>NC_138241.1:18086709-18526709 GCF_964197995.2 Scardinius erythrophthalmus
GAACATGACAACAAAACAAATCCTGTCTGGGGATTAGGATGAAAATTTCCTCCTGTTTTTTTTTTTTTTTGCTAATTATTTCCCAGACGTTTCATTTAAACACAAAGTTCTGCTCTCCTCAGTTTTGGAAAACTCTGCCGGGTTGCCTGGCAGGCCCGTTCTTCATTTTCAATTAATAAGCCCTACTATTATTAGCAGGAAGGAAAACTGGCTTTGTATTAATGGCGTCTGCGTTGTAATGAAACATTAAATATCTGCTCACAAGATGAAGCTCTAAAACGTCAGTTGAAAATGGAAACGACCGTGATTTGAAGGCACAGGTTTGATCTATGAGGTGATCTAAAACTTGAGTAAGGTTCTATAAATGTTTGCCTGAACTGCCTAAGGAGAGATCAGCGGTGTTACAAATCTGGTGTCAGTCTAACAATAGATCATCTACATTTTTTTCTTACCCTAAAAAGACAAAGCCCTAGCCCTGTGTCCCTGCCCTTCCATGTTCCTGTAAGGAAACATCTTCCATCTCTAATAAAACCCATTTTATATTTTTCCTGTCTGCAAGCGGCATCTCTAAACTTCAGTTTCCTGTGAGGCACCTCAACACAATACTTTGTGTCCCTCCACCCAGCCGACTGCTTCTGGAGCGAGAGGTTAACGTGACGGGGTGTCTATTTTGTCCTCATCACCAGTGGCTGACAATGTCTCCATGAACTCGGTCATTAATCATGCCTTTCCTATGTGTGGCGACACAACAACAGTGGGGGAACTGAGGGGGCGGTGGGTGGTGTCTACTGTGACACGGACAGTCCCACGAAAGCCCTATGAACCAGTATGAAGAGGTCCGTTCACAATAATGCTTACCAGGTCACTAATCGAATTATGTCAAAAAGGCAAAAGAGCATAAGGCACCAAATTCGTTTAGCCATTGTAAGGAGGCCAAGACCTCCAGAGGTCCCCGTTAAAAAAAAGGAGATGGAAATTATGCCTGATTATGTGTGGGTAGTCAGTAACTTTTTGTTGTGGACATTGGTGCCAAACAAAAAGAAAAAACTATGCAAATTGATCATGTAAATCTAGTTTCTAACTCCTGCACTTCTCCCTCCCTCCTTGCTCATTTTCATAAGCCAGATGGCCGTGGTTTTGGGCTAATTCACTTAGCCAAGCATAAGTAATTCCTCACATATATGCATGGCCAATCCATTATTAGATAACGCACAAAAAGAGCAAATATGCAGTTCCATTCAAGACGGAGTCATCCATCTATCATCGGGGCCGGAGGTGGGGAAATAAGTCTCCTAGGTCAGCAGGCATCGTGCTTTGGCACACGGTCGGTCCTGCGGGGCCTCTGGACCCTAACTGGGGATCGACTTAATTATCCCTTCGATGACAGAGGACGATGGCAGGTGAGAGGAGGAGGGGGGAACACTGATGAGGGTGGAATGCCAGAGTGTCCAACAGGGTCCAGCAGCCGCACAGACGAAAGAGATTTTTGGATTCATGAAGGCACCTCGCGCATGCATTTCTCCACTGTCAAATAAAAGGACAGCTGAAAGAACAGAGTGTAACGCATCAATCGAGTCTCATAAAACATGAGACATTTTTCATTTGGATAGCTTTGAGTATTTGACAGATTGAAAATGATTACACGGCTCCAGATTAAAATGCAACAGAAATAAAATCTGCAACAATTGTTTAAAATCTAGTCACCAAATCTAGGGACTTTTTTCAGTTTGAAAAACTTTTTCCATTGATGTCCAATTTGTGGGGATAAAAATCACTAATGAGCAAATCAAAAAACTTTTTTAAAAACTCACAAAACATATTCAAAGTAACAGCTCTGTCATTGTCTTCAGTTAATAACGGTATTCCACAAAAACACTTTTATATTTCACAAATAATACTGGTGTGTGTGTGTGCGTGTGCGTATATGAGTGTATATGAGTGTATATGTGTATATACACCATGGTCTGGGTGAATACTCGATTCTGATTGGCTGCAGGGTGTCCATTAAAAAGTGATAGAGGACACCTAGTAAAGGAGTTCTGGTGAAACTGACTGTTTACCGTTCGAAATGAATAAATAAATGCACTGGCTACATCAGCTGTGAGTAACCATAGCAACAGGCAGTAAACTGAAGGGTTCTACGAGCTGAGCTGACTATAAATGTCTCCGGTTGCTAAATAAACCGTCAGGCGTAACCAGGGAAACCAAGTTATTGTTTGTAAAAACTTTAGATTTCGATTGTAAAACTAATTAAAATATAAACTAATGTTTTAAAAATGTGTTATTTGGCAAGTGAACATAGTATAAGCGGGTTAATGCCCGACGAGGTGTCCATTGTCAGGTATTAACCCCCTGAGGTCGGCTATCGCGCCGGCGCGATAGGCTCGTTTTTTTCCGTATGAGTGCAAAAAAAAAAAAAAAAAAAAAATATTAATTTTTATCTTATATGCTTGTGTTATACATCAATCGATCCTGTTTAGTGTGTATTTTTTTTGTGTATGCTCATAATAAAAACAAAGTGTTGTGCTTTTCGCCAAATAAAGAAAAATAAACATGATGCGAGTTCTGCCTACTCTCCGTCAGTGTAGTCCATTCTGAAACGCGTCCGAAAATGAACTAACTCAGCGAATACTCAGTCAAACAGGCATACAGTCACACAGGCATGAAGCTTGAATTCTCTTCTTTTCAATGAAGTAATTTTTATAAAAAACAAATATTCACAGTTTATGTAATATGTATGCAAAGAGAGAGATGTCAGTCGTTCTCATCTCAGCTAATTAAGTTTTAATGTGCTCCGCCCACGGAGAGCGCGCGCTATTCAAACGCAAATGTGAGGCGATCCAAACAAACCTGTGAAACGCCCACATCAGCTGGATAACACACACCGCGAGTTCACTTTCAGACTTATGTACTTTACGATGCTGTGAGGAATAATACTATCTTGATAATAATCCTGCAAAAATTTACCTCAGAAGTTCTGGAGGTATCATTTCGAGGAGCAAACGGATCCCGCTGAGGAATTAGGTCAGTTCTGTTTGCTTTGTTCTAATCGGAATGAATGAACGCAAAGATGCGTGCTGTTGTGGAGCTACTACAGCTGGCAAAAATACTGTTTAAATATTGATCGCGTTTCTGTGTATGAATGAATGAACGAACGAACGCACAGATGCGCGCTGTTGTGGAGCTACTACAGCTGGCAAAAATACTGTTTTAATATGAATAGCTTTTCTAAGAATGAATGAACGCACAGATGCGCGCTGTTGTGGAGCTACTACAGCTGGCAAAAATACTGTTTTAATATGAATCGCGAATACAAAGAAAGATTACACTAGAAATATTGTTACAATTTTAAATGTTGTTGTATTTGTATAACCTTAAAAAAAAAAAAAAAAAATTATATATATATATATATATATATATATATAAGGATAGATGTAAACAAAATCTTAAAAGGTCATTATAAGCCTTCTCTTTAAATAATTTTATTATGCTTTATTAGTGACACATTTGGGAAGAGAATATATTCCAAATCTGAAAATACAGTATGAGAACAATTAACTGCACAATTACTAGAAATGTTTACCTTGGATATTGTACAATTTGCAAGCAAAATTTGTGGAAAAAAACAACAAACCAGTTATATATTGTCCTTGCATTCTTGTGGCTCAGTCACACACCTGAATGAAAGGCTCATTACGTATGCAGCCTCATTATGCGGGCCCCATTGACTCCACAGGTGTGAATCACGCCCACCCGCATATGGCCTTTCCAAACAAAAAGTGTTTTACAAGATTTAAATCAATGTATTGTGTTATGTGAATGATTAGGCAGGATGATTTTCACATAATTTTGAAGAAAAAATTCTAGGCAACGTCATCCATTAGTCAAAAGTCTTATTTACATATATTTAGAATGTGTTTTATGGCCTTATTTCAGAAACTTTAGTTTTTTGTTTTTGAAAAAACAGTGCATAAACATTATTCTATCAAAAATACAAACATGTACATGCAAGTTGTTCACATATTATGGTAGCCCTGTTTGTGCTAAATAGAGTGAATTTACACCTTTGCCATTAATATGTTTGTAAGCAACTGAAAAAAGCACAAATGTCAGGGCATGTCAGAACATCTCAAGGACCCCAAAACCCCCCCAGAGGGTTAATAGACTCCGCTGCGCGTTGGTCGGTTCATGCCTCGCTGTCGTCCAATAATACCTGACAACCGACACCTCGTCGGGCATTAACCCTTACACAGTATATATATATATATATATATATATATATATATATATATATATATATATATATATATATATATATATATATATATATATATATATATATATATATATATATATATATATATATATATATATATATATTTATATATTTTTTTTTTTTTTTTTTTTTTTTTTTTTTTTACATATAAACATCTATATACAACTTTTTTGTATATACACACACGCACATATGAATGTCTCATGACAGCAGTCATAGTTTAGCATTGAACAAACAACCACCTTTATCAACCGATTCAGTAATTTGTCATCTAAAGAAGTAAATTGTCTCCTAAACGTTTCCTTTTAATAGCCAATTACACCTTTGTCATTTTTGTCTAGATCCCTGAACTATCAGGGATAAAATATCTAATTCTGTGCGGCTGTGTGTTTTTAATTTGAATCTTAAGTAGGCTCAAATTGAAATAAATTCACAGAAATGGTTCATATTGTTCACAGAGTGATTAAATTAAATCTTTAAAGCAGTCACCTCAGTTTTACAGCTACGGCTGTGGTTTCATGAAGCAGACTGTACAACCTGCTGAGAAAATAGGAGCTGACCAGCTCCACATTCACCTATATGTCTTTGGCATACTAAACAGGCTGAAGGTGAACTCTAGCGACAGACTTCAGATGAGAAAAGGCTACATCTCACTCTTTTCTCCTTTGAAGCTGACTGACACTGACCTCTAATCCGTGCGTGTGCAGCCTTGAGTAAAAAAAAAAAAAAAAACAATCAGTTGTAAGCGTTGCATACAATTGTTGTTCACAGTGTGAATGGCCAGATTGACAAGACACTCGATCCGTTCATCAATGCGGCAGAAATCGATTGCGTCGAAATCAGCAGCAGAGCTTGCAAGACGTCTAGGCTTTCCCATCACTTTAATTAACAGCTTTAGAATTGATCAAACAGTGAGGAAGCCAATAGAACAGATGCGTTTCATTAGAATGTGCCCATTAGCTTTTTTTTAACAAGATAACGTACGTTGAGGGAGCTGAACAGACTACACAGACATAAATGAGAACAATCAAAAGGAGTCATTTGTTTAAAAAAAAAAAGCACGCCAAAAATTACCATAAATTCTCAATTCGACTGCCACTGGCAGGCCAGAACCATCTCCATTCTAGTACATATTCAACCTTGACTGGTCGACATTTCCGGGCCTCTCCGAAGAGTCTCTTCGGGAATGAGCGGCTTCCAACAAGCAGGCGCCCGTGGGGCGTTACCTGACAGCGACAGCCAATGGGAGCGTGAGGACTCTTTAAAAACACTTCGTTCCACACAAACAGGAGTGTGAGGTCACACTTAGCTAGGGGTGAGAGAATGACAACAGATGTAGCGAGTTGGGAACAGACAATGGAGCCAACAACAGCAACAGAGGGCAGGAAATAACAAAGTGCGCAGATGGGAGAGATGACAAGGTGCCTGATGTGTTTAAAGCACGTTAGAGTTGTTGAAGGAAAGAGCCAGCGGTGGGACTGCCAGAATAATAAATAAAATAAAAAAAGTTGAGGCAAATGTGCTAACTTAATTTCAGAAAGTTTTCTATTTCCCCCTGAATCCACCGGATTGTTACAGATCGTCATTAATATTCAGTATTTACAGTAAACAACGATTACGAAAAAGAAAAAACACCATAGAGAATAACAGAAGACCTTTCAACTCCCTCAAAAACTCATAAATCTTCTGGTAAACCAGTTAATGGTCAAACATCAGACCCAACACCTTCACTAACACACTCTATAACACCATTAAAAGGTTTTGTTAAAAGGTGGTGGTAAATCTGTGGCGTCTGTGAGGCTCCTGATGCCCAGGCGCCAACTGTGGCCTCACAAGGATGTTTTCCATCAAAAGGTCTCCTGGGGAGGTTCGCACAGTGCCATATTCAAGGGCTTCGTGAATCCATTAGGCTGCCAGAGATGAGCAAAAGCGCAGAAGGAGTGTAAGTGTCTCCTAGCCTTGTTTGTCCCCCACCCTACCGAAAAGCTGTGAGATCAGTTACTGCAACATCCATCTGAAATCCTTTTCTGCAAACACCGTCATCACTAATTTATGGCTGGGGAGGCTCACGGAAACTCATACAATTACTACTGAACAAAGAGCTTTACTTCAATCTGCAATGATGATTTAGGCCCGATACACCCTCAGAGCAGATATTTCCCATTAAAAGCCCATTCCAAAGGCTTCCAGAGGACATAAGTCAATAGCTTAATGTTTGCCAGTGCAGTCATTATTAAAGCCCTTGAAAGAAAAGGTACAGCCTGTGAGATGCTAATAGAATTGATTAAAACATAATTCAATGGAAAAGTATTTTTAAAAGCAGATCTGGCTTTGTTGATAAAAGTACCGAAGTAAGTTTTAAAGCTCTGGCTTCTTCTATCACAATACTTTGATCGTGAATATTTATGCATTAGGAAAATCATTAATTGCACTCATTTCAAAAGTACATTACTGAGAGGAAAACTAGACCTCAAAATCTTTTCCTTTGAGAGGAAGGGATCAAAACATGACCTCATAATGCTCTCACTGCCAGTCATTAAAAGTGTGCAGTTGAAAACCACAGTCAAACACCCTTTTGAAAATGAGACACTACTGAAAATAATTATATTTAGTATTTGAAACCCTTTTTTTCCAGTTTTCAATGGGAAATAAATTAAATGTGAATGACGATAATATTAGAAAGAAATTAATAATAAATAAACTTTTTATTATTATTAATCATCATTCACATATTTTGTGTGGTCAACCATTTTATGATTTTTTTTTTTATTCTCCATCATTTGCTCTATGGTCCCCACTGTACTTTGAGTGTTTCAGAAATAAACATCGACTCACTAAATGTACTGTACATTTACCCCTCACACCCTTGTTTTCACTTTTATGGCATCTATAAAAGAAAGGTTAACCAAGGGGTTTGGGTAACATTTTGACAGGTCAATGTGGTCCAGCTTGTGAAATGGACAATACCTGAAAAACAAGAAGCAGATTTGAAGAAAACTTGCTTAAAACAGACAAAAGAGGCTAAGGCTTCACAGTTTATGAGATCAAATAAACAGGAAAGATGTTAGTAATAGAATTTCATAGATCTGTGTCCTTGTAAAATGGCATATTCGCTTTTCTCCCAATTTCAGTGGACTTTTGATAAGCTCTAATGCGAAAATACACAGCAAGGCAAGATTTTAAACAAACAACATTGAGTGAGAAGCATTTTAGAAGTTTTAGTAAAATAGGGCTAATAAAGCTCTATTCAGGTGAACAAACTCAATTTCAGTTCATAATAGATAAACATCAAGTAGAAGTGCTGAACTGTTGCTACTGATCTGGTATTCACAATCTCTCCCTGGGTAATCTCTATTGATTTGAAAATGGAACAAGAAAGGGGTTCGCCCTCCAACAGGGCAAAACACTCAAGACAGGTTATTTAAAAGTTTCACTGTTCCTAAGATTCCCCGGACAAGATGGAATGAGGATTCTGTAGATTTGTATTAATCATTTAATTCAAATCAACAACCTGATCATCACGGACAGAATTCCCCACATGAAAAAGGCAAATTACCCACACAAATCCCGGTCTTTAAAACCAAGCACGGAGAACATACTTTCAAAGGCAATTTATTTACACAGCTTGGAGATGTGCATTTCAAACAGCAACCTTGAGCTGGTTTTCCAAGGCAGGGAGAAATAGGACAAATGGACTGCCTCCACGACCTCCTTGCGTTATTAAAAAAGATGAGGCAACTCAACAGTGAGCTGCACTTAATCTTTGAGCGAGTTTCACAACTTAAATATTCCATAGTGACTGACGTAAAGAAACAAGAGGGGTGAAAAGACAGGAAAATTTCCAGGTAATTGCGCTAGTACAGGCTGTTGACTACGGCTGTCAGTCTGCAGAGGTCCTGGAGCTTCCATTTGCATCAAAAGCACTCTTACTCCAAACCTAAATTACCACAACATCAGATAAGTGAGACTCCACATTTGAAATCAGAGAACATGAGTAAACCAGGAAAGGATTTATGAAAGCCTCATTTAAATTTTGGGTTGCGACAAGAGGTTATTGTTTATCCTGCAATGCCACAAGACTGGAGCGTTTACAGCTCTATTACAAAAATTTGCAGAACAACCTACTGTACAGTGGCAGTGATTTAATTAACATCCCCTCCCATTCTGGAGGATGCCAGATCCTCCTTGTGGAAACAACAAAAGTATTATTGCACAGAATTTAATCATTATTTACAATTTCCTCTTGGCGAAAAAAAACACCAAGATAGTCAGTAAAAAGGACAAAGACAAATCGAAGGAGGATAAATTGCAACAAAGTACCATTGATTAAGCTGTCCTGAAATAAAAGCCTGCAAATATTGTCAGTGAAGCAGGTCATAATGTAACCTCTAATGAGTCATTTGGAAAACGAAAGACTCTAAATACTGAGCTAAACATATTAACGAAGGGAAATGAAATTCCCTTTAAAATGTTCCTCAGCACCGGACGTATAAACGCACTCATTGTGTTAAGATAATGTACCCCTCAGGTCCATTTCCTTACCGGGCTCCATTTCAGGGGACAAGGCTCGTTAGCCCCGGTCAGTAGATCGGTGCTTACCGTATGACGCTAAATGGCCGAAGGGTATCGTGAGCCACAAAGGACCAGTATCACACATCATAAAGCATGAATATTAATTAACATCAGTCACACTCATGTTTTTTATTTGCCAATACCTTTTAAAATGGCACTTGCTGTGACACGGAGATTCAGTCCATAATTAAGAAGGGAAGAAAAGGCAAATTAAAGTCAATTAGTTTGAAAAGGAGTGAAACTGCAAGTTTGGTGAGGTGTGGAGGGGAAAAGGTCTGGCAGCAAAGATAAAACGAGGCAGAGAACATGCCGGTGAGCATTTGCTGCAGAGCACAACAAACAAAACAGGATTGAAGTTAAGAAAAGTACTTTGTTTACTTTTGTTGTGCGAGTGTAAATTATGAACAAGTCGCTTTTGTTCCCGATTTTCATTCTTGCAAGCTTTGGAAAGGATAAATTATTGACACTTTTCACTGTTTAATGAAATAATATGCTTAAAATGGGTATTTCCTTCATCAATTTGGATTAATTTCATCAATCAACTCAGTACAATGCATTAATTGGGACTGAGACTGTCTTTACAAAAGGATACAGGTATGTGCTGCTGGCTTAGAATTTGGCCAAATAAAGATATCTTAGAAATCATCATAAATGAACAGCCTTCATTCCAAGAGAAAAAGAAAATATATCAGTTTTGACTAACTGTACACTAAACATTTAAATCTATAATACAAAAATAAAACATAATATTGTAAAAAGAGAGAGACTTTTTAAGTCATTAGAGTGGTGGAAGGGGGAAAGTCATTACAGACAGAGAGGTTGACTGAAAATACAAACAGCCCTATAGTGTCAGGACTTGAGTTTGAGCCCTCAGATTAATGGCCTGCTAATGGAGAGAGGTTGGGAACCCACCTTGAGAAATCTGACAGAGACCTCACATAAAGCATTCTTGACTATCTTAGACAGGGCGCATACTGACTTAACCTCAGCATGCTTGCAGTACTTATTATGAATAAAGCATAGTAGCAGCCATTTTACATGGAAACTACTGCTAAAAAGGCTACGGTTAGGGTTATTTAAGACAAGTTTGAAAAACATGGGAATGTCAATCTAAGACGCAAAAAAGTACTCACTCACACTGAGATGCTAATTACTAGGGGTGTAAATTTGACAGTTCATCACGATACGAAATTATATCGATTCTCATTCAATTCAGTTATTACTGAATTGAACACATTTATTTAATATTTAAAGGTGTTGACTGTAATCTTACGCAGCAAAATGATAACTTACAAATGATTAAATTCATCACAATTTATTAATGAAGCACACAAAAAAAAGTGTATGACAAAGCCCTAAAACAGACAATTAATCGTCATAACCGTCAAAGCCCTAAAACAGACAAAAAAAATCAGCCAAATATCATAATAGTGACAGGCCTAACTGTGGGCTTCAGCCTAAACGGTCAAATAGCCTACACACAAATATGTCAAAATGCCACTTTGGTAAGTATAGCCTACTCGTAAACACAGTCGGTTATAAAATGTCTTAAGTGAACGTAAACAGCTGAGAAAGAAAACACACGTGTAACAGTATATTGGATCCGTGCAGCTCTTAAAGTGACAGCAGCCTAATAAATCTGCTGCGGTCCGGTCATTGTTAATCAAACAACAAAATACAGATAAATCACACTGCTCTTGACTGAATAACTTTTGTAGTTTTAATAAGGATTAGTCTATATGTAATGTATACAGCAGTGTTATTTTACATTTGATTACTTTATTCAATTTCTGTTGTAGGTTACTTGTCTGAACACCACTATACATCTTCCCGAAAAACCTAAAGCACTGTTTGTTTATTTATTTTGTATTTTTATTCGTTGTATTTTTTTGTTGTCAGTTTTGATTGTAGTTAATTTCTTTGTTCTTATTGTATTGCTGACTGTTTTACTTGTCTTCTGTAACTGTCTTGATGACTTTTACTTACATTAAATAACCAAGTATTAATTTTTGCTGAAGTATTGATAACTGTGTAAGTTCAAAGACATTTAAAATTACTCATTTCATGAAATAAGACTTGGATCATATCACCCACCAATAATCATGTTAAATAATGATGATTTCAATATTGACCAACATAATCGTGATTATGATTTTTGCTATAATCGAGAAGCCCTTGTATGAGAGCTTTACAGTGCAACTAGTGGAAACCACCAAAAACGGCTGGCGGGCTATCACTAATCGCTCAGCGTAGATTAAGAATTGAGATGGATAAAGACTGAGATGGGAATGACCTATGGTAATGCAAGAAAGGTAGTTTATTAAGATCACAGTGGAAAGTTGCGTTCGATGGATGTGTGCTAACATTCATATTTCTTGCATTATGTAAAATCAAGCAACACCATGAACAACTGCGGAATCAAGTCTAGGCAGCTTTGATTCGTCAAAATTCTACAATTGTCAAATCTGTCAAAACATCATCCGGCCTATGTATAAATTCACAGTATAACCTTGACAGAATTGGGGCTGGTCACAGCTGGCAAATACTGTTCACTTAATATTGCATCACCCTCATCAAGCATTCATATTTTACAGAAAACAAGCTTGTGAATGCTAATGTAAACCATGGAATATTTAAAAACAAAAATAAATGAGTTAAAAATCTGTAGACACAAACTGTCCTGCTTTATTTACAAATTAAAACACTTTGTTGTGGCTGGAGATGATGTAAGTGAAGTCAATTTATTATAAACCATCTAAGATTCACCATCTGACATGAAACGCTGAAATAATGTGCCGTCCTGGGAATAATGGGCCGGGCTGCGACACATACTAAAGTACGAGGGGTTTTAAAAGGGAGTATTAATCACATTCCCCCATCAGCAGTAAATCAGAGGAAGTTCTGTTTGAACACTAGCTTGTTAAGTGATGCATAGCAACATTCTTCCCCTGACGATGAATTGAGGCCCGTATTTGTGTGACTTTGCTTTGAAAAGAAGAAAAAAACAAACCCATTGCAGCAAATTTCTGGTGCTGACAATTTATGCAGACACCTCAAAATCTCTGCTGGGTAAAGAAGAGCACACTGGCAACTTCCTCAGTTAGTACCCGTGAAGACGCATTTGCCATAAACCAAGCTTCACAGTCATATCCTGGCTGCTGGGCCTCAAGATAGAGACAGAGAGGGGGAAAAATGCTAAAATGATCCCCAGTTAACACGGCTAAAAACTTCCTTGTGCCCCTCCAAAAACCTTTAATCATTTAAATTTTAACTTTGTTTCTCCTTTATTTTCTTTCCATCTCCTTTTGTGGGCACAACAAGAGGAGAGTACATCATTTTAATTAATTTGTTATACAAAATTCTAATTATCTGTTACTTGCCATCACTGCCAGGCAATGTACACGACATTCTTTACCAATAAAAATGGATTTGACCACTAAACGGATGATTTAACTATTAATGTTATATATTATATTCAAATCAAATTAGAAATAATTTAGCATTGCCAATTAGAAATAGTTATATAATATTACATTTTATGTATTTGTTTGTTCATATTAATTGGTTCTAGTTCTCTAATTATTATAAAATCAGATCCAATAAAAAAAGTTATTTATTTATAATAAATATAATTTAATTGTTATAAATAATAAATAAGTACAAATATAATAATTATTTTATTTATATATTTAGTGTAACAGCACAGTGAATGTAGAGAAGTATGTGAAATGTGCAGAGTGGAAGCAGAGCAGGTAGTTTTTTTGTTTGCTTGTTTGAGTCATAGTTCATGTGTTTTCCCTTGCTGCAGGATCGCTGTGATTACCTTTGATCGAACAGCACTCTTGCTTGAGAGATATTTCTTAAATGGCACACTTAACAATGACTGGAGAGTGAAAACATTCTCCAACATTTTCAACCATTTCATCCCCCACTGTAAAGCTGAAGTGTTTATATCCTTTTCTCTGTGCAAAAGTGCAGCGGATGAGTGTGAAGAGAGGGGGCCGCACATGAAACTGCGACAGCAGAAGAGTGGTGATACGGGCCTGCAAAGGTCAGGATCCCCTTTAGGAAGAAAAAAAGGAAATGGCTGGATTCCCTCATTGAGTCATTAACCTTTTCCCAGATTGCTATGAGCTCTGCTTTTATTGTTCTACACAACAGCAGAATCCTATAAATATTTGCTGCATATTCATGAGCGCTGATGAGCAACTTCTGTTTATGATGCTCTTTGACAATTATGTGTGCTTAATCAAGCTGTGTCTGAGTCTCGATTAATTGGCACTACGTTGGAATCTCCAGAGAAGAGGGTTAGGGAGCGTTCAAAAGTGTGAAAAAGATCTTGAAAGTGCATAGAACATTCTGGAAGAATAAACAGCAGTGCTAAAAAAAATGAATAACAAATTGCATCCATAAACTGTGCAGTTGTTTTCTACTTACTGTATAAATAAAAACCCAGATTTCAGGCTCAGGGATCTTTTTAACTGTTCATAAGTCTTTATGTTCACGCTGGAGCAAAACTGCGGACGTGAGCGGCGTTTAGAGCCAATGACGGATGGTTTGCCCTGAGACTAGCTCGGAGTAAATTAACCCTGCCTGGCCTGCCATTTGCATTCTCTTAACTAAGCAGGCTAGCCCCATCACGCAGAGAAACACTAAAACTTTATTTGCGCTAGGCTGAAAGCCGATTAACGGGAAGGGAGACAGTGATAACGCAGCTGGGTTGGGCCTGTTATCTCAACACAGCAACATGCATCCCACGGCAATACTGCAGGAAGCCCACGGCTCAATGAGACGGACACTGGACAACAAACGAGAGACTGAGGCTAAATGCATGACATCGCTCTGTGTGACTGGGTAAAAAGCCTCAATGTGCTAAGCCAGATGTACGAACCCATAGTCCGTGTCCTCTGCTTAAGCAGGGATTGGATTTATGCCGTAGTGAAAACACAATCAACACAGACATCCACTGAGATGCATACGACCATGTTGTGTACTGTTGACTTAATATGTTTGGTTTTTTTTTATTATTATTATTATTATTATTATTTTTATTATTATTAGAGGATTTTTATGGCAAGACACTACAAGCAAAACCATTGTTTTTCATGCACTGGTCAGTTTAGAGTTTTTGCATCCATCCATTTGCATCTTCTTTCAGACTAGAGGAAAGTAAACAAGTGTTTATTTTATTGCACTTGATATATTTTCGTCTGTAGATTTCAATTACAATATACATCTTTTA
Organism: Scardinius erythrophthalmus; assembly: GCF_964197995.2. Classification (NCBI taxonomy): domain Eukaryota; kingdom Metazoa; phylum Chordata; class Actinopteri; order Cypriniformes; family Leuciscidae; genus Scardinius; species Scardinius erythrophthalmus. The sequence continues at coordinate 18,100,800 of NC_138241.1, forward strand.
AGGCCATTTCTTACCATTATTTTTTTCTAAGCAAGAAATCTCCACTTCAGTAGCACTTGCATAAACCAGACTTTCCAGTTTTACTCCCATCTATATTCTGAACAGGGACGTGCACAGGAATTTTGAGGGGCAGTTGCTCTGACCTGAAAAAAGCCCCCCCCCCCCCCCCCCATGGGCTATATGAAGGACTGAGAATAACAGGGTCTTTATTAAAATATATATACACAAAGAAGTAAAACACTGAAATACAGCACTCAATCACCTTAACTACTACTAATAATAACACAGATTTTATCAATAATAATGCCACTGACGATTCTGATTATCGATCCGATTCTTTAACGGTTCTTCTTGATAGCACTGTGTGGAAAAAATGTAGTATGCTTTTCAAAAAAACAAGTGGTTTTATTTATTTTAAAGCTTAAGCTTGAGTAAGCAAACTGTACTTTTTATGTAATTTATGTAATAAATAGAACCTTATTGTAAAGTGTTACTGATTAGTTATACACCGATTCAGACGTCTCCTGAGTTCACTGTTGGAAAGATCAGTTGTTTTAGCCATTCATTAAAATGAATCGGTTCAAATGAGTCATTAGTTCGCGAATTGGACGTGTCATGCGCCTTGTGTGATTATCCCAGCAGTTAGGACATGGACATCCAAGATTTCTGTCAACACAGAAAACATTTCATCACTGGATAGTTTTTTTCGTTTAATTAAAGTGTTGTTTTATGTCAGCTGAATGTCCGGAACACTTTTCAGAGAAGTTAAGGAAACTTATTTAGCACAATTCACACCCAGCGGTAATTCAGGAAAACAAATCTCCGAATGCTCCACATGAAGCTTTTGGTCTTCCGACCTTTTACCACCGTATCGATTAATTTTGATTAATATGTGTGAGGGAGAGAGAGCAAGACAGCGCTTAGTTTGGAGACGGTGAAGTCTTGTTTACACTTTCGCCTGGCTCCGAAGAGAGAGAGTGCGCGCGCGCAATCGGGTCTCTCTCTCTGCTTGTTCTTTCAGTTAAACATGCGCCGTCACAGGCGCAGCAGTTCATCTACATTACTCACCGATCAAATAAGACTTTGGCGGGACAAAAATTCACTTTGGCGGGCGCTAAAACAAGTTCAATGCAGGAAAATTCTTGCGTGAATTTAACTGAGTAGTACATGACCATGCACTCGCACAAATGTGACCACATAAAACTCGCACATTCTCAAAAAATGGTCGCAGTCTGGAACCCTGATGATGATCGTTCGTTTGTTATACATCACAAACTCACCTTTTCCGACAACGTTGAGTCGTCTCACCCGACAACCGCGACAATCTCCTTCTAGGGCCGCTCATGCAGGCTCAGCTCAGGTGCCGGTCGCGTGCAGCGCTGCAGCCACGTAAACAGAGTTTGCCCTTCCCCTAGTGACTTTCACTTTCGGTGCCCGAATGGAATTGAATGAGGCTTTGCGATTTTTTTTAATCTAGGCCTACGTGAAATTCTGCATCCATTGTACTTTTTATTTATTTATTTTTTTCCCCCTCGGAAGGGCAACGTGAGTCAAGAAGGGCATATGGGCAGTTGCCCGGGCAACCTGAGCAACCCCCCTGTGCACGTCCCTGATTCTGAAGGTTTTCATAGAGGGGTTTGTTCAAATACAATTCGCCTGATTTATACAACATTTTAATACTAAAATGTTCATAGTGAAAATTTTAGTTTTTGTCTTGCTGTTGAAAGTATTTTCTGATTTATGGAGTGATAAGGAACTCCTTCTAAGGGATCTAGCTGGTTTCCCAGCCTGGCCAAGACCAATGGAAAAGTGCACAAAACCCCTTTAAATTTAGCAAAACAGACCAGTCTAACCAGTTTGGCCAGGCTGGGAGACCAGAAAACTACCTTAGGCTGGATTAAATTGTTTTTTCTTCAACAGAAATGTTTATATGTAGTTAAATCATGTGGTGATGTCTGCAGGGTTGCGATCAGTCTAGGTGAGATTGCATGACTGGTGGGCAACGGTTAAGGAGTGTCATTAATCTTCAGGTGTTAATACCAGTGGGGTTCTTATAACCAATAAGACATCTCTCTGCTTCTCAGCGCAGAAATGTTTGCAATGTCAGCACACACAAATACACACCACCACCAAGGAGGTGCTGACTCCAGCCTTGTCTCTGTCCATTAACTGGCAGTTTAGGGGGGGGAGTTGCCATATCCTTGAGAACATACAGCTATGACTTTGAAAATGCAAACATTAACAAGGACTTAGCAACAGGGAATTTGTGTCTCGCCCCCCTCTAATTACTAAGCTGTAATTAAACAAGACAATTAATATCCAACAGGAACAAATCCTGTTTCGCAACAACCTCAGGTCAAAGTGTCATGCAGCATTGCTGCTGGGAAAGCACATTTCACTCAAAAACAGTGCAATCTTCAATGTCACGGTCACTTTCTATTTGTCTGTCTGTCTGTCTGTGTGTGTGTGTGTGTGTGTGTGTGTGTGTGTGTGTGTGTGTGTGTGTGTGTGTGTGTGTGTGTGTGTGTGTGTGTGTGTGTGTGTGTGTGTGTGTGTGTGTGTGTGTGTGTGTGTGTGTGTGTGTGTGTGTGTGTGTGTGTGTGTGTGAGTGTGAGTGTGAGTGTGTGTGTGTGTGTGTGTGAGTGTACACAGTAAAATCCACTGATTCATAATGCTAGTAAATAAACCAGACTGACTTTGTTACTCACTTTCAACTTTTACACACAATAAAATAATGATTAAGCTCTCCCAGCTCTGTTATTTAAAAAAAAAAGGGCAACACCTAGGTGCTTATAAGATACCTGTTTTCTGACAAATATTGATGCAATATCACAAAACAATCACAGAATGCGCTGGATGTTCTACCCAAGACAGCTAAACTATAGATTTAAAAATATATAGGCTTTGCTGTATAATATATATTAAAAAGTATTCTGCATTAAAAAGTACTTCTTGATTTTAAATGTATTTAAAAACATGATAGTAAAAAGAAATATAGTAAAATATATTCTGTACTAAAAAGCCTGATTGATGGCAATATATATATATATATATATACATATTTTAAAATAATATTTAAAAATATGAAAAATATTCTGTACTAAAAATTACAAATTAAAATAGTTCCATTTAAGTTCCACTATTTCAAACAATATTTGTGTGTGCCAAGTATTTCTGTGCTTATTAAAGCATCAGGGGCCTCATTTATAACCGTTGCGTACGCACAAAACAGGCCCTGAAAGAGGCGTACGCCACTTCCGACGCATAGGTTGTGATTTATAAAAACAAACTTGACTGGAAAATTTGCGCACCTGCACGCAAACTCTGACCCATGCGTACAAACGTTTTGGAGACGGAGCAGTTTGGCGACACCGATGGTGAGCTGGAGTTAATTGTCTTTTTGGTCAATTTTAGACAGAAAATCTAAAGAAAATTAAACATACAGAAAGATAATACAAATATAATTTCACTCACCAAGCCTATCACTTGAAGCAAATATCCATCCCTTCTTAAATGTCCACGCCAGCGAGCGCGTTGGCCGTTTAGTGAAACTGACGCAAATAACAGTTTAAATAAATAAAATAATTATTTAAACTACGTTTTACTTATTATATAAACATTTAGATTAAATATGCCATTCAAATTAATGGATTTAATCATTAAATCATTACTGAGAAGTTACAAAAAAAATTATATTCAATCAATAGAAATATTTGTTGTGGATGCGATGTTTTTGAACACTTTTCCTGTGGCGTGCTGTGTTTAAATGTTTTTAACCACAGAGATAATTGCTTATCATGATAATACCAGATTGTCTGAGAAAATAGTTTTGTGCAAATAATGTCCAAGGCCTATCTGTTTCCATTAAAAATATAAATCAATTAAAAATACAATTCGGCCAGTGGAAAAGATTGAGAAAAACTTTCTCTGAAATGTATTTTACACTATTTGATTTATGTATTCAAGAACAAGGCAAGGATAGGGAACTACTTTATTTTTATTAATGTAATGTGTCTTGTACCGTTATCACGTGGATGAATAATCATATGCAAATGATATGTAGATGAGGATCTGCATAGTAAAACTAGGCGTTGTAAGCTCCATATATGGTTATTTCGGGGTGGAGACGCATGTGCGCACAATCTTCCGCTGACTGGGATTTCTAAAGTGAATTCTGCGCTGGTTCTGGTGTATGAACGGTTTTATAAGTCTGAATATTTTTTGCGTACGCCATTTTTGGCGTTCGGGCGCACGTACACTTTTAGTAAGGATCTTACGCGCAGTTTTATAAATGAGACCCCAGGTCTTTTGCTTACCAACATGCTAATGTCAAGCAACTGAAATAAACTGATGCTGCATTTAAATTCCTATATTTTTTGGGTAGGTACTGAAAATGATGAAGCATATTCATGACATACTTCTCATCTCCCGATCATGTACAACTTTTAGGTATACAAATGTGTGGTATAAATACATTTCTGGACAATGCTACGATCTACCATGTTGGCACTGTCCTTTGACCAGAATGTTTTTTGATCTATGACACATCAATGAGTTATGCGGTTCAACTTTCTGTGAAATACTGCCTTATTCTGCATATGCAGAGAGTAGATACACAGGACATCTCACTAGATTTCTGTGCATCAGAATGTTAGCTTTTCAAACATTAATTTCTCACATTGTGTCTGTAGGTCACATGTTCAGACAGAACAAACTGTTGGCTATTGAGTGGCTAGTCTCAAGGTTTGCTTACACAGTTATTTAAATACTATGCCCAACACATACGGACCAAAATATGTGCGAGTTGTGTGAGGGCTCGTCTGTGAGAAATCAGACTAAACACTCTTTAAGCTGCAGGGAGGAACAGTGAAAGATTTTCCGAAGCACGATGTGTAATCTCACAGATGCTCTAAGCCAGTTGGTTAGAGGTTTTTTTTTTTTTTTGCATGCCAACTGTCCCAGAAACTCAGTGTTGTGATAAAACATTTAAATTTGTTCCAAAAAAAAACCTGACTGACCTGCAGGATGTTGTGGATTTAGAACACAACAGCACAGCTATGACAAAGAAAGCACTGTAGCTCCGTTCCAAGCATAGTAGCTATCTTACTGCCTACTGCCTACTATGGCAGCATCCTAAGCATCATGGAACCATGTGAAAAGAGACCAGTTTGAAATTCTCTACATTGGCAGCAATGCTGCACATTGCAATCAGTAATTTTGTGCAACTACAAAATATTCGTATCAGTGGTTAAGCTAAGCACACTGTACAAAATAAATACAACCAATAAATAATATTAAGCATTGTGTATAAGAGCGCAAATCTGCTGCGTCTGAACGCACCACTAAATAAATAAATAAATAAATAAATAAATAAATAACAAGAAATAATAAATTACAATACTTTAATTTAAATGGCCACCCGACATGAATTATATAAATAATTTTAATAGCACAGTCATTCAAAACAAGAGGATCTACCATGTGCATAATGAAACGATCACCGACAATCATTTTGGGTGGGAACTAATGTAAACACAGATATCGGAGTCCTGTCTAAAGTGAATGTAAACAGGCAGGCCAATTTTTTTTTTTAAATAATAGACTTACAGTGTAAAAGTAGCCTTAGGTAGCACAATGGGACAGGCTTTGTGTCAGAAGTGAGCCTATGATGCCTTAAAATGCTCCCTTTGCAGGGAACAGCTCAGTTTTTGGAACAGAGCTTGTCTCTCTTGTTTAATGTGCATGTGTTTTTTTTATCCAGCATGTTCTAGTAATGACCCAATTCATCTCGCACTACAGAAGTATCACTGCATGTTTAACTGCTTACTAATTAGCACTATAATGTTCGCAAATAACACAGGTCAGTTTAGACTCAACTTAGAGTAAATGACTCAAATATGATGAGAAGTGTCAGTGATGAGTTAATTCACAGCACACATGTTCAAACAGAGATGCGCTCACATCACCCGGAGTCTGAAAGCCATTAAACATCCTTCAGCACATCATCACAAGCGGCGTGAATGCGAACAGACTAACCTCGAGAGCGTAATAAACAGCTATCCTCAAGGACATTACTCACTGGAAGAGCGTGTGTGCATATAGTCACACACATGTACGAGCATGCCTCGTCTACGACATTAAGACATCTACAGTAAGTGGACAGCCAGACAAACATTTCCCGATTAGTCGTCCATACGAGCCTTTCATTAAGTGCTTCCTCGTAACAGCCGAGGAGGGCCAATCTCCGTCTCCATGGCCGTCTGGGGCTAATCAAATCTCGCCGACTGTGAGGGAGAGCCATCCCGGACCCACCATTATCATTAATCTGTATCGCTATCTGTTCGGCACTGTGGTTAACGAACAATGTTAGGGCTCAAAATTCAATTTACTGCAGTTAGCAATTGGATCGGTGATCAATTGAGGCAGCACGAACATGAGGAATTGCCCTTCCATTATCGGAATGTTCAGATGAGCTTCAAAATCCCATTTGTACAGACTGGGTCGCCACAAATGCAAGGCATGATGGTAAAAATCCCACTCTTTTTATCTACGAACTCTGGTGACAATTGCACATGAGGTTGTATGTGCGTAGTCGATATTTATTTACTGATAGTAAACAGTACCGAAAAACAAAACTCCTGAGTCACCCGCAGTGATATGAGGAGTCGCTGCACAGCAGCAGGTTTGATTACAAGATATTGAAAATGCAGATTTTCATCTCAAGGCTGACATGTAATGCTACTGTAAGACTTGTGTATGTTCGTTCAAGTGTGTGTGTGTGTGTGTGTGTGTGTGTGTGTGTGTGGTAAATCATAGTGGATTGTTGCGTTTTCATTCTGCCTATATACGCATACACTTTCTTATTACAATCATACTGAAAATGTTTTGCATTTTTCAAAACTTTAACAATAACTCTAATCAACATATAAGACGACATCTAATTGGACTTTACTGGTGCTATTGAAAGCATGTGCATGCGTGCAGGTCAGCACAACACCTAAAAGTGGAACAGAAAACATGTAAATGATGAATGGGGAACGAGAAATTATGATTCAGCCCTATTCATGGATACAATGATTTATAAGATTGGCTGAAAAGATATACTTCCTACACAATGCATAGACCTTTAGGAGAGGAGAAACGTCCGTTACACACCCTAGGTGTTTACACCAGTTGATTGGTGTTGCCAGCTCTGGCAGGTTTAGACCATCATCATCCTGTATTGTCCAAAGAAAAGCCTGCAGAACTAATTTCCATGTGTTTCTCCGGGTTTTGTCCTGTTAGTATAATAGACATCAAGGGAATGAGAAGAACAGATGTGGCTCATTCAGCTTGGCATCTGCCTTTGCCAGCCTTACAGTAATCTCATTCTTGAGAAAGTCAAGGTGACCACACCAGCCAGGAAGAGAAGGAACAATTCATACAGGATATACAATTCTATTTGAAGGTAACTGAGAGCCTCTGGTTTTCTCGTTACGATCAGTAAAGTTCAAGAATAAATTAACCTGGCTTTAGGTAGCAATCTGCAATCACTTTAAATTCATAAAACATCTAAACACAGCCATTTAAGCATGCATAAATCATAAAAATACTGCTCAAGGTTCTAGACGGCAACAACATTTGACCATTTTTCCTGCCAATGCAACCAAATTACCCCCTTCTTTGTGGTTACATTTTCTGCGAAGCATGGAAAATCTGAAAAGTGAAACACCTTTTCAATACACACCACCATCCTTTCAAAAATTGCCCATGAATTGACTATAGTTACATTAACTGTAACAACTATAGTATTTTAGCATCATGCAATATATTCGAAAAATCTAATAAAAAAATAATGGAAATATAAGCGTATAATTTCAGTTATGACAGCTGTGATAACAGTTTCTAAATGCTTATAACCAAGTCCAACAAGAGGAGAAGCACACACACATAATCATTGAACATTTCTTACAAAATGCTTTTATTAAGAGGCCAAAAAAAGGTTTCTCTAGATCCCCTGAAAATACAAAACATGTTGTCAATGCATCATCTTCAAATCAAAATCTGTTCAAAGAAAGGGTTGTTATTCCAAATAAACTTGTATTCCAGATAACCCATAAAAAGACAACCATAATCTGGAGAAGAATTTGGAACCCATTCCAGCTCCAGGAGACAAAAGCTATTCTGAAATATGTAGTGTTTCTGGAAGAAAAATAGTTGTAGAATTAATTATCTGTAACAGAACCTGTTCTTCTTTAGAAAAAAAATAACTGGATTCCATTTGATTTGATTTTGACTTTGCTTTAGATTTGTATAAACAAGACTATTATATTATGTTGATAAATATTTTGTCATTTGGTACAGTTTTGGAAAGAAATATTTTTTTATGGAATACTTATTGTATGACATTTATGACGTGTGTATAATAGATAATAGTTTTGATTAATCGTTTTCCTACAGATATGTAATGACTACCATTTTATGTAAAAAATGTTTTTGATTTTGGATGTCTATGAATGTTAACACACATTCGAATGCTTTATACCAATGAGTATATAGGCATCAAGTTAACAATTACATTAGATTAAATAGGCTAAATACTTCTCTACTGTATAAATATAATCCGGTGTGCGATTGTCTATTGTGATACTATAGATTGTAGAATGTAGATTGAAAATCTTTTGTCTTTGCACTGAGCACACTGCACTTTTTTCCCCACTTTTATGGCCACGTAAGAAATTTTCTACGATTATTTGTGCAAGCTCCTCCTCTTGCTGGACTTGGTAATAATACTTTTTTGATCTACACACAAAAGGTTTTTTCCATTTACAAATCTTTTCGGTATTTGGTGCGGATGTTTTTTGTATTACAAACAATACAAATACAAAACAGGAAACAAATGTTTCATGGCAAATGACTACAGATCCAACCCAACATGGAAATGAGGGGCCATGAATAGTCTAACCACAAACACCAGAGTTAGACACTATGCATCTACCTTTTGCCTTTAAAGCCTCCCTGAATGAGACTATCAGTTTACGTTCTGTAAAAAATCAGTTTTGTTCAAATGCTCTCTGATTGTAGAAAAACAACCTTGTTTGCCTTCAGATTCCAATGGCCTAAAGAAAAGAAAACAGTGTCTGGTTAAGAAATACCAGATCATTCCCACTGTCAGAATATTTTAACTCTACATTAATTATTTCTATAAAAAGCACTAAATAAGTTAAGTGAGAATTGTTTATTCAGATGCATATTTATAATATAAAGAACATTTATATTGTACTCCATCTAAAAATAAATCATTTATTGTGAAATCTTGTTAACTGCCATTGCTCATAATTTTTCTTCTTCATGTTAAAAGCCCCCCCACCAGTGCTACAAAATCAGTTGCTACCATCTGTAGAACAAAGTGCAACCAAAGCCACCGCTTTTATATGTTAGTCTGGAGCCCTTCCATGAATAATTCACAGATTTTACAGTATCAGCTTACACAGGTCTAAATCTCTCAACAACAAATCCCTCAAAAAGCAAACATTCAGATTAAACAACCATGTTTAGATTAAACACTCAACAGATTGGTAGCAGTGAATTAGGGATTAGAACACTAGATCTATTGTACCAGCCAATTACTGCCAACAAAAACCAGATTACAGAAGCTTCTGGCTTTGGTATTCAAATGAAATATGCATAATGGCCGACTCAAAGAAATGTTCCCTAAATCACATAAAAGGCTCAAACTAAAATACTAATTTTAGAAACTTTTAGAATCTGATATTATGAAACAAAAATACACTGACCACCTTTCTGTAAATGCAATGCACAAAATAATAAACTAAGAGCACAACTAAAGTGTACATAGATAATTGTAGATCAAATGTATGTGAAAAGTTAGGCATGGTTAGGCATGGTTATGTGAAAAGTTAGGCATAATTGACATAATAGGTTGAAGTTTACATATCTAAAAGAGTCTTCTAAATATTTTTTGTAGTTTTTTTAAAGTGGATAACATTTTTGATGTAATTTAAAGTATATTCCATGTACTCTCTAATATAACATGAGTTATGAAAACTGAATGTATGATAATAATGTTCAATTATCATATAAGAATTATACATTAACCCTTTAAGTACTAGTTACAGGGTTAAAGTTTGTACAGCATTTCTCACTGCCTATTTTGAAATCTTGCAAATCTAACAGCTATCAATTCTTAAAATTTGAAATCAACTACCTAAGGATATTAGTATAATATTATTCTTTATAAAAGAACTGCAGTCACATCTGCAGGTACGTCACGGTTACATCACAACCTCCCTCTCCTTCTCTCACTCTCTTTCTCTCAGGATTGTCTACGCATTCAGTGCGGCCCCCTCCTGAGCAGTATGAACTGATCCTGTGATTATTCTCTGAGAGACTAATCCTCTGAGGCCCCAGCCGTCCTCCTCCCCTCTTCAGACGCACTCCACTGGACACACAATTCTCAACTACTCAGCCCCAAAACTGTGAAAACTTTGTCTCAACAAAAGATACAGAGGAATCCTCCAGAAACTCCCACCCCCACCACCAAAAAAAAAGAAAAATCACCCATCCTCGGTCTACCCAGCATCTCCCGTCACACCTCGAGAAGCAAAGGAGCGGAAAGCAGTCGCGTCCCAGGAATCCCGCTCAATATCCGCGGATTAGGGGCCAGGCCCCTCTCTGTGCCCTTCTCCTGGAGCCCTAACAGTCTCCGAACCCCACAAGGAAGAGACAATCAAATAAACTAAAGTTTAATCCTTTATGAGCTCATCGTCTTTAACTCCCCCACCAAGCCGGCCCAAAGAAGCCAAAAAGAAAAAGAAAGCGCGAAGATGTGCTTAAAAAGACACACTGCTAAATACTGAACTGTCTCTGTTGGCAAGAGTAGCAAGATGCAAAGAGACTTTGCTAGCACATCGCTAAATCTGGTGCAACAATGGCTTTTATGACAAAAATGTCTCCCAAAAGACATGTTTACCTTGTCTGAATTCATGCAGTATGCCTACGGCTGAGAGCAACAGCGCAAGAAATGCGTTAAGTTCATTTGCACATTTAAATGTGAGAAGTAATCACATGCCATTCAAGGCACTCAGTTTGTTTTTGCCATTGTTTGTTTCGCTCTGCTTTTACAAAACAATAAGCTAAATCATCTCACCTGGAAGTTATTCTTAGAGAAAACAAATATGCAAATGAAAAGTCAAAGCAAGAAGTCTCTGAATTCCTGAATTTCTGTTCAAAGTGTATAGGAACGGTGATAGAGGTTTCATGGAAGTTTGAAATAAATCCTGTAATTTTGTATGTGCAAATCCCAAAAGGTGAATGCTATACTGATAAGGACACTGTGTCTTGAGAATGCGCTCCAACAATGGCCACCATTATTGTCAATCTTTTTGTGTGGTTCCTATTTTTACCTCTCTCCAGGGAATTGTATTTAGACTGCCGAATCTCAGAGCAGCAGAAAAACCAGCATGGTTGGAGCTGTTTATCTAGCGGAGGGGCAGATGAACAGACTGTGAAGGGCTTGTTTGGTAGTCCCAGAGGGATGCTGGATAACGGCAGGCTCTCCTGTGGGAGAGAGTATTTCTGTGTGCGTGGCCTGGTGAAGGTTACAAGCTCTCCCTTGTTAGCCCTGCTGGGTTTTGAAGGCCTTGTCTTCAGCTTCAGGGCTCTTCCATCGTATGGCTGATTCCAGCATGTACAGCCAGCTGTGAAAATACAAGCGCCACCCATGTTGAGCAGAGAGAGCTGATTCTTCCACTACTGACACCCTCCCGTGTGACTGAAACGTTTCAGAAGCCATCTGTGGGAGCAGTCGACATACAATCGAAGGCTCTGACTAATGCAGAGTTTATGGTCATGACCTAACACAACACGTTTTTTGGTCATGCCACGTGTACTGTGAGCAAAACATTTGTGAGGAGCCTCAAATGCCTTACAATACGGTGTGTTGGCTACACATCTTAAAGTCAATATGAATGGCAGTTCACAAATGATTTTACTTTCATAATTTGATTTACTTGAGTAACAAGATATTTAATGCAAAAAAAAAAAAACGTGATTCAATGATTAAAGCTGGGGTAGGTAAGAATGGTCTAAAAAACTTATTTTTCAAATTTGTTTAAACTTTATGTATATATCAATACATAATTAAAATGTAAGTATTCTGAAAAAGAAAGTATAAAAATCGAGTGTATGTAGACCTCTAACGACTGTTTTAAAGACAGCTCATTATTTCCATTCAGTCCACCCTCTCCCTTCTGGGGTCCTTCCAAAGCCACGCCCCCAAACACACACAAAACACCCCAGAACGCGAGACTCCGACAGCTGAGCTGGAAGACGCATTATTTACTTGAGACAAGCGGAGAGGAAGGAGCGCAGTGCATGTAGTATCATGTCAGAATCACATGTAATAAAAAAATCTAACTTTATCATTATGAATATAAACAAATAAGATGTATTTTAGTAGCCTACTCACTATCAAGCTATCATATCGATATTGGTAAAGTTTAAAATATATATTTTTTGATTCGCTAACGAGCTATTTATAACTATAAGGCAAAGCTAAAAACAAGTTGCATTGATACACGTTTTTCCATTTTCATTACATACAGGGTCACCGATGACGACGGATAAACAGTTATGGCACTTTCATTGGTAGGGACAAAATGCTTTACATTGACTGGCCTGCCCATACTTTGACTACAAACTTGGTCCTCAAATCATTACGTATTATGCAATACATGTAATGTAACTTTATAACGTTGCACTCTTTCTATGAGTTATAAATAGCTAGTAAGATAATATAACGGTAACTAACGTTGCAGTAGGCTATGTAAATAATTATTCTAGCGATATGTAATGCTAAATAAGGTTTGCTAGTACATTATTTTAGCAACATGACAAGCCAGTGAATTTGCAGGTTTCAATTGTTGCTTTGCACAGTGCGTGACATTTTATCTGTATGTTATGCGGCTAGAGTTTTAACACTGAGTCAATGGGCTCCGACGGGCTTGTTTATCGTCATCGGTCTTTTTCCGTTTACCTGTCTTTGTTGTATGAGCAGGTTCCACTCAAGAAATTGGTAGTTTTGGTTGTTTGTCCGCCATTAGCACAGCTGCTCGGCACACCGGCAATCTTGATTTTGAATGACGGTACGCGCTGTGCAAGAGAGGGGCGATCAGCGCGTACGCGAACTTGATTGACACTGCTAAGACACTCCTCCTGGCTCTGAAGGCATCTGATTGGTTCTTTACACTCGGACCGAGTGGCAGTGATTGGAGAGTTTTTACTGTCCTGCAGCTGCTACAGAGGTCTGATTGTTTTCATTCCTTTTTCTGAACACATAATGTATTGACTACTCTCAGGATGTAAGGACCATTTCACCCAGTATAAAAAAAAGTGTTTCTGAACAGGATTACCTACCCTAGCTTTAAAAGTGGGCACTTTTTGGAAGAGATTTTTAATTCAGTTAAAAAGTTCCATAAAAGGTCCGTAAGATTTTTTAATAATTCTGAAAGAAGTCTCTTAAACTAATCAAGGCTGCATTTGTATAATAACAAATACAGTAAAAATTAATATTATTACTTAAAATAACCGTTTACATTTTAATAATAATATATAATAATAATAATTATTATTTATTATTATTATTATTATTATTATTATTATTATTATTATTATTATTTCAACTTATAATTTATTCTTGTGATGGCAAAGCTGAACTTTCAGCAGCCACTGCTCATGATCCTTCAGAAATCATTCTAATATATTAATGTACAGTTCAAGAAAAATAATTTCTTATTAGTTTCAATAAAAACAGTGGTGCTGCTAAATATTTTTCTGGAAACCAACCATGATACATTTTTCCAGGATTCTTTGATGAATAAAAAGTTCAAAAGAACCATTTATTTTAAATAAAGATATTTTGTAACATTACACATTTGTTGTTCAAATTAACGTGTACTTAAAGTAATGAGTAGGTACAGTGGTCCTTTAAAAAGTAATAATTATTTTTCTGATGCCACTTGATTTGACTTGGATACAATGAATCTAAATTCACAAATGTGACTTAAGTGTTCAAAAGGGTCTGAACATTTGTGAGGCTAGTGCAAGTTATAAAAGCTCAACCTGCTCACATTTAGGAAGTATGTGCAATCTTCCGTCATTTTGTCTGGAACAAGGCTTTGGCTATATTCAGATCTTTTGAGGATCCCACCTTTATGTTTAATTAAAGCTTTTTGTCAGGAACCCTCTAATCTCCATTCAGACACATCACCTGCACATATTGTTTAGACTTACAGGCCAGCATCCTGTTTGTGAACACTGGTTTGCTTCTCTACATCCTGGTGCTGAGGATTTGTGGGATACAACAAACAATAAGCTAAAGACATCATTCTCTGAAGAACATTGCAAGTGGTGCTTGTCAGTGCAAAAGCCGCCACCACAATGTTTTGGTTTTGTGGGTGGTTGCACAGGCATTGCTATGAGGTTGCAAAGGTGTTCTAAGCTTTATCGTGTTGCTATATGGTTTCTATGGTTTTCTGGGTGGTTGCTTATTGGCCAAAGTCAAAAGAGTCCACCTACAAGTCTCTATGATATTCTGATTCCAAGATATGGATCTGTTCCCTCCTTCAAATGTAGAATTTTGCCTGTGTTATATACCACCAGGCAAAAAAAAGGTACAAGCCACATGATTTGAGGTATCATTAGCACAGACAGCGCAGGACAAGATACACACTGAAGTTTCATATTTTAGGGTAGAGGTTTTGAACAACTCCTAATGCCAAGTATGAGTAATGGTAATGGTGATGCTTGACTTAGCAAGCACAACTAATGAAATGCGTTTGAGGGAATGTATTTTACAGAGGAAAATGATAGGACTCATGAAGTCATTGTTAAGAAATCCACTCATGCAAAATAATTATTGGAGTCATGTATGTAAATCTGACCACAGGGAATAAGGAACCTCTTCTCGGACTGCCCAGACTGAGAAGCAGCGGAGAGACAAACTGAGGTTCAGCTAGGAACAGTGTGGTTCATCAGGCCTGGAGGAGATGAGACCTGTACGAGTCTGAGCATCAGCAGCCATGAGATTTGTTGGAGTGATGTCAACTCCCCTCTTATCTATAAAGATATTTATTTTGTTAAAGGAAAATGACCGGCAAAATGTAAAGAATTGTTTGAAAAATAAGATTAAAATTAGTGTTTTTCATGTTAAAAGTTAAAAATACAATTAATAGTCTGGTTTCTACAACTTTTACTTAGAAGCAAAAAACTTCCTTTAAACTTGAAAGAAAAAATGATTTGACATTTATCATGATAATTATAGATATTGACTGATATTTTATTGTGATCAGTTTTTTGGCCATTAGCCCTAACAGTGAGTGACATATATGTCTGTTTTGTGTATTATGTCAGTTCTGTGGCATAGGTGAAAGAAATGAATTGATCACTTTAATTTTTTTGATTATTTCAGTTAACATTTTGTGTAGGCAATTCAAAGGCAATGCATGCGGCTGCTTTTAGGGAGGCTCTTGTCATGACATGGCATGATATTGATTAGTTAATACACAGGTTTCAAACCTGTGTTCTGTTCTTTGAAATCGGCTGGACCCCAGCTAAAAAAAAATTGGTTCCCAGAACTCTTCCTTTAACTGTGAAGCCAAGGAAAATTGTTCCTCAACTTTACCACAAGAAGTCTGTCCACAGAAGTCTTTATCTGCAGAAGGAGGGTTTAATACCTGCTAAAGGTGGGCTGCCAGTCTTTCTTGACCCAAATTCACAAACTCACTAAGCTATGGAGAATAAGAAAGAAAAAAGAGAGAGAGGAAAAAAAGAGAGGGGGGGGTGAAAGTGTGCATGCTGGAAAGGAGCGGGTTAGAGGAAAAGAAAAAGACGTGATCTTTCATGGCAGATGGCTGAACCTTCTCCCTAGGCAGAGTTTAGCAGAGGACCTGGCACTCTGCGATAGGCTGTATTCAGTCCTGGCTCTTTTCTCGTCCACCCATTTGATTCATTATTACGCCACCTTGACACATTGGCAAGAGCCCGGTGCAGACTGAAACAGAGCTGCACTAATGGGAAGGAGGGCCATCTCCATTTACAGAAAACCTGCCCAACTCCAGACATAAGCTTGAGCATTCAGGATTCTTTACACAAGCCTTTCATCACTTAAACATCATCAAGAAAACCCTAAATTGTGTGATATAAATAGAAAAGACATTTCCCTGCAGAAAACTCTCTATTAAAAGCATTACATTTACATCTATTTACTTAGCAGATGCTTTTATCCAAAGCAACTAACAAATGAGGAATAGCATTACAAGAGTGATTCATCACAAATCTGGATGGTCTGTTAAATTTAAATATAATATAATATAATATAATATAATATAATATAATATAATATAATATAATATAATATAATATAATATAATATAATATAATATAATATAATATAATATAATATAATATAAATGTATTTGTATGCGTGTATTCAGTTCTTCATTCAGCATCTAAAAGGCCATTGCAGGAAAGATTCAAACACAGTGCCTGTCATTTTCTGTATTATTTCAAAACCTTCAGCTGAAGCCTTCATTTCTCAAGACGTGACATCAAAAATGTATTCTTCTGAGAGCAGAGCAGAGTGAGCGGGGCAGAGCGCCTATCAAAGCTGTTCCATCATGCATGGCAGACTCTGCTCTAATCCTATTCGCATCTCATTGGTTGGCCGGCCATAGAGAGGACCAGACGAGAGCTTTGTAGGACCCCAGGCTAAAGCGCTGGCTGAAGATATTGCCTGCAAGGCTGGTGGACTGGGAGAACTTTGTAATGCTCGCCGCACTCACTATATGTTGAAAAGTGACCACACTCTGTGATCTTAAAAGTTTTGACTACTGGCGACAAAGCTGCAGCGTACCTTACACAGCAGCCAGCACTTAGTTTGTTACTTTGCAAGAAATAAATAAAGAAAAAAGAAAAATAATGAAACATATATTATATTATAAATACTTAAATAAGAACACATTAAAATGATCAAAAGTGACAGTAAAATAATTATTTATTTGAAATCGGTTTCAATTAAATGCTTTTTGTTTGAACTTTATTCATCAAATGTATCACATTTGGCTTCCAAAAAAAATATTAAGCAGCACAACTGTTTTCAACACTGATAATAATATGCACCAAATCAGCACTTTATAATGATTTCTGAAGGATCATGTGAAACGGAAGACTGCAGTAATGACTGCTGAAAATTCAGCTTTGCCTTTACAGGAATAAATTGCATTTACATTTTGTTTTAAATACTGCGCATACATACATACATACATACATACATACACATACATACATACATACATACATACATACATACATACATACACACACATATATACGCACACATATATACGCACACACACACACATATTTGATCAAAAATACATTAAACAGTAATATTGTGAAATATTATTCTAATTTAAAATAACTGTTTTTAAAAAGATTTTACATACACATTTAAAATTTATTTTAAAAAGTTATTTAAAATTGTAACACTATTTTACAATATTACTGTTTTTAGCATTTTTTTATTTTTTTTTTAAATGCAGCCCTACGAGCATTAGAGACTTTAAAAAAAAAAAAATGTTTTTTTAAAAATCGTACCTAACCCAAATTAGTGTATATCCTAGGGGTGTAACGATACACTCCATACAAATCGTGATACTGAACACACGATACAATACTATCACAATATTTTAAGCCAAAATAAGAGTGTTTTTTATTGTTATTTCTTTATTATTAAAATAATATTATTAGACCCACAAATATTCCCCCATTGCAATTATACATACATACAAAAAATGTAGATGTAGATGTACTATTATAAATAAAGCATGACCAGTACACTAACAGAGGCAGGTTTCACTGAGCTACAAAAAATACAAGATGTAAGAGATACATTGTAAAAAATACATATAGATATTGAAACTACTCTTGTCCTACTACATATACATATTATGTATATGTAGTAATGTCACTGAAACTGCGTAAACTTAAATAATTTCCTTAGTACTCGCGCTTTTAATGCAGATATTCATTGTATCTCTTACACAGACAAGTCGCGCACGCACAGTCTATCCCAGTGCTCGCTGTGTCCGGCCTCTCACGTTATTAATACACTATACATATAATAAACCATATAAAACGCTTTGAATAATCATACTACTTTTTTTGTGATTAATTTTTATTTTATTTTATTGATTTTTCATAGAAAGGATCACAAACAATTACCCCAAGGTTTCTTCACAATAAACGGAACAAAATTTGACCATCTGAAGCTCCCAACCCACCAGCGGTCCCCCAGGTCAAAGCCACTGATCCTTGTAATAAAATAACAATCAAAACAAATTACATAAAAATAAATTAAATATATGTTTTTTTTAAAGTAAAGAAATAAAATAGATACATAAATACAAAACACAGATACACACTGCAATATGAGAAACTTAAGATAAGTATAATAACACGATCATCAGAGGTTTACAAGTTCAAACTGTCCCCCAAATTAAGTTTTAAATTCTTCCATCTAGAAGCTTTTCTGTGAGTTCATCTTCAGCAGCTTTCCGTGCCTCAAGGGTTGAGGCTCTAGCTTTATTTATTCTAGCCGCTGAAAGTTCTAACATTACTATATCATGAAACTGACATAGCCAGTGTTGCACAGATAAAGTATTGGGAGGGAGCCATCTTTGCGCATTTATCTTTTTGGCAGATGTTAGACCTGCCAGCCAGATCTTTTTTGTAGCTCAGTGAAACCTAAATGAATAATCATACTACTAAAACTAAATGTGATATGGTGATTAAAATGATGTTTGCGCTTTTACTTTGAGGAGTGTCGTATGCGTATCAGATGATCAATGCAATCACGCAAGAAAGCATGTCAAAATTACTATTCCCAAACTGTAAATGTTAGTTCATCCAAAAATTTTAATTCTGCATTTAAATGGAGGGACTTTAAACAGAGGGACAGAAATCTCTCAGGTTTCACAAATATCTTAATTTGTGTTTGGAAGTTGAAAAAAAAAAATCGCATAGGTTTGAAACGACATGATGACAGAATTTACATATTTGAGTGAATTATTCCTTATAAATGCAGTAAGCTGAGCCTTGGATAAAACTGTATCGTGAATCATATCGTTTACATCAACGATGCATATCACTGCATTTTTAGATCTCGATATAACGATATATCATTACACCCCTACTAGTATATCCTATTCGTATAGTGAATATACTGACAAAACTTATTTTGGCTTAATGTCATGGATGTCTGACATGTGCTTGACACTTCTGTTGTTTCAGCTGTCTACAAATGTCTTATCGCTAAACTTATAAAGAAGAAGGTGAACACATACCCTTGTGATTACGGTAAACCCCCATACATTTTGATATTGTGTCTGGTTACACCCATGAAATGTGATGGTTACTTCCTGCCTCTGTTAGTGTACCGGTCATGAGCCATCATGGAAATGGAACCATGAAAGATACCAGATCTTCCACTCGGAGAAGTGAGAGGTGTCCAGGGCACTCATGTTTGATCTTTTCAGCTCTTTGATTCAGCTGGTGCGAAACATTTGCCATCATATATACAGGTACTTTTACGGGCCCATATCCATTAGTGGTTATTTACATTCCAGCAGGGCTGCTGTAGGTGTAACTTAAGTCGGTGTGTAGAAGACACATTAAAAGCATCCCTGGGATATGTCACCATCGAGATCTCCTCTCACAGAGCAAGGCGACAGCTTGAACATGTGTACTTTGTCTGTAAACAAAGACAAAGTTAGTCTGCAACAAAGTTCTCTATTTTTTTCCATTGTTTTCTACACTATTGAGGGGGCAGGTATGTTCTGACAATGGGTGGAGAGGCATATAGCTAGCCAAATTAAGCACTTCCAGAACCATGGAGTATTATATGGCAGACTCGTGCAGCACAATATCATTATTGATTCTTCTCTAGCTCTCCAACTCCCCGTTCCCGCTTGCTGGAAAAATAACTTAATTACCGTTCTGATGAAGCTCTCCCTGTATACAGACAGACACCTCATGCAAGGGAAAACCATTTCCATGACAACCTACCTGAAAAATGCTGTCTTTTATAAGAGAGATTAAAACCTTTGTCAGAGTTAAGTATTCCATCTCTCAGATCCAATAGAATTAGTACATGAAGTGTAATAAAATGGGTGGGGAGGGAGACTGAGGTATCAGATGAGGTAAATCGAGCTCCTTGCTTTCTCCTGCACCTTAGACTTGAGAAGAAAACATAAGGAACACTGCCAAAAGCTGCTAAATCTATTAATAAACTGATATGATTACTTTGGAAACTGGTTACCTAAACCTAGGCCATTTGAAATGCACATCCAAGTCATGAAAAGCGATAACACTGCCATGAACCAGCCAAGAAAATGTCACATCTGAAACTCTGTAATATCAGGGTATGAATATTATTTAAAGTTAAATTGTGGGGGAGTGGGGTGGAAAAAGACTCCCTTCCTGCCATTGTTCGGACTGACCGCGGATTAATCCTCCCATCAGAGCAAGTGAAATGTAATTACGGCCCACTCTTTCAGAATAGAGTTGGTGGCTGATCGCACACTTAGTTTTCCAGTGGGTCAATTTGTCTAAACCCTTCTTAAGTGCCTGTGCTCACTAAGCTCTCTCAATACAGGTGCTGAGGATATTGGACTTTCTTTAACCTCCAAGCAAACTGCTAGACCAAAAAATGTTTTTCTTAAAACATGATTTCACGTTATTTGAAGTCAAGGATTTAATGCTGCTGCTTGTAACAACAGAAGTCAATCAATAATTTTATGGTTTTTTTTAAACACATAATTGGTTGTTTATTTTTTGGAGTCGTAAAACAATGTATTTGAGATTAGTTTTTTCAAATTGAAATTTCATTAGCATTTATTTCAATGAACACAAATGTTGTTACTTAGTCACTTAGCAGTGTCTTCGTATCAGTAACAACAAAAGTCAATGAAAAATTAGATTATCAAAAAATACTAAACTGTACCATAATACACTATATAAATCCTTATCAAGAAATACCCATATATTTAACTTCTAATTATTATTTTAGGGATGCACCGGAATTTCGGCCACTGCAAATTATCTGCAGAAATTGGAATTTTCAGTTTTTAGCCAAAAAGAAAAACAGCCGAAAATATATGCCGCCCCATCTCTAAGTGTTCAGCGCTCACTTGAGCGAGCAGAGCAGAGTGAGCGTTTTTAGTTAATTCCTATGGGAATGAACTAAAGGAATGAACTGAAGACTCTCACTCTGCTCCACGCAAGTGGACACGCACCGCCAGGTTTCACTATCACTCTAAACGTTATCACTGCGTGGTGTGATGCTCTGCTCAATATTCCACTCTATGCTGGGGTTTATACAGATTATATTTTATAAAAAATAAATCTGCATTGTTTATCCTTTTTATATTTTATTTTAAAATAAATGCAAAAATCTAACTTTTATTGAAGTAAAAATATTGAAAAGTTTTTGGGGTACTTTTTTATCCCTGTATGAATCAAACCCATATTAAGTGTTTGTTGCCAAAAAGCTATTTTTTTTTTTATTTTTTTTTTTCATCTGTCCATCGAATGTTTGAAAAGTAACTGACACTACTGGAACTTCAAACGGGACGGGTTTTATGGTCAGATGAAACAAAAACAAAAAAATAGCTTTTTTGGCAGCAAACACTTAAGATGGGTTTGGTCCACTCGAGGATAAAAAAAGTACCCCATGTGTAAAATGAAATACTCTGCTGTATCTTTAATGCTGTGGGCCTAATTTTCTGCCAGAGGTCCTGGACATCTTGTTCAGATACATGGCATCATGGATTCGATCAAATACCAACAGATAAAAAAATCAAAACCTGACAGCCTGTGCTAGAAATCTTATAACAGGCCATGTTTGGATCTTCCAACAGGACAGTGATCCAAAAACAAACATCAAAATCAAAACAAAAATGGGTCACTGAGCACAAAACCAAGCATCTGCAATGGTCATCCCAGTCCCCAGACCTGAAATCTATAGAAAATGAGTGGGCTGAACTGAAGAGAAGCAGCACGAACATGGATCTGGGAATATGAAGGATCTGGAAAGATTCTGTATGGAGGAATGGTCTCTGATCTCCTGTCAGGTGTTCTCCAAACTCATCAGGCATTTTAGGAGAAGACTCAGAGCTGTTATCTTGGAAAAAGGAGGTTGCAAAAAGTATTTAATAAAAGGGGGCTAATAATTGTTCCCAACGTGTTTGAGAAAAACATTTATTTCATAATGTGATTTTCCCCCCACTTTCAATTATTTTACTTTAATGAAAGGTTAGATTTTTTTTTTTTTTTTTTTTTTATAAAATATCAAAATGGATTAACAATGCAGATTTTTTTTTGACAGCCATCTTTGATCATATTTACCAAGGGGGCAAATAATTCTGACCAGCACTGTATATATATTTTATATATATATATTATGTTTATATATTTTTTATTTTTTAACAGCTAGATATTTTGTTAAGTTGATTTCTTACAATATCCCAAATGTTTCCAACTATTTTTAAATCGTGAGAAAATTGCGATTTTAACCAAGGAAGCGGGCAGGGGTGAGCTGGGAGTTGCCAGTCAATGGCGTCATATCCGCGTTACCCTCGGTTTCCGCTCATACTGCGTGGAGTCCTGGACAAATGCGGAAGTTGTAGTTGTAGCGTCTATCAAGCAACAAACGTTAGCTTGTTTCGTGCAGTCGTTACGGAACACAATTATTCTTTACCGATTGCAGCTGGTTCTGTCGACAAAGACAAGACCCATAAAAGTAAACGTACGGGTATTATTGCTTTAGGTTTGTGTTTAGTTTATTGTCATTGTTTATCACGTCTGGTGTTTATGGCCATGTAAATAAATATAGCGTGGCGAGCAGGACGAGACCGAGGGCCGTGAGAAAGCAGCATGAGGCCGGTGGCGTAATTAATTACTGATGAGCAACACCTGCTCGACACACCGGCCTCGTATCTCTCACGGAGCGACGACAGTGAAGAGCGAGAGAGGACAGGTCTGAACTTGTGTTGTGTTTTGTTTTATTGTGACAGCAGTCGTCCGTGAGGGGCTGCTGTCTTTTACTTTCGTTTTGTATTTGTTTTATTTTTATCATGAAAATGTGTCATGAATGTTCGGCGGTTCCCGCCTCCTCCTTCCCATAACATCTGAACTTCGTTACATATAGCATGTGTTATACATAAAGATTAATCAGTATTTTGGCAAATGATCTGGGTATGTTCGAATGTACTTTTACAACAATTGTTTAGAACACGTAAAACTGTGCCGCGTTATCACAACAATGAATTCGACAACTACAGTAACATCTATGATAACCAATTTCGTATTAAACCTTACTTTTCTTGCGGTTAATTCATTTTAATGAAATAAAAGCATGTCATATTAAAGGTACAATATGCAAGATTTTTTTTGCCGCTAGAGGGCGCTACATTCCAAACAACAACAACGGCGTAGTTTGATGACGATGTGAAGGAGCATGGAATGATGGGAACTGTCGTTTTAAACTCCACCGTGGATGTAAATCAGTCAGACGAGAATCGAAAAATCATGTTCATGGATGAGGTTAAGTTCTATTTTTATAATGACATGCTTTTTGTGGCGAGGGGGGCGTGGTTCAGCGCGGTCTGTAATGGGAGAGAGAAGAGACGAGCGGCAAGTAGGTCAAGTGCAAATGACGAACACCTGTGTCTTATTGCTGTGACAGTTCCCATCATTCCACGCTCCTTCACATCGTCATCAAGCTACGCCGTTGTTGTTTGGAATGTAGCGCCCTCTAGCGGCAGAAAATCTTGCATATTGTACCTTTAACAGCTATTCAAATAGTTTGCGTAGGAATATCTTGAATTGTGATTTATCTGGCAATTATTTACTCATAAAAAACAACGTGTTTAATCAGTATGCACTTCAATCTTACAAAGTGCAATTATCTCAACCTTCTCAGGAAAAATTTGCTCATTATATTCTGACAAAGCATTTTGAGAATGTTCTTTAAGTGAAGGGATAGAGGCTGTACACCACAGACAAAGAGAACTTGCTTCATTTTGAGCTTGCCAACACCACTCGAGAGACAAAAAAGTGACTTTTCTTCAGCAGACTATGAGGAAAAAGAAAGATGAAAGAAAAGGAGACAAATGGAAAGGTGGAAGGCACAGTGTCTCACTAAACGTAGTGATTGAAGCAGCTTTAGAGTACTGTCAGATAATAGGATCAGATTGCAGAGGCGTGTGAGGTGCTTGCAATTTCGCTCCCCTCCCTCCCTCAGGACCACATACAGAGGCTCCCTACAATTACTTTAAACAGCCTCTGATGAGAGGGAAAAAAGCAACATTTAGATTCATTAACATCGCTACCATCCTCCTTTTCAACGATTATTGAATGTCGCCACAGACCAGAGGATAAGGGGAGAGAGAATAAAAGAAAATCATCACAATTACAGAAAATTACAAGTCTATGTCTGAATAATGGCATTAATTTTCTGAACAGTAAAAAAAATTAAAAACAATTTACACTAGAGGTCATTTAGACCAGGTTTTCAGGTTATCATGGGGAAGAGACTTCACTTTTTCTGTAGAAAATGCCGTCTGGACCTGCAGTGATTTCAGTGAAAGAAAGAACAGGCAGTCTTCGATTCATAGCTAAAATCATATATTTCCCCTTATTTCCACTAGGATATCGAATTCAATGACAGGTCATTCAGCATCAGCTGAGCAGTAAGTGGTCATTAAACTTAAGGTCAGAAGACGAGAGCCAAAATAAAATTGCCTCATAGCCTGTCACAGTGTATCCTGGCAAATGCTAAGATAAATGGAGTAAAACAAATCTAACATAAATAGACAAAGGCAGCGTAGAAAATTCTGTGGTTTGACTTCATATGCCGTCATTTTCAGTGTTCTGGTCTGTGCAATATACAGTCATTTTCAGTGTTCTGGTCTGTGCAATATACAGTATTTGTGCTTTTGTGCACATTTAGGTTAGTCTTTAATCATGGGCTCAATGGGGCACTCCAATTTTCAAATGAGGCATTACCGACTGAACCTCCAATCGAAGTAGTCATAGCTGATCCAAAAGATCCTAAAAAAGCAGCGGAGCCAGCAATGAGCATCAATCGGGTAGGTCAATACGTTTCGTCTGGGACCATTACCCAATCAGGACTAGATGTGCAGCTCTGTTTGAAAGAAGGAATAGGGCAGACTTATCAGTGGCCATGAGAATAAACCTCACTGGGAGAATAATAAATGGGTGCCTTCATTTGCAAAGCCTGGAGAAATAGCACCTGGTGAAATCTCTCGCCTTTCTAATTTAGCCGAACAAGGTAATGGGCCAGAGAAATGGGTGCAAATTTTGCTGGTGCTAGGTAGGAGTATTCTAGCGAGGGCAACATTCCTTTGATGAACAATAAAAACTGTTTACAGGTTGCATACAAGATAACAGTTATTAGCCAATTGAATAAAGAGTTGATGTGGTTCCAAAAAATTATGATTATCTGATTAAATCATGATGTTCAACGGAATGATTTCCATATTGATTCTTAAAATCCCAAACCTAATAATTTACTACATGCCAATGTTTTTTGCACCAATTTGCTGTGGACAGTGTAGTCTGATTCAAGAATAGATGACTAAATCGGTTCTTTTATGCAAATTAAAAGATATGCAGTACAACTAGTGTAGTTATTTTAATTAATCATTAAAAAAATGCTCAGGATATATGGCCAAATTAATCAAAAATTGGAATCTAAACAAATCAAGAGCTTCTGATTTGAAGCGAATTTACATCTAAGTGTTGGCAGCACTGACAGATGGGCAGGTACTTAAATAGTTTTGTGAGTAGTATTACTAGTAGTTACTTAACCAATAGAAGTTGAAATGCCAAAAAAAAAAAAAAAAACGACACAAGACAAAGGTGGAAATTGCAACAAGTTGTTGTTGTTGTAGTTTTCACCTTTGTCTTAGTCATCTTGTCTTGTGCACATTCTAAGGAGGTCAGAAGAAACTCCAGTTTGAAAATCACTTGGAGTATCACAGTCATAGTGTGCATGCTTCAGAAGTGTCCAGTAAATGGTGAGTTCTTTAAAAAGATAGAACACTCGACTGTGCATGAGACATAAAGACAGGCTGAAAAACAATGCACACGACAGGCTTAACTCTAGCATTAGTACTTAAATTCTGGACTCTGAATGGTGGTGTGGAGGCTGAATATCTCCTTGGGAATAAAAGATCTCTCTCACTGCATCTGGTGATGAGTTCTCTTGTGTAGATCCACAGGCATTGATAGCTATGCTTCAATGAACAATAATCAGAGAGAGGAGTTAGGATACAATTTAGAACAGAGAGAACAAAGAATCTGCGTGGGTGATGTTAGCGTCTTTTCCAGCGTGGCTATAAGCACTAGACCTTTATATAGTCATAGAAACTTTGAGCCTGCGAGGGTATTATCTATCCAGACAGATCATAAGCAAGCACAGTTCTGGAAGGTGTCTGTAAATTAACGCTCATTTGAAAATGCATGCAAATGTATGCAGATTTTTCCACCAACTCGCTCCTTTTGTTTTTAAACCTTTGGTCTACAAATACTGCAGGGAGGCAATGGCACGCAGCTTAAAAATCACAGAACGTCATTTAAGTGGTTCCGATTTGGCCTTGCCAGGAAACCCTTCACTTTTGCTTCGGCAGCTTCATGGTTGCAGTTAGGATGGTTTGACTTGTCACTCAGTTGTGAATTTTACACTCATTCATGAGAGATTATTCCTATGTCACTCACAGTGGTGTTCTGCCATAATCCGCTGCCGTGAGTTGACTGACATCAACATTCTTCGACTGTTATTTGACTGCATGATCGCACGCAAATAATGCATGACGGATCATGTAAGAAGTAGGATTGTTGAGGCTCTGATGTCTCTTCAACAAAGGATAAAAGGCTCCGTTTCCTGTGATCCCTCAGGGATGATCTCAAAGGTCGACCCCTCATCGTCCTTTGGGCTAAAGGGTCAAGAAAGTAATCATGATTATTGATGACAAATTACTAGTTTCGTTAAAACTGATGCCTCCAAGCTCCAATGTCCATCAATGCCTGCTCCAATCGCTCCATCGGTTTCTCTCTTGCTCCCACCACCAGACTTGCAGCTGTTCTACCCTTTGATTGACAAGTGGCAACAGAGCGAGGGGGAGTAACTGAAAAAAGAAAAGAAATGTGTGAGCACTAGTCCGTGCATATGAAACCCACTCACAAGCCTTTGGGTTTTTCCATCGAGTCCAAGTCCTTTTTTTTTTTTTTTTTTTTATCAGTCTATTTTTATTTTACAATAACGGTTCACAAATAGGCCCCGTGTATCATTCGTTACTTATTATTTATTCAGGTATAACACACTGATAAATAATATGTATTACCTGATAAAAAATATTTGCACTAAATGCTGCACAAAACTCTTCCACTACTTGAGAAAAGCCGTAGCCGCGCGGCGATACTGTGTGAAACGCCCATAAGGAATCATGCGGCGCGGGATTAAATTTTAAAGTAAAGAGACGGTAGTGGTCGGAACTCTGGTGTACCTATATATACTTTGGACGGAGCGGGTGGTCTGACTGACAATAGCCCACTCCCGACATCTTTTGACAGCGTATCCGCACTTCATTCTGACCACGTACACGTAGCTCTGAGGAGCGGTTTGGTACTGAAACCAT
The DNA here is from genome assembly GCF_964197995.2 of Scardinius erythrophthalmus. Taxonomy (NCBI): domain Eukaryota; kingdom Metazoa; phylum Chordata; class Actinopteri; order Cypriniformes; family Leuciscidae; genus Scardinius; species Scardinius erythrophthalmus. The sequence continues at coordinate 18,128,579 of NC_138241.1, forward strand.
TGTCAGTCAACAACATTCTTTTTTTGCAAGGATGTTTGAAACAGTTTGGCAGAAAATAGCCTACTTCATTTGTCAGTAGGGCAATATGGTTTTCGTTTATGTTGCTTAGAAATTTGAGTGATAGGCTTTGTCCTATTTAATTTATGTTATTTATATTTCATTAATTTTTTCTGTGACATTTTTTTCTCTGCTGACAGTACAATGTTAAAATAATATTTTATATTGACACGAACACAATTTTTGTATAGCATTTATAATTGTTATAGGCTACTTAATTTCTCTCTTTCCGTTAGAGACATTTGAATGTGAGATTCTGGAAACGAGATCTAAATTTTGCGGACCCGTCAGGTCGGGAAATAAAGCGGGTGAACACAAAGTGTATTTTAAGCGGTTACTGAAAAGAACTTTGTGGGAGCGGGACGAAAAAAACAGTCCCGCGCAGACCTCCTTAAACCTTAGGTGTGTATGTGTGTGTCCCAAATAAATAATAATAAAAAAAAAGGAATAAAGTTCAAAAGTCGGACTGTAAGCGAATGAGGCATGATTGCTATTCACACCTTTATTAAAATGGCTGTAATATGTTACCACAATAGTACTTGATCTGTTTAAAATGATTTCATTGATATATGCAATGTAGACGTTTCAGGTATTCATTAAGAGTATTTAATTTGTATCCATAGGCCTACTCCATGTAGCTGGCCCGCCATCTACTGGCTAAAAAAAAAATTGGCCCGTGGCCAAAGTTACTTGCCGACCCCTGCTATAGAGTGTACAAATGTAGTCAATAAGCGTGTTTACTTTAAAAGTTTGATTTCAGTTGGACTAAAGCAATAATTCCTCAGCACTGTGTGCTTGATCCAAAAAAGACAGAGGTGATGTAAATTTAATTCTTCAAATATTCAACTATACATTGTGTCATTTATATTTGGACAGACTGTAGCTCAATCGCTGTAGCTTGATTGTAACAGTGCATGTAGATGCATTTCTTGCACAAATTAACAAACTTGAATAAGCTTAAAACCATCCCATCCTGGTTTAATTTAGTGCTCTCCTGTCCTGGCATATCATAGGCAAGTTGCTGTATGTTGCACCATAAATTCTATTCTCTAAATCAAACTTTTAAAGTAAACACACTTAACACACTTATTTATAGGTATTCTATAAATACTTATATAATTTGTATTAAATTCAAATGCCTAACAGGAAGTTGAAATAGAATTTGAACTGAAAGTGGAATTTATTGAATTCAGAAAATTCTACAGGTGGGAAATGACTGAATCTGCCTCAATTCAAATTCAATTCAAATTTAAAAAGTGTTCTAAATTAAATTCTGAATTGTGCACAACCGTCATTTAAAAAAAGACAAATCATTGTATTAGTCCAACTAAAAATTAAACCTTTAAAGAGAATGTAAACACGCCAAACGATGAGACTGTCATTTCTCATGCTAATACAAATCATCAACCAGACTGCAAATTCACCAATCTCATTCGTGACAACAGGGAGGCTGACAGGTTTTGTGTAGATCCCGTACAAGCAAAAAAAAACTCTGTGGCAACAGAAGAGATTACATCATATTATGTCCTAAATTACTTTATGGAGGCTTTCTAGTGTCCGGGGGAGGGCAAGGAGACCTGAAGAGGAGGAGGAGGAAGAGGAATATTGTTTGTGAGGCAGGGGCGTAATCATTGGCTCCCAGACCCCATCTGGACGAATGGCAGCTTTAGTTCCACAAACTTCAGACCCATGTCTGTCAAAAAAAGAAGAAAAAGTTAGCCCTCCATGTCACGCTTGATCAGAGCCCTGAAATTTGCCCATTCTCCTCAGCTAATGAAACCAGCTCTCGGCCCCACCCCTCCCCGCATCCGACCCTCTCAGACTGAGTAGAGCAGGCATGCAGGCTGCCGTGTTCATTACCAGAACACAGGAGTTGCCACAAAGACCGCCATGCTGAGGACACAATGGGATGGGGAGGAAGCCAGGCTTGCCCAGAGTCAGGACTGTGTGCAATTTTACTCTATTATCCCTGCGCCCGTAGCCACAGGGGCGATGCAGTCCTCTCTTTGATTCCTTTCCCTCCCCCTCCACCTTTCCATCTCCTTCATTCCGCAAGAAAGACACAGCTGTCCCTTCTTTCTCTACTCTCAGATGTATTAACACCTACAGAGATAAGGCGGATAAGGGATGGGGGGTGACAGCTCGGTGATGATCCAGACATGCAGTGTGCTGCACGTGAACAACAAGCTGTTACCATGGTGAAATTTCTGACTGACGCTGGCTGTGCGAAGAGCAAATTAACCTGGCCATTCAGGATAGATTGTCTGATCTGAAGTGCACTAAGTAGTTGGATAGGGATTGACTTAATTGATTAGATGGTCTTGAGACAATGGCCCGCACTGATCTTTCTATTGCAGAGGAGTCTCATTCTAAGCACTTTTGATAGATCTGTCATTGATTTGACTGATCAGAAATGACAGGGGAGAGGGGTCAATTGAGTGTTCAATGAATATTTAATCATGCTCCTGAAGTGTTTTGGCCGACAAGGAGAGAAGGAGAGAAGGAGAGAGAGAGAGAGAGAGAGAGAGAGAGAGAGAGAGAGAGAGAGAGAGAGAGAGAGAGAGAGAGAGAGAGAGAGAGAGAGAGAGAGAGAGAGAGAGAGAGAGAGAGAGAGAGAGAGAGAGAGAGAGAGAGAGAGAGAGAGAGAGAGAGAGAGAGAGAGAGAGAGAGAGAGAGAGAGTGTATTTGGTAGTACAATATTTGGGAGCTGAAATCTAAAAGTTTCAAACACTTCTATTAATTTCTTAATTTAACTCTTTCAGTTTCATCTCTGACCTGCATCTTAACATCGGCACCCAGACACATCTCAGAAGCACAAGTATTACTTACAAATAAAATTATTCCCTTTGACCTCCTTCGCGCTGTCATTATAAGGGGGGAGGGGGGGGGGGTAAGCCCAGCAGCTCCCCTGCTTTGAACTGTGGTTTAACCCAAGGCCTAACAATAGACTCTGGAGAAAGCAGAGACTTAAGTCACTAAAGGGGAGATGGCGAGGACAACAGGACCCCTTTAAATCAATCTTCATTATTATTATTATACTATTACTAATATTATTATGACTTGCCGAGTGCACATATATATAGCTATGATTTATAAAAAAATAAAAAGGTAAGGACATTGTGTAATACCCATTACATATAATGCCTGGTACGGACTACACAATATTATTTGTCAGACTAAACATGTCAGACACGTTGCTTTCCGACCAATCACCGCTGTCGGCGCTGTCTTTAACGAATAAATGATAATTCCAGTACTCACAGTGGTGCCTAAGCGCCTCCGCTATTGTTCACAACAATCTTTTTTCACTTTGTTGTAGTCCCTCAAGCAAACACCATAAAGACAAGAGTAGAGTATTGTTGACATAGCTCCACAAACCTTTCCTCCGTTGCATAATTCCACATAGCAGCACCAATACCATTGTCTCTTTCATTTCACCATGTTTGAAAGCAGTGTATGGAAGAGCTTCTGTGCTTCTCTTTCTGTCAGGACTACACAGTCTGCACCCAGCATGAATAGCAACTAAATAACTAAATTCATTACACTTGCTTATAATATCAAAGTCAACAGAGCAAAATTAATTTCTTTTGAACTGAACTGAAAAAAAGCGAGCCTATCGCGCCGGCGCGATTGTCGACCTCAGGGGGTTAAAATAAAATAAGCAGGATGGTGCTCTATTTTGAGGGAGATGGGATATTCCTCTATGCCTGGGAATGCTCATTTATAAAATATGCAGGTTTGGCCGTGGCAGCGCTGTAAACTGCCCGTTTGCACGTTTAACAATGTCTTGGGAGAGAAGCTATCAGGTATTCATCTTCTGCCTCATGCTCTTTTTCACAGGGCCCAGGCTCCAAAGACAAGCCTAGCAGTCAGCTTCTGTGCTCCTCTTTCTGTCAGGACGTCATGAAGCGTCACAGACGCGATGTCAGTCATCGTCCACTATGACACACTATATGAAATAATAAAGTGATCGATTCTTGCGTCCCAATGCCCAGTCGTTTGCGAATCACCACGATACTTTACATTAAACAGATCATGCCAAAATTGGGCTGATATTGTGTAGTCTGCACCCAGCATGAATAGCAACTAAATAACTAAATTCATCCCTACTTTTGCAGCCATGTATTTGGGCCATAAACTCTAATCTAACTAAATGCCTCAAGTAAGAGAATATATGAGACAATTCCTGAATTGGACATAGGAATAAAAAAAAAAAGTCAATGTAAAAAAATGCATGCACACCTAAACTAAGAGCCCAGAGGCTGAATGTCTGAGGCGGCAAGAGCCACTCCACTCAAAGAACGTTACGAGGCATCACCTAGATTATATCACTGATATCAATTTTCAGAGGGGGCCATCATTCAGTCTACAGGGACAGTGAGACGGCAGTGAGTGGTGCAGGACTGCAGACATAAGAATCGTTTTTGTCTCCGAGTGATGACCTTAGTTTGTGGGTCAGCTTGGAGGGGAAAGAACAGTGTGAGAGATCTCTCAAGTGAGAAATGTGTTGTGAAGAGAGCCATGCTGTTCTGGGGAGGGGTTTTAGGTTACCACCAGGGGTAGAAGGAACTGGTGTTAATTGGAAACTTGAAGGTCCTTTGTAAAGCATTTCTTCAGCCTACGCCTCTTCCTCAGGTTCATCCACCCTTAACGACAGGAGGGCAACACCTGGCCACCATAACAGCTGCCTGAGAGATTAATCGAGACTTGAGCTCTCAACACGCAATCTGTAGGCCCTCTGACCCAAGTATTGTGTCGCATAGAGGCTTCACATTAAAGAAAGACCAGGAAGTGGCTCTCCAGGACCTAAGAGAGGTATTGAGGAAAATAAAGAAAGGTAGAGTTGACTTGAGGTAGGCTAGAACGCACATGCTAAAAGAGAAGTCAATGGAAACTCGCACACATTCTATAAAGTCTATAAATGCTTTAAAGTTCAAGACCACTAAAAATAAAATAAAGGCTAACTGAGTGCACTTTTAATACACATCGGTGGTTAAAAACTGGTAAGGACCCATCACATCCACAATAATGGCACTGAAATTATTTAAGAAAATGTATTTGCACACAAAATGTAGACTAGTAAAAGATATCTTATGTAGATTAATAAAAGACACACAGCCCATACGCATGCCTCCACAGAGTCCACACCAGTGCTCATTCAGAGCCATAATTGAGGTTGGAGTAAAAGTGAAGGTCATGAAAGCAGTGCTGGCACAGAAATAGTTATTACTGCTTGGCAATCTTCTTTTCTTCTGCCATTTAGAAGTGCAGGAGTGAAAGAAACGCTCATTTTTCCTCTCCATCTCTATAAAACAGCCACACAGGTGGCCTGTGAAATAAAAGTCATGACATTTAATCACGCGTTGCTGTGTTTAAGACTTCATATAAGCTTTTCCACCCTTCGTCATGGACATTTTTGAAGAAACAGAAGCAAATGCAGAGAAAACGTGAGTAATAAGACCCCATAAGTAGCTGTTAAAATCAAATAAGCAGGATGGTGCTCTATTTTGAGGGAGATGGGATATTCCTCTATGCCTGGGAATGCTCATTTATAAAATATGCAGGTTTGGCCGTGGCAGCGCTGTAAACTGCCCGTTTGCACGTTTAACAATGTCTTGGGAGAGAAGCTATCAGGTATTCATCTTCTGCCTCATGCTCTTTTTCACAGGGCCCAGGCTCCAAAGACAAGCCTAGCAGTCATAAATGCATATATGAATGAATAAAATCTCCAGTCAGTCAACACCTCTTCCTGCAAATGGCAATTTATCCGCGAGAAATGTCTTTTGAAGTCAGTGCTGCCTCTGTAAGGCAGACACACTCTGTGGCAGTGAGCGGTGGTATAAATCAGCTCAACTTCAGCCACAGTGGAACGTATGCCATTCTGGTTCAGAAGTAAAAACTTTCTCAGACTTTGGTGGACAGCCAAATCTTATTTTGTTTGTCTACAGAGTAATAAAATGCAGAAAAAAAAGGGCAAACCAAAGAATAATATTTATTCTTCATTTGAATTTTTGTGCCTATTTTTTACGCACCATACACAAATATGAATAACAATATTGAACTTCAACATATGACTAAGGTCTTTAAGAAATACTGTACTACTGTTAGCTAGTTAGCCGAGATCCTTGGGGAAAAAAACACACACAAAAAAAAAACACTGGATTACAATCAAGAGAGCTAAATTGATACTTAGAACATTCTCCTTGACACCTCATTTACATTATATTTCTTTATATGCTCAGTCACACAGTAAAATCCCTCAAGTACAGTATTTTCAACAACGTTAGCCCCCATAAACCCAGCCAACAGCCCAAAAAAAAAAAAGACACGAAATGAAACTATCCATTTTGCTTTTTTGAAAAAACAACGTAATCAGAAGGCAACGTTCAGGGTAATCTGTTAACCGCTAATTATAATCAGAGGATTTCCATAATGAAAACCAGACATAACCGCTTATGCCAAAAAGTGAAGCCTCCTAGAATGTGTTCAAATGGTCCATGAGCACAAATGTTTGGGGTAAGAGGTGAGGGAATGCCTAAAAGAAAATTACACCAAGTTGGATAGTCAAATTACTGCTTTCCGCTGACGGTCCCTGTTGGTAAAAGAACCACAACAATATCGCCTTCAATTATCCGTCTATACATGGTCAAGTGAGGAGAACGTGCGGTGCCATTAAGAAATAACCTTGTGGTTGCTTGGCAGCAAGTGGGGCACTTGAAGGATGAGGATCAAATCTTGGACCACTCCATTAAACCTCAAAACATTTCATTAACAGCCACTCCAGCTCCTGCTCAGATTGTCACTGTGCACTTAGGCTCTCATCCTGAATCAAGGCCTCTAACTTCATTTTTCAATTTGATTCAGAATCATATCAGACATTTGGAAGAGTCCTTGAGCAATCGTTCGAGTTGAGGTTTCTGGTAGAGAAACGGGTGACATGAGATGCAGTTGATAAGGAGACTTGGATGACACTGTAACATCTCAACCATTTTGCTCATCTCACTCGGATGTGTTCTTTATCTCCCATTTTTAGATTTATGTATGACACAGTGCTGTTGGCTTTTTATAATGATTAATACTCTCATGTCTTTGATTTATTTCTTGTCCCTACTGGTTTTTGATAACTCATTACCGAAGAGCACAGCTAAATGTGCACCCTTCATGCCCCCTACCAACTCCAGGGCACTAGACTGTGACCAAATCTTTTTCTGACGGTGTGACAAAATTGTGTTCGAGGTCACACTGGTGCCACCACTACGTTGCCCAACTGACAAGAGCTGCCATTTCTGTTATATATTTGAGAAACATCAAATGGCAAGTGAAAAGAAAGTGAAAGGAAACCAAATTACTCGTTTAAGCGCAAGCTCAGAACAGGTTTACTCGCGGGCCGTTCTTGATTACACAACCATTACTACACAACGCTGGGAGATCAAGTGAGAAAGTGTTTAAATTCACCGCAAAATTAAAAACATCGAAGCTAGATCAAATGGGAAGCATTCAAATTCGGTGCAGTGCATTTCAGTCCATTTCGGGGTTGTTGTTTTTTTTGTTTTTTTTTACAATTTCTATCTCAGGGTTCATACAACCTTTTGAGAGTGAAATTCAAGCACTTTTCAAGGGCTTCCAAGTGCTTCACACCTCTAAATATTATCCAGTTTTTGTTATTTGTAATGTGATGATTTTTAAAAACTAAAAGTTTAAAGATGTAAGAAAACTTTGTGGCAAACCAGCATTTTATAAAAAAAAAAAAAAACAACCAGTAGATGGCATGCTCTCAAATGTTTGTCTTGAGCCATGAACTCACCCCCAAAATGGGAGACATGCAAAAAAAAGATGGAGAGAAAGGCTGCATTTATTAAGGCCCAACAAGGAATACATGAATAGATAGAAATCAAAAAGTGAAAACCAGGTCTTCATCTTTAGAAATGGGAGCTCAAAGGGGGGCCTTCTTGATTTTCCTGAATTACCAGTCACAGACTCTCATGATGCCCTTGAGTAAGGAGAAAGTAATGTCTGTGTGATGAATCATTTGGCTAATGTTAAAGTTAAACTGAGTAAGCTGAATGCATAAGCATAAAGTAGCGCTGTGACCTGGTCTTAGCCTAGCTGTGGATGATGGCTCTCACGTTAGATAGCTACCAAGTACTAGATATGTTAGGTTATGCAACTAGTTATGCTAGGTTGTGGTTAAAGCAATGTCATAAAGTCAAAACATCAATGTGAACCAATTAGGGATGCCAAAAAAAGGGATATTCCAAAATTTCTAATTACCAATAAATTTATTGAAAAACGAAATTGTGACAAACATGCACACTGTCACTCAGCATCATATACGAGATGAGGCTGTCTCAAGGTGATGATACACAGGGCAACTTTTTGAGCAATGCTGCTGGGCAATGTTGCCATCAACGGGCAACCAGATGAGACACAGAGCCCACGACCAATCTAAATGATCCAGATAGAAATGTATTGCCCATGTTCAATGGGAAAGTGCCCAAGCAACAATCGCTCGGCAAGATTGTCCAGCAACATTGCTCAAAAAGTTGACCTGTGTATCGTCACCTTCAGTCTTTCAGTAAAACTGCACCAGTCACAAAATCCCATCCTGATTTTGTTCCTTATAGTTTTGTTTTGTTGGCTTAATTCAAGGACAATTAACTGTGTCACACAGATCTGAAGACAGAAAAAAATTAGGCATTGTAGATAAACTTACGATGATGCATTTTCCAAAACAGGTTTAAATGTTTTTAGAAGATGCACAATCCATTTTCTAATAAACATATTAGCCTGTTTGGCCCATGGCAAATGCTACCTTTGGACCATGTGTGTAGTCACGGGCATGAATATATTGGCTATTCTATAATAAATTTTAACATCTGTCACTCAATCAGATTTCAGACCTGGAATATGGTAATCCTGCTTCACTGAATAATACTGTCTAGCTGAAATGTTCTCATTTTAATGTTAGCTAGACTAGCAATGCCAACTGCTGCCATCACAGAGTTTGGAAACCATGAGAGAGACAACAGCAAAGAGACTCCAAAAAAATTTGAAACGTAAAAAGGAATTCAATTCGCACTGCATCCAAAATTCACTTGGCAAACAGAAACAGCAGTCTGTTGATCCATGTTAAAATTGCACAGCAGAACACTGTAATTGAAACAGCAGCTGGTGTTTGTGAGGTTTGACTCTCGTAACTGAAAGACTGATAGTCAACAGGGAGCAGTCCTGTCTTCTTCTGACCTACAGTCATCCTCCATTTTGTTTAGTTTGTGCTTTTTTAACTCCTCCGTAGGGCCAACCGCCGGCCCAGGCCAAGTGCTCGATTTACAGCAAATGACAGCTTTTATATCAGAGATGACAGGCAGGTCTGCAGCTGTGCCTGACATTGATGAGACTCTGGAGACAAGGCAGTGTGACGGTGTCAGTCAATTCCATTCAGAAAACCTCTCTGCAATGCGCTAGGCATTACAAACCCTTGGAGATAGCTGACTCTCTTCTCCTCCAGAGTGAAAGAACTGCTTCTCCTCAAAATCTGATTCTGGCAAGTTTAGGAGAACATGTTATTTTTCTGAAACTTTATACAGTGTTTTGTTTTGGGGGGCTTTTTATGTGCTTTGAAGCAGAGAAACTGTGCACAAAATGTAAAAATAATAGCCTATGTCGTAAAAGAGTTTATTGTGGTTGGAAGTTAAGAGTTGACCCAATCTAGAAGGAATGTAAAAAAAATAATGACCTGGTTTTAATTTAATTAAGAGATGTACTAGGATGCTCTGAGTGAATTGAAAAAATAGCATAGAAAGCTTTCATTGTTAAAACAAATGCATGATATAGAAAATATCTGCAGTGTACTCTTTCATTGAGATTTCCTGGAAAATGTCTGTTTTCTGAATCCAAGGGGTCTCAACGTTAGCTGCTGTTGTTGTGACTTCAACATTATGAGAGCATTGATGGCTATTCAAATGCAACGTAACAGAGTAAACAAAAAAACAAGACTTGTATGTTTCCGTACTTGCCGTAATGAGTTTTAGTATAGAGTAAATAAATCACATGTCATTTACAGAATTTCCTGTAAATGAGTGGCCATGAAACAAAGATAGTAAAATCCAGGTTGTGTGTCTGCGGGGCTACCATTGAGATATATTGTCAATCATGAATAGTTTTCGCCAGGTATTATAGACCTCCATGTCTGCACTGCCTCTGCTGAATCTGCCACAGCAAGAAACAGGTAAATTAATCAAAATGCATATGTGTAAGGTTTCTCAAACAAAAAGCACAATTTTTTATACCACAGAGTCACACAGTGTATACACTTTTCAGGGAACCTACAAATGGCTTGTAGTTGATTCAACAAATTAAGCAGAGATAGGAAAGTATTTTAACTAACTAACTAACTAACTAACTAACTAACTAACTAACTAACTAACTAACTAACTAACTAACTAACTAACTAACTAACTAACTAACTAACTAACTAACTAACTAACTAACTAACTAACTAACTAACTAACTAACTAACTAACTAACTAACTAACTAACTAACTAACTAACTAACTTTTAAGTTCAAATACTTTTCTCATGACAACAATAGTACTAGGCCTACATTTTATTAAAATACAGGTTATTATAAAGGATATACCTTTAAAACACTTGCCTGGTGGTAATAATAATACATTTAATATTATTATAATAATATACATAAAATGATATATTTAATATCATCATCATAAAAATAATTGTTGTTGTTGTTGTTGTTAGGACCACAACAATTATTATTATTATTATTATTATTATTATTATTATTATTATTATTATTATTATTATTATTATTATTATTATTATTATTATTATTATTATTATTTATTACTATTATTAAATATTATAAGAACATCGAGGAAATATTGGATTGTTTTAAGTCAAAATTTAAGCTCTAATTTCAGATATCCCCCATAGCCAGAGAATTGAGCTAAGATCTAAAAAGTATGAGCTACCCTTCGAGCGTCCCCTTCTACTGTGCCAAACATTTCGGTGGGCCCGCACCGTCCTCAGAACCTTGCACTCCTGATATTTAAATTCAGAAGTGACCGTGAGCAATTATTCCATGTCTTCCCCTCGCTGCTAACTGACACTGCAAAAAAGCCGACGTGACATAGGCTTTCCACGATAGGGCCTGCTCTTAGCCGGTGTAAATTACTCTGAGGATTTTTTTCCCCTGATTCTTGATCTCACGTTGCTGTCTATTCACTACCAATGCATCACAGCTTCACTTTCAATTAAACTGTCCACTTGGCAGCCCTTCGGCCAATGTCATCACTCAGATGCTCACATTCAGGGCTTGTTCTATCAGAGTTGTTGCTGTACAAATGTGAACAGCGAGTGCTCTGAGCAAGGTTCCTTGTAAAGAGCAATGTGGAGGCGTAGGCAGAAATGGGGTGAGAGTGGAGAACAGAAATAAGAAGAGACAAGTAATGCTTCATACATGTGTCAAGATGAAGGCAGCAGTTAGTAGCCTTGTCACTTTCTGTTAAACCATCCACCTGTATAAACTTAACACTGTTAATTAATCATTAAAGTAAACCGCTTCATTCAGAATGCACACCAAACAGTGTTATACAAACGATATTAGACTGGTCTGCTCTGCCAACTGCAAGTGGACACAACAAACATGCAATTAAGTTTTCATGACTAAAAAGAACGTCTCTGTTTGCCGTTCTTGCTTCTACTATTTGCTGTGACAGCTGGTGCAGTTCTGAGAATAGCACTATAAATACATTTTCCCTATGAGGCAAAGACACCTTGTCTTCCTGTTTGTCAGAGTAACAGAATCCATGATGAAGAAGAAAAAAAAAAAAGAAAAAAAACACCACCAAACAACAAAAACGGCAGAGACATTTATTCAGTCTCTTTCTCCCCCCTCCTTTTTTCACTCTCACATTAAAACGGCGAATGACATTCTTTCAAATCAATCAACACCTGCTTGCCGGAAAGATTGAAAAAGCAAAAGAGAGAGAGAGAGAGAGAGAGAGAGAGAGAGAGAGAGAGAGAGAGAGAGAGAGAGAGAGAGAGAGAGAGAGAGAGAGAGAGAGAGAGAGAGAGAGAGAGAGAGAGAGAGAGAGAGAGAGAGAGAGAGAGAGAGAGAGAGAGAGAGAGAGAGAGAGAGAGAGAGAGAGAGAGAGAGAATTAAGGAATGTGCAAGGCTGCTTGCTGTTTCATTAGAGTTGAGACATTTGAGAGTATCTGTTGGGTTGTTAAGAATGAAGCCTCTGATGTTTCATGGCATGTCTAACTCAGGAGATGACTGGAGATAATTAACGCTGTGACATTCAGTCTTAGCTGTGGAGATAAAAAGCTAAACAATCCCAGAAAGTTGGTATCTTCAATAGTGAAATAAATTGTTCATTGTGTGATCAGTGAGTCTGGTATTATGATAAGTAATTCAACACAAACACTTCCACTTGATTCTCCTCCGGGTTCAGATTAACTTATCAGGGGGTTCATTCTGCGATAATGATGGTCCGAGTGTTGACATTTGCTGTCTTTAAACTACAAAAGCAGCAGTGAAACAGCATCTGAAGTGGCATGATATATGGCACAAAAGGTATTTACACCGTTTAATGCTACACAAAGGCTGCATGAATGCATTTCCTCAGAAATTACAGTTAAAGGAATAAAATCAGGTTAAGACAAGGACCTCAATATGAAATTATATGATAAATTAATGTTTAGCGTGTGACAAAATGATACATCCCTTTTCCTACGACTAGTTTAACAATTCTTTCTTATTTCACAATTCACAAAAACTTTAAGAGATGTTTAAAACAACATCTTATAACTTTAGCAGAAAAACAGTTTTTTAACAGTTGGTAAGATTCATGTTCATGAATCAGTTCATTTCAAAGAATGCATTAGTTTGCATCATCACTATTTGCTATTTAACTAGATATTTGTATTTCATGCATTAAACATTTTCAAACTATTTGGTTACAGTGGCTTTGTGCTTCATCCTTCATTTTAAAGGATAGTTTGTTTAAATAAGTTCAAATATTGCCATTTATTTACCCTCATGTCATTCCAAACCTGTATAACTTTGTTGAACAAAATAAGTTTTTTGTTTCAGTCCTGCAGACTGGAAGATATTTTGAGGAATACTGGGGTCCAAACAACACTGGAGCCTATTGACTTTCATTCTATGGACATGAGGGTGATTAAATCCTGACAGAATTTTTCATTTTTGGGGTGAACTGTTCTCTTAAGTTATTCCAGAGCAAATACATAAAAAGACATACACTGAATATCGCCTATTTAAACTTTTTAATCATCACCTGATTCATCTATTAGTGAAAAACACGGAAACTAAATAAAAATCACCATATTGTCCCTTATTTTTTCCATCTAATTTGGAGGATAAACTTCATCTGCTCTGATTAAACGCGCTTTTTCCCTCTCTGTCAAAATAATTGTTTGCCCTACTGCCAGACATTTTCTCAAAACAAACAAGGCTATTAGTTTTGGCTACTGCTTACAGCGAGCTGACAGAAAACAAGGAAGCATGTGATGATTTTGCATCTTTACATAGAATTTGCATCTTCATTTGTATTGATCTTGAATAATTTTCCAACATGTAGAATTTCTCCTTTATAATTATCCAACATGCAGAATTTATGTTTTATGTCTGTGTTTCACAATCTTTTTTTGTCTTGCGTACCCCCATCTGATGCCATTGTTGATTTGAAAAGGCTGCAGTAAAGCCAAAGTACAAAAAAGCCAATTGATCTACAGTAGTCCTGTCAGGTTTCCAGTTCCAGTTCTGAACTAGAAAAAAAAAAAAAAAAAAAATTTTCACCTTCCTTTGTCTCTCATAGCATGTCAAAACATGTGAGCGTTGGACATTCTGAGGTACTTAAGACTTGTTCCTGTCACATTGGCAGCCTTAATCGGCAGCCTTAAAGACGGTTGGACTTGCCAACCACGCAAAGGGCAACAAAACAGCATGCCGACAAGCTTTGCCACCTATGAGGCTACGCTTAGTCACTTATTTGGCCATTTCATCATGGTAATGGCTGCAGCTATCATCCCATTATGTGCCGAAAAGCCTTAGAAGGTTAAACAAATGCAGTTTGCGTAAGGTCACAACTTCTGAATTGTGCTTCAAGTGCTACAAATCAACAATTTCTGCATCTCCTCTACATGACCCTGTGAGAGACTTTACCCATGTCTCTTTCACCATCTCTCACTATCACTCACATGTACTTCAATCAGACAATTCAGCCATTGTCTCCATTGGCTTATTTTAAATAAATGAAAGTAATCAAGCCTGTTTACAAAAGACCCTAGGATTAATATTCATTTAAAAATACCCAAATCAACACAGGTGATAAAATAAGAACCTAACAACTTAAGGGAATTCAATTATTGGATCTTGCACCTTCCAAAATCCTGCAATTACCACATGGAGAAGATATTAAGACATGTGTTATCGTGGGTTCAATGAAGGGCCAGTTGAGAAAACCAATAAACAGAAGAATAGTGCTACCAGAACACAAAACAGACTTTACCAATTGGATACAAGGCAGCCAATGCTTTCCTTTTAGCTCTCTCTGTCTTGTCTTTATCTCTCTTTGCTGCACAATATACAAAGTGTGTGTGTGTGTGTGTGTGTGTGTGTGTGTGTGTGTGTGTGTGTGTGTGTGTGTGTGTGTGTGTGTGTGTGTGTGTGTGTGTGTGTGTGTGTGTGTGTGTGTGTGTGTGTGTGTGTGTGTGTGTGTGTGTGTGTGTGTGTGTTTTTGTGTGTGTGTTTTTGTGTGTGTGTGTGTGTGTGTGTGTGTTTTTGTGTGTGTGTGTGTGTGTGTGTGTGTGTGTTTTTGTGTGTGTGTGTGTGTGTGTGTGTGTTTTTGTGTGTGTGTGTGTGTGTGTGTGTGTTTTTGTGTGTGTGTGTGTGTGTGTGTTTTTGTGTGTGTGTGTGTGTGTGTGTTTTTGTGTGTGTGTGTGTGTGTGTGTTTTTGTGTGTGTGTTTTTGTGTGTGTGTGTGTGTTTTTGTGTGTGTGTGTGTGTGTGTGTGTGTGTGTGTGTGTGTGTGTGTGTGTGTGTGTGTGTGTGTGTGTGTGTGTGTGTGTGTGTGTGTGTGTGTGTGTGTGTGTGTGTGTGTGTGTGTGTGTGTGTGTGTGTGTGTGTAATCAATATAAGTTTGAGAGCGAAGGTCAGTAGGGCATTATAGAGCTGGTAAGTCCCGCCCATCCGTAAAACCCTAAGTGGACCTCTAGGTTGAAAAATCGTCAATGCAAGTGAATGGGAGAAAATAATTATTTTCTGGTCCCGTTTGAATTGTGCCATGAATGTGAACATATGTTGTCTGTGAATTTTTTATATAACTTTTCATGTTACGAGTTTGACAGTATATGGTACATGTATGTTTCTTCGGCTAGCAGTTGTGGAAAAGACATAACGAGAAAGACTACATGTCGCCTATGTGACGTCACCCCATAAAGTTGACTTACCCGTGGTTTTCACCAACCTCAACGATTTTGTCCTCTCCCTGAAAGAAGGCGGTGAAGTGCACCAAAGACACAGCCATGTTTAGCGGGATCCGTGAGCTAGTGTCCGTGTGCTAGTGGTGTTGACGTTTCAAACGCGTCGAAAGCAGCGAAGAGTTGTAGTCCACAAAGTGCCCTCACACAAAGTCTAACCATATCAAACTTCTACCCACTAAATTGTAGCATTCTTTACACGAAAAGTTATATAAAAAATTCACAGACAACATATGTTCACATTCATGGCACAATTCAAACGGGACTAGAAAATAATTACTTTCTCCCATTCACTTGCATTGACGATTTTTCAACCTAGAGGTCCAGGGGGATTAGCGGAAGGGGCGGGACTTACCAGCTCTACATCACAAACATGTGAAAATGTCATACTCCATAAAAAAAAGTTGTAAATTGTTAAATTGTCACATTGTTAATACCTTGTTTAATCAACTTAAAAATTGACAGAGGTGGTGTTGATGCATTTTGAACTTCTAATAAAAAGTAAGTAAAACAATATATATATGTTTTACGGAAATGTGTGTTTTTTCATGCTACATATATGGGGATTTTTCAATCACTTTTGACATCTTGAAAACTTGAATACAAGATTTAAAACAATCAATACAACTCTTCTGTTGTATGCATTAAAACATCCATCTTTGAATCTATCTGATCATGGCTTTTACCAACCTTCAAGTGTTATGATGTGAAAGCAAAGAGAAATAATAAAAAAAAAGAAATGGACTGTTTATGAATTAAAATTCTCAAATACTGACCAATTTGGAAATGATACTCTCAGATCATGATGTAAAAAAAATACACCCATACAAAAAATAAAGTCACTTAAAAAATGGTTGGAAAAATGGTTTAGGAATTTTTATGTAAAATGCTTGGCCTGATGGTAATGGTCGTGGTATTATGACAGTAAGTCTTTGTTATAAATAAAATCCAAAATATTATAATTAAAAGTTAACTCGAAAGTTGTCGAAATTGAATTTGTTTGGCTTTTAGTATGAATATGTTAGCCTTAAGGTTATCTATAAGCTAATGTGCTCCAAAACAAAGACAAAATTAGCATTTAGAACATACAAGCATTCAAAACTTACAGTCTCTCACTTTCACCAATATGGATCAACAATTTTGATGACATCACCCTGCACTTCAGCTTCTCATCAGATTTTCTGTCCAATCAAATGCTCTCTAGAATCTATAGCATCCCGCCCTCAAATAGACGCTGATCGGTCACTTGTTTACACTATTACTATTTTATATGGTGAATGGCACATAGTGCACTATATACTGTAGGTGATAGGAAACGATTCAGACAGTGTAAGTATGCTTTATATTGGGGCGAATGAAGTCTGGTTTCATGTTAGTGTCACGCGAACCGCTGTAGCACACACACAGTCTGCTCCAGTCGAAAGACACGATAGTACAAAGTACAGAGTATCATATGCGTGAGTTGGCGAGAAAACATATCGAACCCATTTGAATTCTACACAGAATACTTTATTTTTAAAGTGATATGGAGGAGATTAGGAGGAGAAACGGTTAGACAGAATCGACATTAGAAACAGCACTGACGAGTGGAAGAGATAACACCGGTGCCATGCATGCACCAACATACATTTCAAAACGACATCTACAAAAACTACACTTTTCAAACTACACATCCTCAGCATGTTTATCATCACTGTTTTGCTTTAATAACAGTTTCATATTAAATCTAAAGGGGGGATCTATTTGACTTTGGCTGTCATAAGCTGTCAAATGCGGCTTTGCCGAGCTAAATGGCTCTGGCAGAGCTGTTATATAAATGAAACGCTATTGGCTATTTTTTTAAAAGGGGGAGGAGCTGCTTAATATGTCCCACCCTGTCTATGTTTCAGTTGAAATTACATCATCACATGTTTCAAGGCACTTCAATGGGAAAAAGGTTTCATTTTAAAAAGTCAAAAAAAAAAAGTATATATAATAAAATTCTGTAATCTTTTTAACCTTCTTTAAAAAAAATAGAATGGCAAGAAATCAAGTAATTTTTATTTTTTTTAAGAATATAAGTAAGAATAACGTCTACTTCCAAACTAGAGCATTTTTAAACCATTTACGGTTTAAAACCATCCTAGGGGACAGAAAAGTTCCCTTAACTGAAGAACAACCCATACTGTATTTATTCAAGGTTAAGCAGATGGGAAAAAAAACTTCAAGGTTTGCATTCTAAGCTACTAATACTTTAAAATCATTATTCCACCAACTACATCAAACACCACCTCTGTAGTTAGCTAAAGCAGAGGTCCGTACATCTAGAGTAAAGAGCCTGTCATCATGTGCTTTCCGGCCTGCTTTCATGCAATACTTCCTGGATTTGATTACAAAGAATTATTAGTCAGAAAACACATAAAGGCTTTTGAAATGTTATCTGCCCATAACAGCATTAAACTTCAGTTTGCTAAGCCGAAAAGTGTGGTTGGCTTATGTGGTTGTGCAATGAGAACAATAATATAACTCCTGTCAAGTCAATTGAAACTCATTTCCTAACAATCGCCATTTGTCTGGCATTAGCATACAGATGAAGGAGAACGAGAGAACAGCCATGAAGCACAAATCCATTCAATTCCATCTGTTAAAGTGCAGGACCGCTACACCACCATCAAAATCAATTTCCTCATACCATCATTTGATCTGCAATAGCGCACAGAAGTGCAGATAAAGTTACGCACTAACGTAAGGAAAGTGCAGCCGCCTTTCAATTTAAACATCAAGCCTAAATTCCACCCATTAATGCTGTTTAATGCTGAGTGCTTTATAATTATGGGCTGTTAATTAAAGTTCAATTCAACTGCATTTATCCCAGAATTCAATACAGGCCCTTGAAGGGGCTTCACGGCTCACTTTGCAAAGTATATATTAAAATATTCTCAGGCTGATTACAAAGCGGAGTGAGCAGAGGGAATGACTGACTGTTATGAAATGAGCGACAAATGTTGGGAGAGGTCCTTTATGGAGAAGGGGGGGGGGGGGAGAAAATCCAATTGTATCCCAGGCTTAGGGGTAATACTGGAAGGCGTAACTCCGATAAGCCCATTGGTGGTCTACATTAACCGACATGTCTTTTTCAAAGAGAAGAAGAAAACCCTCCGCTCTGCAAACAATCTCCTTCAAAAACAGCACATGCTTTCTGAAATCTGTATTTGTGGAGCGCTGAACGGCCCATTATGAAAATGTTCAGAGGGGCCATTACTGCAAATATTCCCACCGTGGGCATGTAACCAAGCACCTAATAAGCATTTCTGCTTAGGCACACAGATTACCATAGTCTTGTAGCTCGGAAGACAGACTTCAATAAACATCTGAAACGCTAGCCTTTAGTCATAAAAATGAACAAAATGGCAGGAAAAAATGAGGATGACATGGAGGCATCTGGGGAAATTAGCAGCAAAGCAGCAGCACAGACAACGGCAGCCAGCAGGTGACTGGGCTGAACTAACTTTTGGGAAAATTAGTTTCCACGAGAAGGAATGGGATGCTGTCAGCAAGCAATGAATGCATCATCGCTCTGTGCTTCTTTTGCCATGTTTATCTCTTTGCTTGTGCATGTTTCCACTCACCAAATCACAATTGAGGTTACATGTTTTGATTGATGCTCCATTTTCTCCCTCTTCCCTTTGTAAGACTGAACAGATCTGAAGAGATCACCTTTTTCCCTTTTTAGCCAAAAACCAACTGTATGTCTACAACTGCCCACGTGTACAAATATACACGTAAGCTCCATCCCCTCATCTCGGTAACCTGAGACTAAAGTAAGACGAGAGCCATCCGTCACAACCGCGACATCCCAGGAATACAAGCAGCTATCCAAACATGCGCTGTGGATTTGGTCAAAACAACAGAGATGAGCACTGGCAGTTTGCAGGTCTGAGCTGTTTTCTCAGGTTACAGTCAGCGTCAGGTTTCTCGTGGATGCACAGTGCCCTCTTTAGGCCAAAGTGTCAAACTGCCCAGCAGTTCCAGTGAAGATCGTCTTGAAGCTGGAAATACAGAGGGATCCAAACGTCTGAGACCACTTGTAAGATACTTACACTTAGCACTTTACAAATTACATTATACTCCAAAGATTAAAAAATAAATAAATGAATTTCAGAATGCCTGAGGATTTGGTATGTTCCACTTTCACATCGCAACATTAGGTTGAGCTGACACGTTCCTCTTGCACATTATGTAAAATCTTCAACAAAAAAGCAAAGTCTCCTAAAGGAACCTGAAAAAACCTGAGACAATCCCTGCACTTTTACTTTCAAAGGTTAAAGGTCAAGCCACAGATGTGCAAGAGTGCGAGACAGTTTCACAATTGAGGTCAGTTTCATTTCCATTTGCAATCAGCAATGCAAATTTTGAGGGGGAAAGGCAAGCGAGAGAATGTGCGTGTAGTATTACAGAAGGCCTTGAGCCTGAATCCCATCATGCTGACAATCTTAACAGGGCTTTTAAAAGGGAATTCGGTTCTGCACTCACACACAGTTATTTCACTGTTCATTAGAGCAGCAACTGCCATGGGCAGCGGCCATCGATTTTCATTCCTGATGCAACATTGCAACAATCACAAGTTTGCACATCAACTCACTTTCTACTGTCCAGACTGAACTGTGGACTTCAATTTGAACTCTGTCAGTGTGTGTGCGTGTGCATATGTGTGTGTGTGCATGTGTTTTAGAGGGTCTGTAATCAATATAAGTTTGAGAGCGAAGGTCAATAAGGCATTATATCACAAACTGATTTTATTAAGTGCTAAAGCCTTGAACAGAAATACCAAACCAAAATGTCCATCTCATTTCCCTTCTTCATCCAGTCAAACACATACAAACACAAACAGTCCTCCCCCCACCAACAGCAGCACGCCACACTCTTTCTCTTGCTCACATCACTGCAGAATCAATACTGCTGAAAATGACTTAGACTTGAAGTCTTCAAATTGCCCATGCTCTCTTGCCCTAAAATCACAAACATCAAAGAAAGACATCCTTGAAACAAGGAGTGCTGTTACTGAACTTCTGCAATACATGTTTTATTGTGAGTTAAGAAGACTTCAAGCCTGACCAAAGTTTTCCATTTTGGCTTGGAGGACAACCATTGCCATCATTACTAATGCGCCTATTTTTCACATAGTGGCATTAGTAATAGCAGTAATGGCTGCCTTCACTGATTTATACGCATGGTAATAAATATTAAACATGGTAAAAATATGTTAAATTGAACATATCACAACACTACTTAAAAAAAAAAAACACTACAGGGTTACGTATCGAATATTATCGATATGATTGCAATAATTTTTTTGCCAATATAAAATAAGCAATATTGTGAATATCAGAATGGTTAATGCATAAGTCTTCTCTGGCCATTAAGTTTCCTAAACAGCATGTCCTATAGAACACAGATAATTTTGCGATCGCTCCTTGTGAAAGAACAGAGATGTTTTAATTTTTATTACAGTAGCAAAACAGTGTAAAAGAATGCAAAGTTGATTTGCTTCGGTGAATCGGTTCAAAATGAAAATAAATTTATACATCTCAATTATGATAACAAAACATAAAAATTTATGTTGTTAAGTGACAGTGAAGACAAGTTTCAAAAGATTTCAATTTAAATTAAATGATGTTGTTTCAGACTAAAAATATCAATAGCTTTTATTATAATAATAATAATAATAATAATAATAATAATAATAATAATAATAATAATAATAATAATAAATGTTTCTTGAGCACCAAATCAGCATATTAGAATGATTTCTGAAGGATCATGTGACACTGAAGACGTAATGATGCTGAAAATTCAGCTTTGCCATGACAGGAATAAATTACATTTTAAAATGTACTAAAACAGAAAACAGTAGTTTTAAATTATACAAATATTTCATAATATTATTGTTTTGTTGCATTTACTGAATTAAAAATATTTATTAAAAAAAAACTTGTAAACCTCAAACTTTTGAATGGTAATATACATATAGTCCTATTGAAAAAAAAAAAAAAAACTATGAAAAAAAAAAAAGGTTCATTAAGATCAAATATATCAGGCAACTAATATGATTGCATAGTGATCAATACGAGAGAGAGAGAAATAAATGGAGGACAAAAAGGGGGGTGGGGGGGTGGGGGGAAGCTGGATTCATCCATTCTCCAAACTGCTCCTCTGCAGGGTCGCACCCACCCACTGAGTCATTGGCTGTCAAGCCAGATCTTGTTCTAGCTATATTGCCCAGCCTTACTTACAGGTATCTGAAAACATAATAAAATTAGCCCAAATATTTAAACTAACATGCATGGAGAGGGATGTGTGTAGAACTTTGTGTATGTTAGGAGTTATACTGGTGCACGCACCATGTGCCTGGTCATTACCCTCTAAACAGAGGTTTTCAAACTGTGGGTCAGAGTGGGGAGAGCAGTCACTTGGCTGTAGCTAAATTTACATTTCAGTGAATATTAAATAGAAAGTGTTATATTGCTTTGTGTGATTTTCGAAACGCAAAGGATGCAATTTAATTATATAAATATCAGCATTGTGTTTCATGAAGCACGTGCGTTTTCAGCGTCTCAGAGTGACTACGTTTATTAAGCTGTTCGGTGCGCATTATTAACGGGAAGAAACTTCTTTACTCCAATCACTGTGCTGTATTCTGCATTACACCGGAGAATTAATTCAAATGTCGCGAATGGCTGATTTAGGTCTGGGCTGCGTTTCCCAAAAGCATCCTGAGCTAAGTTGATCGTAGAGACTATTAGTGGCAATGGTTCTAGATCCAATTAGGCCCATGATGCTTTTGGGAAACGCATTCATCTCTGTCGTCTGCTCAACTCAGCGCTGTTGTCTTTCAGAGATATGATTGTAAGAGTGCGTTGTTTGCATTCCCCCGTGTGCATTTGGCTACCTACCAACATAAGGAAACAAATTTATGTAAAAAGCATTTCACATGTACACACACACACACACACACACACACACACACACACGAGTACAAAAGCGTTTTATGCGCTGAACACCACGATGAGTTAACAACACTCGCAGCGTGGATAGCAGTTCATATCCAGACAAGGGTTTGATAGTTTAACGTCTGTAAATGAAGAAATTAAACCGTAAATATTAGTAATTTTACAGTTTTATGCCTACTATCAAATAAATAAAAACAAAATCTGATTTTTTTTTAACTTTTGATAAGATTAAGCTTACAGTAGGCTACATTACTTCAGTTACTACAGAATTCATTATATATAGACTACACTACATAATTCATTTCTGTAAATTTGTTCTGCCATGTCTGTGTAAATCAGTTAAGGCAGCAGACTGAAACTACTCAGTTATTCTTCATATCATTACAGCATAGCCATTAGGCTGCTATTTTAATCATTAGCAAATTTTCTGATAATGTACCAATTAGTGAATCCTGGAATGAAAAAGTTTGGGAACACCTGCTCTAAAAGATACATCACGGTGTATACATTAAAACGAAGGGAAAGAAAATGAATGTGAATTTACTTTAGCAAATCAAAAGATACCTCTTGTGCTTTTAGCTACATAAGCTCCGCTTTACATCTTGGGGCCCTTTTTTGATGATGAAAGACTAAACACTGGCCCTTTCCCCCCCCCCCTTTGCAAGTCGTGTTGATAAGGAGTGCTCTTTTCCCACTTTCAAAATGTCAATTACAGAAGAGCCGAGGCCCGTCTTCGGTTAAACATGCAAGTGCTCGCCATTAAGCTTTGTGACTCATAGAACATTTAATGTGCAGAGTGCATTAGACTCCATTACTGCATTCGTCTGTGGCTACGTCTCACCACGCTACAGGGCAAAAGACACAGTTTTCTGTTTCTTTCTGAACAGCTCTCATAATTACAAACCGACACTCTCCCCTCCTGAGCACAAAGCCTGCACAACATCTTCAAATGGTGAAGTGCTCAACCATATGCTTCACATAACTCAAGTTTAGTTGTTTTTTTACATTTTTATTTTTAGTTTAAGTTTTAATGTTGACTTTGTTCTAATTTTTTGCCAGACAGATATTTTTGGCACAAGTTTCAATGCTACATTTAGACGCTTCACCATCTGACCGCTCTGTCAGACAGCATTTTTTTTTTATCCAGTGTTTGTTTTGCTTGCTTTGCGAACCGACACCTTGTGTGAAAACAAGAAAGAGAGCAATTAAAATTTCTGCACCTATCACGACCCTGATGTCAGTTGCTATTTCAATTAGCAGCTCTGACAAGAAATTTATTTCTATGAAAAAATAATTGGCCATCCAGAGAGTGATTTAAAAACCCATTTAACATGCTTACAGCCTCACCTCTCTCAGCATGCAGCATGAAGCCGCCCAGAATTAATTACTGTTGCCATTTAATTTCATGCTGCCTGACATTTCCAATGCAAACTCTACAGGGCCTGGTGTAAAACCAGCACACTTTATTCACTTACATTGCTGTATTAAAAAATGTTTTGGTTTTCAGTGACTCAAATGGATGTGAAGGCAACAAAAGTCACAAGGAGAAGATCTCCAGAATTAGATGCTAGATAGGGTTGGGTTTTATCCGATACCAGTACCTAGTCGGTATTTTTCAAACGGTTCCGGTGCTTAAACGGTTCTTGAAACGGTACTTAAGAAAACTAAACCGCACACACTTTATCAAAAAAATAATACCTGTGTGTGTGTGTGTGTGTGTGTGTGTGTGTGTGTGTGTGTGTGTGTGTGTGTGTGTGTGTGTGTGTGTGTGTGTGTGTGTGTGTGTGTGTGTGTGTGTGTGTGTGTGTGTGTGTGTGTGTGTGTGTGTGTGTGTGTGTGTGTGTGTGTGTGTGTGTTTTTCGGAAAAAAAATTCTATTTTCTGATTAAATGAAAAATTGTGCCGTTTAAAAGGCTACTGATGTAGCCGAAAACACTTGAGTTAAGATCAAAATCTTGTCTTCTCATATTATGACTTTTACAAAACAAAGAAATATCTGAGCAGAAATATTTAACACACACAGTATAGCCTCATATAAATATACTTGATATTGATATAGCCTACTTCATACTTGATATGCTAGATTTGCAGTTGGCATTAAAATACTAGACTTACCCGAAGAGGAACACTGGCAGCTGAACTTGAACTTTAGTCAAGCGTGTCAGAGGGTTTGGGTTCTAATCCGCATTCGTGTTTTTTTTGTTGTTGTTTTTTAAACCGATTATGCTCATCAGTGGTTGTATATCAAGCAGGGTCCATTATATTTTGTGATTTCACCAGAACGAATAGATATGAGGCGCCGTCTAGGGCTTAAATCAAACTTCATTCACGCACATATGAAACCCTTGTATACACATATACTAAGTAGTCACACATACATGTATACTGCTGAATGCTCAAACACAGTGCTCGAAGTGGGGCGGTACTCACCGGTACGCAGTACCGGCACTTCTGCATTTTACTCCAAAGCGTACCTGCACGTTTTCTTGCGTACCGCTACTTCTCGCATGTAGCTGGTACTCTACCACTGACAAAAAAAGCGTCAGTGTCACGCCCATTTCACATATACTCCGTTTGCAATGCGTATGCGGAGCTTATTTTTTTTCCGCACCCATATTAACAGGTTAGAGCTTTCACACTGCACGCGGATGCGGTCCGGCAATGCGTTTCAGGAGCGGTGCATATACAGCAGTCCAACGATCGTTTCCACACCGAGTCTATTTTCGCTGTGCTGCACGCGCTGAATTAAAGTGACAGCGCGTGGTTCGTGGTCAAAATTAACACAGAATATGACATTATATATAATTTGTATTTAAAATTACTTTTAACATTTAAAAACAGACGTTTTCAAATTCCAAAGCTTGCAGAAGGTTCCTAATGGCAATACTGACTTAGGCTACAGCTTTCCTGGCAGCCTTGAGTGAATTAACTTGTCTAAGAAAATGATTCATAAAACGTATAAATATCTGTTGAGCCTATGTTTACTTTCGTCATTGACACAGACGAAAATGAAAAGACTAAATTCAGCTTTAGGAGGGGAAGAAATAGTCCAGGATAAAAAGACTGAGAGAAAAAGAAATATGAAGATGAGGAGAGAGCAGGTATTGACAATCTAATGACAAGGTTTTAAAGAGCCTATTTCTTATAATTTTTTGGCCTTCAAAAGTCCTAAATTGCACATATGTAGATCAGAGAAATCCAAATTTTCTCGGGGGAGCATGCCCCCGAACCCCCCTAAATACGGGGGCCTTGAGTCTGGTTGTCCAGGGCACAGGAAATTGTTAATCCGGCCCTGGGTGAAGGTGGTGAGAGTAGGCAAGAGACTACCACTTTTTTTCCCCCACTTGAAGCACTGCTCAAACTAATACATATGAAATGCACAACGTCACATCTAAAGTCGCTCACGCACACACACGCAAACTCTACACACACGAGACGCGCGGAACTCTCCGCGCACATACTCCTCTGAGACGCGAGCACGCACACACAAACTCTCCGCGCACATAATCATATAGACGGCGCCTCATAAATAGATCGATCTCCGCAACGTATTGAAGCGCGCGTCCGAGTGAAGACGCCGAGCCACAAGAGAAAACACTGTATCCGCGCCACTGATCGCAGCGGCAACGAGCACTTTGATCACTTGATTTAAAAAACACATTTCAGCGCTAGATCGTCTCTTATTTAACAAACGAACTAAATGAATGCTCTGCTGGTTTACTGGAGATGTTTTATTATTGGATCATTCATGCCGCGAGATGTTTTATAGGGGGCGGTAAAAAACGTCAGGCACCGAAATCAGGCACCGAACGTTTCGTTCTTATTCGGTCTCGTTACTACCGTTTACGTCCTATTGGAACCGGGTTTCGGTACCCAACCCTAGATTAGTAGAGCTAATCTTTACAGCACAGTTCTGTTAAAAAGAAAATCAAGCACAATATTATCATCACAGCATTTAGTGTACCTAAAAGAGAGGGCACACCCCAAAATAATTAAAATAATTTAATTTGTGTTAAGAAAGTCATACCAGTTTAGAACAACACGAGGGTGAGCAAATTATGATAACGTTAGATTTTTTGAGTGAACTATCCGTTTAAATAAAAGAAAATCATTCATTTAGTTCCCAATCTATTTCAAAGATGTCAAGCAATTCAGCTGGATAAATGATTTCTCCAAGACACTTCAGACAATGAATCCTAAAGAGTTAACAGACCAAAAGAGAATGATGCTGCCTCCAGATAACTATTTCGTAACATTTTCGTATGCATTTAAATAATATTTCAAATCAGCCATAAAAATTCCATATATGTGGTTTCTTATATGCTTTTTTAACTCTGTTTAAGTAAATTTGAGGTTGGGCCAATGCGGATAGTACCATGTAGTACCATGTGCAAATTGCAGGACACTGACTGTTTCTATGGGAACCAGAGCTTCTAATGAAAGCTGGAGTGATAGGATTACTTTACCAATTGGTCAGAGGCATTTTTTTATTTACAAGGTGGGGATTATTTCACCATATTGCATTGTAGTTTTAAGATTTGAAGTTTTAAGTTTTACAGGAAACATTCCCCCAAAAAGTCTATCATTCTGAAGCCAAAAAATAAGAGTTAAACGGAACATCCTTTTAACTTTTCAGTGAAGAACACAAAATATTAGCCTCTAAATAGCTACAATATGCCTACAGAAGTTGTATGTACCAATTTTATGGTGCTTTTGGCCTTTTCATGCTTTTCCAGTCATTACTGGAAAAGACTAAAGCATTATATTAAAAAAAATGCATGTCAGCACCCACACCTTTCTAATACAGAAAGAATAAAAACGCCAGATAAACTAATCCTGCTCACCAAAGTCCTCAAACTCAAGCTATGGAATATAATATTTTTATGATCTGAAGTAGGCCTTTTGAGCAAGGGCCTCAAGAGGATTCTTTATTGCAGTAATATTCCTCAACGCTAAATGCAATAAAAGAGCTGGAGAGGAGTGAAAACTATTATAATCGGAAGAGAAAAAAGTTTATGATGACCGGGCGGTCCTTGCACCAACCTCTCTGCATAATTAGAAAAATAACCATGATAATCAGTCAATTTCATTCCTTTCTTAAGCGTTTTTTTTTATGAAGTTGTTTTTCTATGCGAGGGCCAGAAGAGAAGACTGTCAGATGTGCGAGGACAGCGGAAATCAGGCTCATCAAGTCAATCACTTTCTAAGTGCAGGAAAATAACTGATTACCTATATAAACCAACACACAAAAAAAAAAAAAAAAAAAAAGTTCCAACTAATGAACGATTAAAAAAAAAAACAATTACAGCCAATTAGAATCCATCCTGCTTAAACAAGCTTGAGCATATAAAGCAGCAGACGACAAAACTGCAGCGCACGCTTATAATAAATAGAACGATATCGTCCGCTGGTGTGGAAGACACAAATAACTATAAAGATAACTATAACGATAACTGCTATAATATTAGCGATAATATAGCCGTTATCGTTATAGTTATTGGTGTGAAGTGAACGGGTCTCAAGTCAGCTGGGACTCTTATGGGGAGGGTGGTTGTCTTTCTTCTAACATCCAAGATCCATTCAATGATGCAATTCACTTCAAGTAAGAAACTGGCAATCAGTGCTACTGCCTGATAGACTTATCAAATCTCAGAGGGATTGAAAGAAACTTTCTTTCATTCACCCGCTTTTTCCAGAGAAAGGCTCCATCCGAAATAGCATACTATATACTAGGTGAAAAACAGTATATGAAAATTCACAGTATTCATAAAACTAAAAGTACCAAAAAGTACATAGGTGAAAAGTAAGCAGGTGAAAAGTACCTGGATGACTTACTATTTCCAGCAAGAACCTGAAGAGTGCATCCAAAAAACACTTTATCCATGAGAGGAGAGGAGTTGCAAATGTCAGAGTGACATGACATGGTAGGTCACATGACAAAGACAACATGGTGAATATAGGACGTCCGTCCAGATTACATTTATACTACACACATTCATTTTCAAGCTGTCAATTCATCATCAGAGGGAAGAAAGAAGAGAATTTGCAGCTGGTATCAGTTTATCAATCCTGCAGAAAAGAAGTATTGGAATCATTTCAGATAATTCAGTATCGATACGTATCGAAATATTGATATTTTTGACAACACTGCTATCCAATACAATAGTTTGATTAAAGTGACTTGTAAAGTGTTTACAAGCCATTTTAATATGTAGCCTAATGTGACATATTTCTGAGTTTAAAAATAACAGCACGTTGAAGAATAAAAAAGAAAAACATCCCAGCAACTGTTTTTTCTCAAGAGCACAATGCTGTATTCATTTCCTGCATAACTGCTGGAAACAAAAAGACAATTCCCCGCAATCCCATAGATTCTTTCTGATTGTTCTTATCATCGTATTATAGCTTTGAGATGGAAACATCATTCCAGGAATCTAAACTCAAAAACACTGGAGCAAATGGGGCTTTAAGAATCATTTCAAAGCATGGTTGCAATAATGCGATTACTTTCCTGGCCTGAGCCACTGGCCTTTGATGGATGAACAGCCACCCGTCTGCATGATAAGTCGTCCCCCTCATACTCTGAAGCCTTTAAACCAATTACTTTCCTAATTCAATGCCACAAACCCTGCAAAACATTTTCACATTATTTTATGCAACCACTGATGTGAAGAATGCGCAAAAAAAAACTTGTTGAAATAAGGACAGAGAGACCACAACCACAGTGCAACTGAACGCATGATTCGTTTTGCTTACTGTTGCAGTTTCACATCGGTATGATTGCGTCAGACCACGAGATTAGACAAGTGTCCCACTCAGCCTGTTCTCTCATTTCCTGTTTTCTTTGCTGACTGACCTTACTGCAACCTTGCGGAAAGTTTTAGAGGGGAAAGTTGTCTTGTATACAAAAGCAGTTGTCAAGGGACAACCACGAAAACTCTCTCAGGGTCTATTAGGATTCAAACTCAAAGATCCTCTGAGGTAAAGCCTTCCCACTGGGTCCACGGTTCTGTCCCAGACCTCTGAAAACAATAGCCCTTTGTTCTAAACACCTAAAATACTTAATTATTCATAGAATTAGGCACAAATTCCTGACAAATGTTCACAACATAATGCAATACTGATTTTTCAAAGTGTCAGATAGCAAAAAAAAAAAAATTATATATATATATATATATATATATATATATATATATATATATATATATATATATATATATATATATATATATATATATATATATATATATATATATATATATATATATGAAGGAATAAATAATTTATTTAAATTATATTTATTTATTTATTTATTTATTTATACATATATACACACATATATATATATATATATATATATATATATATATATATATATATATGAAGGAATAAAATAAATAAATAATTTTTTTTTTTTTTTTTTTTTTTTTATTACTTACACTTTGCAAAATCAGTGTTGCATTATGTTGTGAACATTTGTGTTGTGTGTGTGTGTGTGTATATATATCACATTAAGCATACAATTAATAATTCATATTAGCGCTTATTTAAAAACAGGTTCATAATTAGCCATATCAGCCTGTAGTCCTACATCACACTATGAAAACTGCAGAAATATCTTAGGAAGGGTATCAATACACACATAAAGGCAAGCTCCAGTGATAATGAATCTACTAGTGTACAAGTAGTAGTAAACTCAACAGAAGGTTTAGATTGGTCTAAATATCCCAAAGCTCACAGGCATCGTTACTTCAGTTAGGCTGCATAATGCCTGAACTACATTGAGAGAAACAAAAAAAACTCAATCCTTCAAAAACATATGTTTGTATGTTATAGGCAGAGCACAATACAGCTGTTAAGAATTTCATTTGTTGTTAAAGATTCAATGGTCTAGCAAAACAAAACAAAAAAAACATTTCACAGATGCTCTTGTCAAACAGACAGCGGTTTCAGACATGAACCGCAAAACTATTTCCAATCACTCTCTGTGACGGGAATGTTAAGCTATTCCTCTCCATGACTGATGCCAAGATAAGCATCTTGAGTGAACACATCTAATCAATGACAATCTCCCACACAATACTAAATACTCTGTAGTGTCATCTATGTGTTCCCTCACCGCAGCAGAACCCAATTAACATGCATCTATTTCTGCAGAACATCTACTAAAAAACTGCTCCTTTCCATTCAGAACAAACTGATAGATTTTTACTAAAGAGGCAATAATGAGCACAAAGTAAATGGGTTTTTGCAATATGACACGACAATTAACAAGCCAGAGAGACAGATAATACCATCTAACCTTGCAAACAAAAGGAAGAGACCTTTTTACAAGTTTGTATCTTGGTTTCCTGTTTCATCCTGAAAAGGAAACGCAACTTTCCTGTGAAAGAACATTCACGGCAAATCAATACAGAACTATTATAAACAGAAAAAAAAAAAAAACAGGAAAATCCACAGTGGAGAGAAACACACTGTACAGAAATAAATATACATAAGCAGGAATCTCACATCCCATCCTGTAGAATGCATCAGAACAAACAAGAAAAAAAAGAAAAAGAAAGAAGTGTACCACTTATAGACACTAGAGGTCAGGCAAGGACAACAAATGCAAAGTGCATCAAAGACTATGCAAACCGTTCAGCTAAAGCAAACGCTAAAATAAACTTGAAATAAAAATCATAGTGCAATAATTGTGCACTAAATCCCTTGTTAATGTACTAAAACTGTGAGAATTGATCAGAATCAGCAAACTCACCAGCATTCACTATGGCATCAACCTCCAGGATGGTGATGTCACCTTTGTACAGAGTCACTTTGTCAGCCAAGGAGAAAGACTGATGTTCTTCTTCCTCAGTAGCTGTAAGGTAACGATAGAGTAAAGTTAATTACACAACAGCTACCATTTCAACTGCATGTTGACTCTCAATATTGATCAGAACAAAACCGTTTCATCAAAGGTCTTACAACATTGTACTGACCAATATGCACTCTGCAATCACTAAAAACTAAAGTTTTGAAAGATGGAACAGGACTACATGATATAAATTAAGAAGTGGTAGAGACCCTGTGGCCACTGGTCAAAAACAAATATACTTTGTCAGAGACGTGGCCTGGTGGATGAACGTACTAAAATAAAAATAAACCTCTCTCAGGAACTGGTATCTTCAGTGCAAAACTTTCTAACTACTACCAGTAGAACGTTTGGACAAATTTGACTGATTTGTTTAATATCAATGGTGCCCATCTACTGCATCACGGTTTCCACAATAATATTAAGCATCGCAACTGTTTTCAACTAATAATTTTCTGAAGGATCGTTTGACACTGATGACTGTAGTATTGAATGCTAAAAAAAAAAAAAAAAATCAGCTTTGCCTTCACAGGAATAAATTGTATTTTAAAATGTATTAAAATAGAAAGTTATAATAACAGTTAAAATACTAATTTTTTACTGTATTTTAATTAAATAAATGTAGCCTTGGTGAGCATTAGAGACTTACAATCTAAAACAATCTAATCTCTTACCGATGTTAAACTTTTGAACGCTAGTGTAAGGGTACACTCTAAAAAAAGATGGTTCTTTAAAGGTTCTTTACATGCAGTAACAGTTCTATTTAGTACCGTATCGTCATGAAGAACCCTTTATATGCTGAAATGGTTCTTTGTGTTAGGGTTCTTTATTCCCGCTTTTTTGTTTTTCAAATCTGTAACTGTCAAAGCCTTTTCATTACTGATTTTCTGGTGCTCAGCTGTACAACTACAGTTACTACAAAGACTGTCAACATACTCTCAAGTAAATGATTTCTTTCTTAAAGCGTCTATAAATTATAACTTTAAAAATTGTAACAATAATTTCCTAACAATCATGTCTTTTTCTCTTTTTAGTTTAACAGAACATGCAAGTGTGAGCAGCTCTGTTCAGTTAAGGATATTCATCTTCTCTTCTCTACAAAGTAACAGAGATATGGAATTTATGATCCATATTGTTTGATTTTTTTAAATAGGACTTTATGCCTAAACATACCCAGTCACAAAAAAACATTAAAGCTATACCATGACTTTATATCACTTTTTCTTGTTAACATGGTAAAGGGCTCATACTGTCCATTTTTGCTAATTTTGGCCTTCATTAACATAATTGTTTTTACATAATCAAATGGAAGAGACACAATGTAACTCTAAACTCAATTGTGTATATCAGATGCTGTCAGTTATCATAACCTCATCATCTGCAGAGAGAAACTGCTACTCAAAATACACACATAATGAAGGACGTAAAGACATCATAGGGATTGTGAAGATATTTCACTGGAACTTGGTTTTCATTACATCTACAGTATATAGTGTTCAGTGTCGATTGCTATTTATTTATGTATTCAGCTAACCTCTGTTGTAAGAGCACTGTCATTTTTGCTACAATCTGCCATGTCAATAAAAAATAAAAGTTCCTAATTGACACAACATGCCGTTTTTTTTAATGTAAAACCCAAATAGGGGCAACAAGATATAAGACCAGGCAGACAGAGGGCTAAAAAAAAAAACAATATTAATGAATATTTTATAAAAAAAAAATAATAGTAATATTAATAATATGAACATGCTAATACTAATATTAATGAAAATAAATATCATTGAAAATGTTATTTATAACACCATTAATGTCACATATAGCACTTTCAAAGTATGGTTCTTTATGGAACTTTATAAAAAGTTCTATTTAACACCAAAAAGGGTTCTGCCATCGTTACAAGCCGAAGAACCCTAATTTGTTACTTTTTAGAACCATTTTTCTTAAGAGTGTACACACAATGAAAATGAAACACCTGGTTTAAGACCACAATAACTTATTAGTATGGTGTAGGGCCTAATTTTGCAGCCAATACCGCATCAATTAATTTAGAGAATGACAGATCCAAGTCCTTCAGTGGCCAGAGGGATTTTGAGCATTATCCTGCTGATACACAGCACCCCCTTCAGGGTACAACGTTTAAACCATTAGGTGCATGTCATGGTCCTCCAGAATCGGTAGTCCTTGGCAGTGACGCGCACATCAAGCACAATAAGGAATGCCATGATATTGCATCCCAAAACATCTTCACCCCCTGTGCTTCACTCTGGGCACACAACAGTCCGGTTGTCAAGCCTTTTTGGGGCTTCTCCACACCTTAACTCCCACGGACGTGGGAAAGACAGTGATGGATAGTCTTTCTGATAATGTTCGGGGCTCAAACTCACTCTCCCAGTTAAAATCTAGACTAAGACACATCTCTTCAGCCAAGCATTCACATAATACATCTCATAACATTTAGGTCAGATCAAATGCACATGATTGATTATATTTGCTTAATGTTATGAACAGCAGCTATACTAATTACTCTCCATTTGTTTTTGTTTTATCTCGGGATGCCCGTCCTGAGGGAACTAGAGTACGTCAGCTCCAGTTTGGATCCAGCATCTCACAAAGATTTCAGATGCCCAACACTTGTGAAGAGACAGGACCAACTCCTGAGAGGAATTCAGATCAGACTCTAAAGTTCACACGGGACGATTTTAAAATTGTCGGCCGATTTTCCAAACCTGAGAGACCCCACACACGGCGATAAAAAAATCAGGGGTCTAACAGTTTTGGTCGTACAGTGTGTGGTGCGCAGCCACACGGCAAAATCAACACATCACACACGGACCGATTTGACTCCCGAGCATTCCCAGGTCAGACGGAAAATCTCGCAAAATCCCTCGAGATCAAACGTAATTTAATACTGTGCTTACGAGGATACTTGACAAAGTGAACATTTTGGCATACTTTTGTGTGTTTGTCTGTTCAAGCGTGAAAGAGAACTCAATGCGGCAGCGCTGTCTGAAGCGTCATTTTGTGCGCATGAGTTCTGTGTGTGTGTGTGTGTGTGTGTGTGTGTGTGTGTGTGTGTGTGTGTGTGTGTGTGTGTGTGTGTGTGTGTGTGTGTGTGTGTGTGTGTGTGTGTGTGTGTGTGTGTGTGTGTGTGTGTGTGTGTGTGTGTGTGTGTGTGTGTGTGTGTGTGTGTGTGTGTGTGTGTGTGTGTGTGTGTGTGTGTGTGTGTGTGTGTGTGTGTGTTCATCATACAGAGAGGAGATTTACAGACAGCGCGCCACCAGTAGCCTACAGATTTAAGTTCTTTTTTGCGTTTTATCGCACTTAATTGTTTCTTAGCACTTGAATGAATGATAGCGTGATAAAAAAACTATAGTATAGAGCAGCCAACGGATGAAAGAAAAAATCTACACGCCACAGTCCAGAGGCTGCGTGTTCGTTTGTCCCCGGGGGACACCACACACGAGGAGAAATCGGGCCAAAACAATCCAACATGTTGGATATCCCCGATTTGAGATCGGAGCGGTCCCGAAGTCCTTCCGAGCAGACGAGAGCAGTCTTAACACACCACACACGGCAGGAATATCTGATCAGATTATTTTACGATAATCGGAGCATCCTTAAGATTGTCGGAAGGGGTGAATCGGGGCTAAAATCGGCCTAATTATCCTGCCGTGTGAACCAGGCTTAAATCAACATGCACTAATGCTAAATTTTCTATGTATTGTAATTATTATGTTCACAACTTGTAATTATTACTTCAATGAGCTCATTGTTTCTGCCGTAAATTAATACATTGTTCGTTAACTGCGTGATTTTTCTATATACATTTCTCAATGGGCTACGTGCACAAGCGTCGCAACGAACTTCCGCTATTGTCAGAAGTTGGCATATCAGTTTCCGGTTTACGACTGTCTTCATGGCATCCGTTATAAACAAACAAGATGAGTGCTGCTGTTGTACGAAATAAAGAGATATAATGTGCGTGACACATCTAAGTTTCTAAGAACTGTAGGTGGATCTAACGGCCGTTTCACACATACTCCGTGTGCAGTGTGTGTGCGGTGCAGGAGCAGCACACGCTACTAGTGCTTCACACATGATATTTTATTTAAAAAAAAAAGTTGTCAGCATTGCGATTCTCTTTGTACACATATACACTCTTTAATGGACGCATGCACGTTTAAGCACAATTTAAACAACGTAGGGCTATTATTCCATGTATTACTTATATTAAGTTGCTCAAGCAAGTGGCCAAATATTTAACTGTAAATTGACAAAAACAGCCGACTCTCATGCCTTTTCTTTTCCATTTAAATTTTAATAAAATAAATCTTGCGTGTCACAAAGAACTTGTTTTTCCACCTCCACGAATGAGACGAGTGTTGTTCATTATGTCGCCTTGTTGAAGTAAATTGTAGTTTACCTTGCTTTACCCCGGTCCTCTAAAAATAAAAAGATGACTGTGAAAAATAATAGTAGGCCTATATAATTAAATGCATTTATGGTGAGATTACTACATTTTATTTAATTAAACCCATTCATGGAGAAATTACTACATTTTCAGGTCAATCTTTGTTAATTTTGACCACGAAACATGCGCTGTCACTTTAATTTAGCGTTTGCAGCACAACAAAAAATAGACTCGGTGCGGAAACGATCTTTGCACTGCTGTATACTTGCCGCACCTGAACGGATCGACGGACAGCAACCGCGTGCAGTGTGAAAGCTCTAACCTGTTAACATGGGTACGTATAGGGAGCACTGCTGTGTGCCACTTTGGTCTGCTTCAAGTCGCTAACAGCCATTTGAGCTTCAATTTCGCAGCACGAAATAGACATTTTGGGCGACGCACAAGTAGACCGGAAATAGATATGCCGACTCCTGGCGTCAGCGGAAGTTCGTTACTATGCTTGTGCACAGAGGCTATTACATTACTCTGTACGTTACTCTGATAACAGATCACTTTAAATTGTAATGTGTAGACATGCATTTTCTGTAAAGCTGCTTTGAAACAATATGTATTGTGAATACAACAATATACGGTAACGCATTACAACAATACACGTAAATTGAATTGAATTGAAGGTGGACTCAGAGAACAATTATGTTTCACTTTGTCCACAGCCCAAGATTTCCACTGTTGGCACCAATGAAACCGACATTTGGCATTGGCGCTGTAGCATTCTGGACCAATCAGACACACACAAATTATTCATTATATTTAATGAATAATCCAGCAAACTCTCTCCCAACAAAGGTCTATGAAACTTCCCCCAAAACTAACATCCCAAATTAAGCTAACTGGCAGAACCCAGTGTCCTGTTACAGGACACATTAAGACATGAAGGAGAGTTGTGACTCTCACTTAATTCTTGCTGAGAAGGAGAAATAAACCCTTTTAATCCTATATATTCTATATATAATCACTTGAGAAATGTTTAAATAAACATTTTCCTTTTATGTGGTTTGGCCTATGTATTCATTCAACTCTTTTGGATTAATGTTTCAGACTTGCATACTATGGTTAACCAAAATCATGTGTAGCATGTTTAGTCTCTATAAACTCCAATCTTTGTCCCCCATATGTTAATTTTCATTACATTTAGGCTAGTTAATTTTGTGACGCATTAGTATTATAAGAATCTTGAAGATTCTTTTGTTAAACACCCAATCAAATTACACGTTCAAAGGCCTGCTTGAACAAAAGGTCGTAAAGAAATTCCCTCCAAAGGGAATAACTTCTTATAGGCTCAGAACCCTCCAGAGGGTGTCACATCTTCACGCTTTAAAAATCACTGATCACAAGATCACACCTCTTAGTCTCTTAAGGCTGATTTATACTTCTGCGCAACACACAGCCTACGACGTAGCTATGGCGTGAGTTAACGTAGCCTCTGCGACGCAGAAGTATAAATTGGGCTTTACTCTCTTAGTTCCTTTCTGAAATCCTGATGTGAAGATGATGCTGAACTAGAAGTCTTCTAAGGACCCCCAAGCTTGTGCCAGGCTGCAGCCCTGTCTTTCCATTCACCAAAGATCCTCTGACTCCCACTGGTTCTTTCTCTCATCAAGACAACATCAGCAAAGATCAACTGGAGCCTCAACAAATTGCATCAGGACAGTTTAATTCAAATGGGCGAGACATGCAAGTATCAAACTTAGTCCCATT
This sequence comes from Scardinius erythrophthalmus, assembly GCF_964197995.2. NCBI lineage: Eukaryota > Metazoa > Chordata > Actinopteri > Cypriniformes > Leuciscidae > Scardinius > Scardinius erythrophthalmus. The sequence goes on from NC_138241.1 coordinate 18,166,171, forward strand.
ATTTGAGAAGTATCCTTACCCCTTTTTAAGAATGTCGTTAGAACTCTGCTGAATTTCAAACAATGCTATAACTTCTTGCTTTCCTGTATTCTGCTTCAGCTCTCTTTCCCTTGGTAAACTGTATGCATGCATGTATGTGTATGTTAGAGTAGTTTAAGTGTTTAGTCTAGTTAATAAAATCTTGTTCATGTCACACGTAAAGTTGTCTGTGTTTCAAGCTCATTAAATACTGGAGTCCCTAATCATGCAGATTTTGACTACTTTCTCTAAGTAGTACTGTAAAGCAAGAAAGACATTTCCCATCCCATAAATATTAATTTACAACATTAATTTAATTCTATTAACTGATCCAAATTAGTGTTGTCAAAAATATCGATATTTCGATAAATATCGATACTGAAATATCTGAACGGTACCAATACTAATGTCCCGAAGTATCGATACTCCCATACTAGCCGAGCTGTCACTTTCACTTCTCTCCAAAGGCGCGTTGACAAACACCACACGTGACCGCACTCGTCTCATTCGCTCTGGTTAAATAGCAAAAGCGAAGTGTATGGAAAGATGGCGAGTGCGCGGCTTTCGCGACCGGCTTTGGTTGATAAAGAACACCGCGAGCGGGCATGTCGGAGAATAGCGCGGACACGCGTTAAAAACACACCGCGAGCGGGCATGTCGGAGAATAGCGCGGACACACGCTACACACCGCGAGCGGGCATTTCGGAGAATATCGCGGACACGCACTTCACACTGCAAGCGGGCTGCGGGCACCCAAAAGATTGTTTGGCTATCAATATCCCATCACTCATTTTTTTTAAATGAATGCAGTTAATTCTGAAAACAGACTTAACGAACAAGCTCCAGGGGGACCATTTAGCAGCATGTAACTGTATGCTACTCAGCATCAATGGGTCACCTCTTTCTGAATTCCCCTATAACTGTAACACCCCTGTAACTTCTCATTTTAACTTTTCTGAAACATTAACCAAGATGGCCTAGTATTGTTGTTATGAGTGTGTTGTCTCGTTTTTTCACTGTAATTCTTAAAGTTAATATAATCTGACTGAGGAATCTTAGAAGTAAATATTTTAACTGTGGTCAAATGTAAATTAACTTGTGCCTATAACTTTATTCAAAAAAATATGATTTAATTCAGCAATTTGCCTTCATTAGCGATTATCATCAATTTGATTACACAGATATAATTAAACTAAACTGAGCTAGACAATGACATCTCTGAATTCAATAATGAAATGCCTTTAACTGAAAATTGAATGTTTAATCTTATTATTATACATTACTGACACTCTATCCTCCAATTTGATACTGTTAAGTGCTTTGACACAATCTTGTCAAGCACTATATAAATAAAGGTGACTTGACTTAGGTCATGTCGATCCAGTGAGCATTGTTTTTGCGTGTGATGCACGCACGTTTGTGTTTAAATCTGTTCATCAAATAACGTTAATGTATTAACCAGCATTTATGACCGATAAACAATGCATTTGTTACAATATATTTTAATCTTTGATAACAGTAGGTAATAAAAATACAACGGCTCATGTTAGCTCTGGTCCAATGAAAAAATATTAACAGATAGAACTCAGGAAATTTTTGTAAAATATACCTCATTGTCATGTTCTAGACTTGTTATATTCAGCTTTAAATAAAAAAAATACCCCCTTAATATTGTGGCAGTTTTTTTCTCTGTGGTATCGAAAATGGTATCGAATATCGATATTTTTTTAAGGTATCGTATCAAAGATAGAAATTCTAGTATCGTGACAACACTAATCCAAATATTCATAATCAATTATAACAAGTTATTATTGATTATTAATATTTCTTTAGAGCTAATTTGCTACAGCACGAATGACCAAAGGTTTGGCTATAGCAGCCCGACCATGAATATTGACTCCATGGAGTTCCCAACGTACAGTTTTGGTGGAAACAGGAGAATCGACGTGCCCATTTAATTCAGCAGTGAGTTGGGCAGCTGTGGTTTTATGTTTTTTGGATATAATCCGGGTTAGTACTTTGACATCCCTTCAAGACAAGCTTCCTCTTGCATCAACATTTACTCCTGTTGGATGTGGTTCGTCCTTCATGGTGGTATGCCGACATTACCGTGGATACCACAGCTTTTGATACACCTGGTCACAGATGAGCCAGAGAGACACCCACCAACAATTTGTCCTCTTTTGAATTCTGATATGTCTCCCATTATATTGTGTGGATTCTTGCAATATGTACAGCTGTACTATTGCTCTGCTATTTCAACCTTCACACTCTGCTCTTACTAATGGGATGTAAAATCAGTGAAGATTGGCAACCAGGCCGCGCATATATAGGTGTGAATCCTCCAACAATATATTGGCCAGTGTTTCAGTCTCATTGTCCAACCCTTGTACATACACTATTTAAAAAGAATACATCTCATGGACTCACTCAGATAATAACTCTAATCTCAGTTCTTCCTTTTGGCATCAAATGCCAAACCTGACAGAACACTGCACATTTGAACCAGCTTTCAATATGGGTTCTCTATAGTAGAACAGGCGTGTAAGTATATGTAAATCTACAAATAAGTCACCTTTTCAAGTAGCTTTTACCAGCTCCCAGAACAGAGCAGAAACCAATGAAATCAGATCTGGTTGGTTAAAGCGCTGGCATGTAACACTATGCATATGGGTTAACAGAACAGATAGTAATCCAACGACTAGAGCGTCCAAACCATCAGGTCTCAAACTGCTGGCATTGGCCAGTCGGTCAGCTCTATTTAATGCCATAGGCTGCAAATGAATGATATGCAAAAAAGACATTAACATTTGCAAGCTAAAAGAAGTAGTGTTCATTACACTTCTCTTAAAAATTAACTATAGCACACCCTCAAGACAGTCCTTTTAGATTAGTAGAGCCGGAGAAAAGGCTCTTTTGTGAAAGGACCAGTTCTGCTCCTGTCAGTTCATCTCCAGGTCTGCTGGCACAGGGCATAGCCATTTGGAGGAGCACACACAGGATGTGCGAGGAACAAACCTCATCCAAGTCAACGGAAGTGTTTAATTTAGCATTTTCCGACATCCTCTCACTACAGAACTAAAGATGAAAATGCCCAGAGGACTTTAAAAGAGTTTTTATTTTTTTTATTTGTATTTTATTTTATTTTTGTGGAAATAATAGTCCCATACATAATCTGATGATTTTCACATTTTCACAGCTAATTTTAGACTAAAAGTAATAGAATTCAACAGAATAAATGAAATGATAAATTTAAACTGCATAAATATGTTAAAGTCGGCATGAAACGGAAGTTGAGATTGTCATTTTTTCCTTGTTGTCACGTATATCTGAGTGAAACGGCTTCTGAAATTAAAAAAAAAAATGTAGGGCGGGGCTTGATTTCGTCCTTCGGGAATTGATTGGATCGTTGGAGGTTGGGCGTTGCAAACAAAATGGAGGCAGATTTGAATGCCAGTTTACATTCAGTTGTGGAGGATTTCTCTCCACCGGACTCCCCAACGTTACCCTCCCATGAAGGATTTTTTACTTTATTTTATTATTCCCGCGAACCAAGATGAGTCAAGTCAAGTTATCAGTCTTATTAGACATTCTCTGTTATCAGTCAAGTTCACCCTCGAGAGCATCTCGATAGCCGCACCCTCATCGGCTCTGGCCGCACCCTTTCGCCATGGCATGTGACCGAAAGAGAAGAGAGGTCGTTTTGAGGGGGGAGGGAAGGGTAATGAATTTGATTAAAGATTATAAGGGTACATGAATTTTAAAAAAAATAATGAAGTGCACAGATAAATAATTTATAATTAACACTACAATATTATATATAAAAAGAAGATTTGTCAAATTTGATTTCATGCCGACTTTAAGCTAAGATCAATATATTAAACTAAGCTCAGGCTAAGAGTATTTGTAGGTTGATTCCCACTAAAAGAGTGCCACAGAACAACAATATTTACCATCAAACATTCTCTACTTTTTTGAGCATCCTGACCAGAAGAACACAGTAAAACCAACTGCATGAGTTTGGAGTGGAAATTGTGTAAACTGACCAATGGTAAAAAAATAAAATAAAAAATGTATGCAATTCTGCATGAAAGACGTCTTTTTAGCCGGTTAACTTTTGCTGCTAGGAAGAATTTACTATTATCGTGGATCAGCGATAAACCTCCCTCTATGAAGGCATGGCATTCAGTCATTAGAAAGACTATTCCTCTGGAACTTCTGACATGTTTTATTCACTCTACAACTGATACTTTTATTCGCACTTGGACACCATATTTGGACAGCATAAACGCCTCTACTTGTGGTATTCTGAGTTTTGGTATGATATAGGGCCTCCAGAGGTTCTATTTGTCTTTTGTTTTTTCCTTGTTCTCTGCTGGTCCTGTTGCACTTTGTTTATAGTACTATGCCTTGTTGTTATTTTATGTACACGTTTGTGTTTATCTTTGTTGTGTGTCGGGCAACTTATGTTACTTTGTTTTGTGTTAGCTAAATAAAATAAATAAATAAATAAATGTATGCAATTCTGTTTGGTGCCACTAGAGCAGAAATTACACACTTCACCTTTAAATGAGAACAAGTCCATCTCCTCACCAGCGGACACTAAACCAAGAAAGGTTATGAAAATAAATGGTTTAGGGTTCAATACATGTTAAGCCTTATGCAAAGCATCAATGGCATGCAGTCTATTACTACATAAAATAATTCTGACTCGTCCCTCCAGGCAGAGGAGAACTGACAGGGACTAATAACAAATGCAAAAGGCAAATTAAAAATAAATAAATAAAAAAGCAAACAAACTTAACTGACAGTAGCTATGTTTCCATCCACATATTCTTATGCAAATTTTGGAATATTGCATTAAAAAAACTTCCGGATGGAAACGCCAAGATGCACACAAATTCAACAAATGCACATAAAAAAAAACGTATTCACTCAATTAAGTTACATCGTTTTTATCTGATATGAAGACATGGGCATAAACTACGATAGAAACACATTTACTAAATAAATCCTTCAATGCGCAACAAAAAAAACCCTCACATGACTTTACCTCAACAGAGAATGTGATTGGATAAATGGACTAACCAGCAGATCAGTTACATTGCACAGCATGTCAAATGTTGTTTTAGTTATTCTGAAATGCCTGAGCCAAAGTCCGTCATCAAAATGATTTGGTTTAATTCCCTCCCAGAAGTGTCTCACACGACTGCATTCACAAACATCAGGCTTCACGAACGCAAGATAAAGGTGCAAGTCATTTGTGATGTAGGATAAAAGAGCAAAAGTGGCTTTCCCGATTACAGCAAATTCCATTTTTATTACAGATGCTTCGCGCAAATTTCCCAGGAAGTGACTATTTTGTTCTCTTGAACACATGGGATGGAAACAGTGCTTTATTCACAAATGTTTTATCCAATATTCCAATTTAGCACATAAGTGAAATTTGCAACTGGATAGCTAGTGTCTATTTACACTGAGTATTTACACTTTTTACAAATAGTATAGTATATATAGTATAAATAGGCACTGCTGACATGAATGCAGTAGTGTACTTACAAGTAAGTGTCATTGCTATGAGAGTCCTGTTAACAAAGTTGTGAGACATGAAGAGTATGATAGCAGAGTTCCTCTGCCTTGTTTCACTGAATCATCTGTAGGACAGATGAAATCCAGAATCTCTGAGCTGTCCCTTATGCTGGATAAGCTGGAATTCTGATCTATATCCATACAGGTACTGTGCCTACATGTGTCCCGGTCTCATTAAATTAATTAGCAATCAATTGACCCTTCTCAGGGAGTTTGATTGACAGGCAATCAGACCAATCATAATCCGCCATCTGTGTCCGACAAAGCAGTCAGGAGAGTTAGTAGTTGAAAAACGGTGTGTGATGTCTTTCGGCGATTAAAACAACATTCCTTCTTATGTTCATTTATGTTGATGCTATAAATTAACTAGAAGGAAGAGATGATCGGTTCATGGGCAGCTTTAACTGAGGCTCTACGGCAATCTGTCAGACACATTAAAGAGCCACAAAACGGTATTTATTGTTTAAATTTCGTAAAAAAAAAATGACCAAATTTGAAAGTGGAGACTTTGTTTCATATCAAAAGTAACCTGCTCTGTCCTGTCTGTCAGCGCGTTGTCAGTGTCCTCTCTGCTCCAAGATGTATTTTTCACTGCGTGAGAACATGGTGTGGCGTGAGATCGCCATGGCTTGTCGGACATAGCAACAGTAACTAAAGGGGGCGAACGGTCAATTCTAGAACATTATATGAGAAAACAAAAATAACATTACATTTCAAGAATGAATATATTCAAGTCTTTTATAAATGTGTTAAAGTAATAAAAATACTGTGTTTGCGCTGCACTTTGTCTGACTTTTTGTATGAAACCGGTTTCCCACTGTGCCTCAGCAAAAACATGCAATGCATGCTCTCCTGGGTTTTTTTGCATTCAAACAAGCAAGATGAATAACACAGAAAATAAAATGCAGAGAAAATGTCTTACATTTCTTTCTTGTTCACCCAAAAATACAAAAGCTGTCTTCATTTACAAACCCATGTGACCTCCTTTCTTCTGTAGAACACAACAAGAAAATCTGTTTTCCGTGATCTTTTTTATGAAATTAAAAAAAAAAAAATGGACAGACACCTTCAGGCTTAAAAAAAAAAAACAAAGCACTATTAAAGGCTACTGCACTATTTTTCAAGTCTTCTGAAGGCAATAGTAGTCTTGTGTGTGAAACAAAAATGTAAGTCACCATTCACTGAAACCCTTGCTGCATTCATGAGAATATCAGATTTGTGGACAAATCACTTTTGAGACGGGTGAATCTGTTGGTTCACGAAACTAGTTAGGTTTAGAAATGAGGGTAAGTAAATGACAATGTTTTTTTCAATCCCTTTAAAACTATCCCTGATCTTCTGGGGCCAGTTGCATAAACACAGCCATTATGTTAAAGGGACAGTTTTCCCTAAAATGAAAATTAAGTCGGAGTGAACTCTAAAGCCCAACACCCAAGGTTAAGAATTTCATTAATTAATACATTATATTTCGGTTTGTTTTTCACCAAACCCTATCGTATACCACCAGAACACTTGGAATGTACGGCATGGGATCATTTTGTGATACTTTTGCGTCTTTTTTCAAAAGTTTGAGGCTGGTCGCTATTCACGAGCGCAAGCGGCTGAATTTTTTTTACAAATTCTCCTTTTTGTGGTGCATAAAAGAAAGGGCATACGGCATTAGAACACCAGGGTGAGTACATGATGACTTAATTTTAATTTTAGGGTGGACTATCCCTTTAAGACTCAGTCTTTTGTAGACCAATCTATGTTTTTATAGCCTGGCAAGCCAGACCTACATCAAGATGTTAGGTCTGGCAACTCACCATAGACACGGCTTAATCCAAGGGGCAGGATAAACGTCTGTCTTTCAAATTCCCTCTTCACGCACTAGGACAGCGCTTCAACCAACCAGAGCGTTTTCCCAACAGCGGAGCTTACATTAGTTGATAGATTCAACTTTTGAATCTGGCCGGCAAAACTACGAACACATCTTCCTTTTTTAAGAATGACTTAAGTGCCGTTCTATGCTCTTTTCTCAAAGAAAAACTTAACTTCAAGTGCTCCAGAGTCCCGGCCAAAGCCGATTCGAAAGACTGTTCGCCAGAAGCAGCAGTTCTTTGTTTTCAAGTAGCAGTTAACCGTCGCAACTCTGTCGTCAATAAGTTAAAGGGGTGGTTCGGGATTTTTGACATCGGACCTCATTTTTAAGTCAGCCTGGTTGTTATTCATCAGTGGAGACATTTTTTTTAAAAAAATTATCCAGTCCTTATTTTTGGATAGTTAGCCGATGCTAGGCTAGCGCGAGTCAAAGGTAGATGTTAGCCAGCCATTAAAAACCGTTTTACCCACTCCACAGTGCACCAAACGCAAATCAATTATAACACTAGACTATCGATGCAAATGTCCGTTGAGAGAATAATGTTAGAAATCAAACTTACCTTTCATCACATTGCATTAGTTATAATTTGTTCCCTGTAATCATAAGCCTTGTCTACAGCAGCAGCGGAGTGATATTGATTACCTAGGCAACCGAGTGAGCCGGTACACACATGTACTGCACACACTGTAGTGCGCTTCTTTTCTGTGTTTACTTTTTACCGCATTACTAACTGGAGCAAAGTAAAATTCCGCAGCTGCTGAGAAACTAGTTCCTTTGGGATCATTGAGATGAAAGGTAAGTTTGATTTCTAACATTATTCTCTCAACGTACATTTGCATCAATAGTCTAGTGTTATAATTGATTTGCGTTTGGTGCACTGTGGAGTGGGTAAAACGGTTTTTAATGGCTGGCTAACATATACCCTTGACTCGCGCTAGCCTAGCATCGGCTAACTATCCAAATATAAGGACTGGATAATTTTTTTAAAAAAATGTCTCCACTGATGAATAACAACCAGGCTGACTTAAAAATGAGGTCCGATGTCAAAAATCCCGAACCACCCCTTTAAGCCCGCCCCGCCTACTCTATACACGATGTGATTGGCCTGACCCAATTTAGGTTTTTACAGCTTCGAAAGTCAACGGAGAGTTGCTAGACTACCCTGGCTGCAAAATAAATTTTGCTGCCGCTAGGGTGCGTCTAGATTTCTTGGCTAATGTTTTTATGCAACAGAACTCTGGTCTTAAAACAGGAAACAATAGCTTCAGATGTTAGATATTCTAAGATTTCTGTATGTGGTTTTAGTGATCAAATAAATGGCGGGGGGGGGGAGATTGGGGGCATAACAGCATTTAAGCTACATTGAAAAACTTTAACATGATCATGTCTGTCTGGTCTGTTTATATGCATAAGTTTGGGAAACCTTCGAATAAATCTATTAAAAAAAATAAGCTTAGGTAAGGGTAGCTCAACTATCTTAGCACTAGCAATCCTGCACAAACATAGGCTATGAAAGGGAAGGCAGCTGACACCTTTTCAAAATTTTGGCAGGTTCATCCATTAATAAGCCATGATATCTGAGCTGTCAGGGTCACACTGATCCATGTGTCCTTTTCTTTTTAAAAGGGCAGCAAGTCACTTGCATGCAGAGTGACTATGATGTCTGCTGGCAAAGAAGGGCATGAAACAACCAGTACCTTCTTCCAGAATAACTTTCATATACTTCAGTACTATAAAACAGCTCTAAAGCTATTCACCAAGAAATACACTATACACACTCATTCAAAAGATTTATTTTAATGTTTTTGAAACAAATCCCTTATTTTCACCAATAAGGCTACACATAGTTGCTCAAAAACACAGCAAAAAAATTAATATTGTGAAATAATATAATTTAAAATAACTTTTTTCTACTTTAATATATTTTAATATCAAATTAATTCCTGTGATGGCAAAGCTGAATTTTCAGCATCATTACTCCAGTCTTTAGTGTCACATGATCCTTCGGAAATCATTCTAATATGCTGATTTGCTGCTCAAGAAACACTTCTTATTTTTTATCAATATTGAAAAGAGCTGCTTAATATTTTTGTGGAAACTGTGATACATTTTTCAGAATCCTTTGATTAAAGTCCCCGTGAACCGGAAGTTGCAAACGACTTTTCTCCAGTGTTGTGACGTATTTCCAAGTGAAACGGAATATTGAACATAGGGCAGGGTTTTACTTTAGCACTTCTCCTCTCCATCTCTGCTCATAGCAGACTGATGGTTTGAGGGGAGTGTTTAAGCGTTTTCAACCCAAGCCGTCAAACTGACGTCATAAGAGAAGGAACGCGGATTACCACGATTACCACGGCAAACAATTTATTTCAGTGTATTAACGGATTAATTGTTCATCACAAGACTAGTAATATGCTAACAAAGTAAATCTGGTAAATTTTTATTTCATGTCGACTTTAATAGAAAGTTCAAAAGAGCAGCATTTACTTGAAATATAAATAATTTGTAACATAACATCTTTACTGTCACTTTTGATCAGTTTAAAGGGGGGGTGAAATGCTATTTCATGCATACTGAGTTTTTTACACTGTTAAAGAGTTGGATTCCCATGCTAAACATGGACAAAGTTTCAAAAATTAAGTTGTACGTTTGATGGAGTATTTCTGTCCCAAAAATGCTCCTTCCGGTTTGTCACAAGTTTCGGAAAGTTTTTTTTCGAGTATGGGCATGTGTGACGTCAGATGGGGCAGAATTTCCTTATACGGGTCCTAAGGGCACTTCTCCCGGAAGGGCACGCGCGCACCCGTAGACCAGAGCGAGAGAGCGAAAGCAGTACGCCCATCAAATCGCTGTGCTCGGCTTTAGGGAAGTATTTGCCGGATTTGCAGATCGTCTAATGGTTAAGGATGGAGCAGTCCCAACGATAAAGGTTCACGGTCGTGCGTTGGAACCGCAGGCGGTGAGTAAAACTGCTTCAAATGTCTGTGTGTTGTTAGCTATCGGCGCGTAAGCACAGCAAGTAAACAACATGATCACGTATAGTTAATGTATCTATGGAGCATGTGATGTATGGTGTGTGTGTGTTTAAATACATTTGTTTAGCTGGCCACTGTAGGTGTCTGTTTGTTTATTGTAAAACCACTCCAAACAACAATATACAAAGAGCATGAAAATATGTTGAAATAAATGAATTATTTCATAATAAACCTAGGGGGCAGTTCACACAAAGCGCGCTTCTTAATTGAAATGCGCTACTATTCCATTGTTTTTCTATAAAAATACTTGTCTGATGTGCAAAACTGTTCCGCTTGCTACTGCTAAGTCACGTACAATAATCCATAAACCAATTCATGTCCTCATAAACCACGAGTAAACACACACAAATGTTGTAAAACTAGCGTATGACATGGTGTTCTAAAAACACTGCGCTCAAGTTAAAATCATTTCTACTTTTAAAAAGCTCTCGAGACCTCGTGGTTTTCCCCCATTTCACTGCCCATCTCACGTTTTTCTAAGCAAAAACGCGTTCTGTATGTATGCTCGTGATTCTTTAGCTCCGCACACACGGCACGCCTCCAACCGCTCGTTTTTTCCGGAAAGACTCGGTACAGCCTATCTTTCTTTTATAAATATAATAAAACTAAAGACTTTTTGGAGATATGAAGGATGCAATACTACTCTATAGGTACTCAAAATTAACATGAGATTGACTGAAACTGAGTGTTTCACCCCCCCTTTAATGGATCCTTGCTGAGTATAAGCATTAGTCTTAAAAAAAAAAACACTTAACTGATCCTAGCTTGTGGGCTACTTGAAGGTAAAGTGTGTAATCTACTAGCATCAAACAGAATTGCAAATCATTTTTAAACAGCTTTTCAAAGCACTCCCCCGGTCTGCTATTGGTCGAAAAACAGAAGTCAGAAAGGCTTTGGTATTTACCTGTATTATTGTCATGATTTGCCCAGGTGGGTATCTTGTCCAACGTCACATAGTTTCCCCGATAATCTTTGCGCCTATCCTCTAGTCCAAGACCGAGTAAGCGCTCTGTGGAACAGAAGAAACAATACAGTCATAATATACAGACAAGAGCATGTCTTGTGAAGCAAAGCTAATCAGTTTGAATCAGAGGGGTTCATAAAGGAACATCTGCGACTAGCTCTGTGCATCGTGTCAGAGTGGTAGGCTACTCTTTGGTGTGGTAATTGTGGCAACCATGTAAGTATGTGTGAGAAAGCAAAGACAGGCTAATGAGGGTACACTGCTCAGCATACAGCTGCAGGCCTGACATGCAACCAGACCGTGTGTGAACAGTTCTATCTAGCATTCACGGACAACATGATTCAAACATTTCCAAATATTTATGTGCCTTTCATTGTGATAAAGGCATGCTTCATTAACTAGTTTAACAAGCTTACACGGTTGGTTCCTATGATTTCAGTTTCACTTTTGTTTCTCCAGTTAAGGTGACATTTCCTTAAGTTTTGTTAAGGGTTTTTCATAGAATGGACAGTTAAAAAAAAAAAAAAAAAAAACATTTGCAGCAGCAAATTTACTTCCCATAATTCTTTATTTCATATAAATTAAAATATATATATATTGTTTTTATTGTAATGGCTTTACTATTTATTAGCCTATGTGGTGAGAATAAGAAGTTAACATGTAGGCCTACATAAAATGTAACAAGCTCTAAAAAACACTCCCAAAATAAAAATGTCTCTCTTTCAAGACAAAATTAAACTTTAGCTTGATATTCCTGTTATAAACAAGCTCCAAAGTGCCCCTGCCGACACTACTGATTTTTCATGCTCACTGCCCCCTACATCTGCCTTTTCAACCATCTTTATTCAATTATTTTTTCTGTTTTTATCCTTCTGCACTCCCTATTGCTACACGAATGAAGATCACTTTCATAAGGGCTCCTTTATGAGCACAATGTGTATTCACGATGTACTATTTTAAAATAGAACAAATGACAACAGCGCTAATTCATTTACTCAAATCACCAAAAAAATATTATAAAGGAAACATTTGATGTCCGTTCACTGCAATACACTGTATTACACTAGGCCACAAGTCAACAGCTCTCATCATATATAATTTATCATATTATTATGCAGTTGATTTACGATAACAGACCATTAATGTGTGTAAAGTAACGCCACTGTCAACCTAATGTTTTACACTCCTTCATAGGAACTTCATAGGACATGCCAAAAACACTGTTGTCGTGAACATCAGGTCACACTGTGGTTGATTTTTATGTCAATATAGGAGTGCTTGTGCACTTAAAATAAATTAATCTAATGATGTCATTACTTAATGATAAAGCGATGTAACACAAAATCATTAAGGTTCTCACATAAAATCAAGCTAAAAATATGATTACCAAAACGGCATAGAACAGTAGAGAACCTCAAAGTATAGTTCAGCTCCAATACTGGTTGAACATAACTGAACCAACTAATGTTTGGAAAGTATACAAAAAAAAAAAAAAAGGAAGGTGAATATCCTAAACTACTAATGAAGGTGAACATCCAGGACCAGGACTGAGCCACTGCAGAGTGCATGATATTCATCTCACTGAACTTTTAATCCATTAACAGCCCTTCTAATTTGTAATTTAGCTTGTGCAGTTATACAAACTGATTTACAGTAAACGGGGATTTACCCGTTACAGGTTCACACCACACAGAGTCAGTCATTATGGTACAAAGGTTCAAGGAAATATTTTATCATACGGTGTTTCACTGGCTGCACCAAACAAACGCACGTGTCAGCTCATTTTAAAATGACTAAACACTAATTAATACATTTAATTTGCATTTAAACATAATTTAACGCTGGACATATCAGGGCCTTGATCACAGCATCATGTACTGATGCTCCACCTGCACCTGAAGGTGTGCGTCTGTCCCCATGCTGTTGATTCAAGAGGCAGAGCATCTATAAGAAGACATTTCTCCCGCCACGTACGTCACGTTACCGCATGTTCAACCCGGTGGATGTCAAACCCCAGACTGACACTACCGTTATGAACCCTGTCTTTAAACGGAAGAGACACGACCAGAGTCCAAAAGAGCCTTACCTTTCTCCGCTCTCCACTCCTTTTTCTTTTTGCTCATGGTGCCGTGGTGTGAGGGCTTCTGGTAAATGGTTTTTGAGTTAAACAACCCCAGGCTCACAGTGATGTGCGCGCTGAAACTCAAGAGAAAGTGAAAGAGCTCCGGTAGCGTGACTCCTCACCTGAGAAACTGTCAAATTGTAGTTGGTGGGGAGACTGTGTGCGGTGACGCAACCTATCTTATCGCTACCCGTGGAGGCTGCGTGCAAAAGGGTGCTCGGTGATTGGTCGATTCGTACGCGGAAGTGGAGCTGTGATTGGATTGTTTCATGCGGCAGTCAGATATGCAGAAATGCGCATACGCTTGACGTGCGCTAGGTTGCGCGTCAAAGCGTTGTAGGGCTGGTAGGGTAGCAACCGTGGGGAGCGAGTAAAATAGCTTTAAAAAACTGGAACGCCGTGCGTGGTAGTAATGCGGGGATGTAACACATATTTAATACAGTTGTATAGTGATGTGCAACTTTATTGACTGACTTTTTCCCCAGATTTGACATAAAATATTCTATCTATCTATCATCCATCCAAAGTGACACAAATTGCAATGGAAAACGTGCTAGCGGGATGCTGTTGTTATGGTTACCTCTGGCGAACGCAGTTTCTGTTTAGCGACTAGTACACTCTCTAACTAACTTGCAATCTTACTTTTATAATTATAACTTTTGAAATCCATGCTAACATACTTTGTAACATTTGTACTGAGGTTAATTTGTTCTTGCTTCCACTGCACAAGATGAAATATTATTTTGGATCTAAATTAGATTCCCTTAGCTCTATTTAGTAATGGAAATGATGGATCAAATGATATTGGTGATTTACTGGTTGTGAAAGTAAAATTCTGTAGCAACCGGTTTGTGGTATTTGTACAATGCCTTAACCCACATGCATACAATGAGACGCATCTGTCCTCATAAGGAGGATAACTTTAGATATAATTATTATTGTGGAAACATTCAGAATCTGTTGCTTTGAGGAATTAATTAACGATGTGCACACTTGGAAATGAGTTCCTAAAATGTGTGCTGCATATGTCTCTTGTTGGAAGAAAATGTGTAAAAAAAATGATTCGAACCCCTAACCCTTATTTCGAAGTTCTTAGCATTATCACCCTATTCTAAAACACACACACACACACACACACACACACACACACACACACACACACACACACACACACACACACACACACACACACACACACACACACAAAAAAACATATTTTGTAAATATTTAATTGATAAAAGGGTTTATTCGACAAGACATTAGGCACTTAAAACAGTTAAGTCTATAAAGTCCCGAATGTAATGCATGAAGTCTCTACAGAAGTTTCTCCATGCTTGGCATAGTGTACAGAATGTTTCTAGATGCACAAAGACCTCCATTGCTGTCAAATAACCATCAATCCTGCAATAACATAATAGAATTTAATAAAGAATGGCCAAGAACCATTAATGGTGCCGACCTTTTTTTAGTCCATGGTCCTGACAGTGAAAAAGTCAACCTGCAGAGGGCGTCAGTTAACCGCTTCTTTGATACCCGAAGAGAAAACCTCAAAGGGAACAAAAAGAAAATAAATAAATGTAATTTTGCTGTGCCACGAACATTTTAACCGAACACTTTTTAAATATAAAAACGTGAAATAAAAATTGTAATAAATAGGAATGAGACTCTTATTACATTTCTCGTGATTTCCGGTTCCTGTGTTACCCATGATGCCGTACCCAGTGGGTAAATTCAAAGTTTCAAACATTAAAAATGGAAGAGGGATCGAGGAGGAGAGAGGTTGAATGTGCAAACATGACTGTCACCAAACACAGCAGCACCAACGAAAATTCTAACAACAGCTACAATGACAAACTTATTCACTCCAATAAGTGCACATCTTGAATCTGTGTTGAAATCTGTATCCATCTTTAAGAAAACACTAAAAAAGGAACTTTTACGCTTATATCTATAATAACCTTTCCAGTAGCCTACCTAGACTACAGCAGATCCTAAAAGCATTGTCCTGATTCCCTTTTGTGTGTCTTATGTTGTATTGTGTATTTTTGTATGATATCATTGTTGTGTGATTGGTGTTAAAATCTTTTTCTTTCTTTTTTTTTTCTTTTTTTTTTTAGTTTAAGTATTTGTTCTTAATGTATTATTTCAATATGTCCTCAGGCTCCCTATTATAAGCTTGGATAGCTTCTCTGGGAGACCTGATTCACACATGACTATATGTGCCATTTGGTCTGTGCCACTTATCTTGATATTATGTGTGGCCCACACAGTGTGGGTGAACTAATAAAGTAAAGTAAAGTAAAGTAAATCTCACGAAGAACAAACAAAGGTTTCATCTGACGGAGAAACGGAAAGGAACATTTTGTGCCGTGTCGATGATCCTGAATCCTCCCCTCATTCTCAGGTGGAAAATTTGTGCCTGCTGGACAACATTGGTGAGATTGAGAGAGACAGGGTTTGTGTGGAGCCCTTTAAACCATCAGAGGGCAAAGAAAACAGAAATATCTCCACACATAGAGGTGACGATCATGATGTAGGTAAGTGGTGATAAACGGTTCCATTTCCTGCCTATGCTTCACATAACTAACTGTGATAGAAAATCAAACACCAGTCAGTTAAATATCAGTAAATATGAGGCAATTATTATAAATAATAAGATGATTACAAATGATAAGTCAAAAAATCACACACACGCTCATATATATATATATATATATATATATATATATATATATATATATATATATATATATAGACATACATATATGTGTGTGTGAGTCTTTATACATGTTTATATGTGTTTGCTTATATATTATATTACTTTGCAAATATCATGAATCAAGGTTATGTCATATGACCTAAACACAATGTATACAGTTGTGATCATTAAAATATGTTATATTATGTTTATATATATATATATATATATATATATATAGATAGATCTGGACAAAAATAAAATGTGTCACATCATTGACCCTTATGTATTGACCCTCTTCGCCTCAGACTAAACAGATCAAATCTCTGATATTTTTATTCTGCTCATTTTCTTTTCAGTTAATAATGCCATGTTAATGTCTTATTTCAAGGTTGCCAGCAGACCAATGCTTTGGCCAGTTCTTCTGGCAGTCAGGGGGAACCTAGTGAAATATCTGCACACCATGTTGACGATGAGGAAATATGAAATATTATTAAGGAGCACGTCTGTGTTGCACGTCACCACGTAGGCTCACTATTGGCCGACGCTGCTCATGTGTGTGATACGTGGTGACGTGCAACAGACGCGCTACGCTTAAACACTACGCGAAAAGACTCGAGGCCCAGAGAGAAGGAAATGAAAAGTGGAATAAAGTCGTTATTTTTGTTTGTTTAGCGCACAAAAAGTATTCTCGTCGCTTGATAAACTTAAGATTAAGCCACTAGAGTCACTTGGACTATATTAACGATCTCTTTAATAACTTTTCTGGGCCAGCAAGTTTCAGTCCCTTAGAAGCCTATGGAGGAGTGAGACAGCGCTCAGATTTAATAAAAAATATCTTAATTTGTGTTCCGAAGATGAACGAAGGACTTACGGAGTTAGAACAACATGAGGGTGAGTAATTACAGACAGAATTTTCATTTTTGGGTGAACTATCCCTTTAAGTCTATAAAGTCCCGAATGTAATGCATGAAGTCTCTACAGAAGTCTCTCCATGCTTGGAGAGCCAGGCAGTTTTACGCCCCTGCTGTTCCTTATGCGTCCAGTAGGGGGAGACTGTACAGCGACACGAATTGAGGTAGCCTATATTAAATAATCTGCTAAAATTATTGTTGTTTAGCAATGATGCAACATTTATTATTTATAAACGATTAGCTTGATAGAGCTAGGTAGATATCAATTCATTTCTATACATCAATGGATGGGTCTATAGTTTATTTCGAGAGACAAACAGTTATGGACGGTCAGGTTGATGTTCTGTCTGGCTTAAATTGATCTAATCACGTGTAGGTTTAGCTGCCCCTCGTCTTTTCTACTCAATTTCAAAATTAATTTTTATTTTGAATTTTCTTTTGTTGCCTGTCTTTATCTTGCATGAGATGGCCTCTTCTGGTAAGACTCTGTTTACTCCTTTCTGGTTTGAGTTGTTTCTTATAAATGAGATTATCTAACTATCTAATTTATATATTTCTTAAAATAGCTTACTGATCTGGACTAAAATGTAGGCTGTGTGCACTTAATGTGGGATTTATCATACTATGTCTTTACCAAGTTCTCTTTAACTTGCATCCCATAAAGGTGTGTGTTTGCTTTAGCTTAAGGAAATGAAAATCTCTCTCTCTCTCTCTCTCTCTCTCTCTCTAAACTTGTATAAACTATAAAACACCCATCTCTCTTTTTTAACTGCATTCCAAACCAATAGCTTCTCTAGTAAATAAATGACTTACAGTGACATACATGGACATGTTTTTAATGTAATTTTCAATTTTCTCTGCACAGTCCATCATCAGTGGCCAAAAGAAAAGTGTCTTGAAAAGTGTTCCACCAACAAGTGCCTGTGCCATTGTACTTTGAAGATCAGGAGCAAATTGATGCAATCCACACTCACCTGACATAAATTCTGGACAGCACATCCACACACTGTGACAAGATCATATTCACCATGGATGTCCTTTTTACATTTTTTTAATGTTTAATTTTATTTTATTTTATGAAATACCCACAGATATGTGGTTGGTGACTCTTATAGGGGGTCTACAGTGATTCTGCGGGGTCTCCAATAAGTCTTATAGTTTATCTCAGTTGCTTTGGTGCATTTCTCAGATCACAACTGAAATCACATCATCTTGTCACTTGTGTGCACCTCATAAAAGCAATTTCTCTTTTTTTTTATACAAATTGCAAATGCTTCGGTACATTCATGCAATTGATAATGTACAACTGTCTGCTGTTTCCAACATTATCAACTCTTTATGTCATGTTGATCAAAATATAAGCCTATTATACTATTTCTCTGGTGAATTGTCATACTCCTCAAAACATAGGCATTAGTTCCTTGCATAAGTCATTAAATGCAAAATGGTTGAGTTGTCATAAACTGTTAAGCATGTTTTCAATACATTTCTATTACACTTTATTTTGTAAATGTGTCCTGAATTGATTAATTGCGGAGGTGTATTTAGAATTTCACTAATGAAGGAAATAATGAATTGATAAATAAGGAAGCAGCAAGGCAATTCATAATCAATAATCATTGGCAATTATGTTCAAAAGTAGTTATGAGAATTTCAGTAGTGATCTGAGAAATGTACCAAAGCAACTGTGATAAAAAATTAAGGATTCAGGAATTTTATACAAAATGTGACAGTGAGTCCTGCTGCTTGTGAATTTGGCAAGATCAAATTCACCATGGATGTCCTTTTTACAATTTTTTTAATGTTTATTTTTATTTTATTTTTATCAGTGAGCAGAAGCACTTTGACAGGAGAAAACAGTTAAAGAAGAGTGGCAAGCCATAGGGGAGTCATCTACAGGAGTCATCGTAGGCTAATTCATAAATGGTGTTGATAAATAATGTTTTTGTAAACAACAATATTGTCTCTTTCTTCTTAATGGCCCTTGGAATTTTAGAAAAGGGTTAAATTGTGTTTGTCTTCATAAAATGCTGCGTTTCTCACAGGTTCGCGTTTAAAGTCTGTGTGAGAGAATGGTGTCGTCTTAGCGGCCCCAAATTTAATAACAAATGATCGTTGCGACGGAAGCGAATCAATCAAAACTAACTTTAGCTGGAAAATAACTTTATTAAAGAACCGCTATAAAGCCAAAACAATCTCTGTTACCTTAAATTATACGTTTATCTCTGTAAAGCTGCTTTGAAACAATCTACATTGTTAAAAGCGCATAGGCTAAATGAAGATGAAGATGACTATGTAGGACACTGTTTTGTAGCTGTACGATGACAATAGTGAATAGTACAGCAGATATTTAATCAAGGATCCAAATGATTACACGGTGCTGTATGTCTAATGGGCTAAATATGGTTAATATCTAACTTTATATAAATTCACAACAACATATTTCACTCAGTATCACTCAGTCTCCTGTATGAACATAAAGTGAATATTCTATATTTAATATTCAATGAACTATTCTATAGTAGGTCATATATAACTATTCTACAGTAGGTCATATATCATTATTTGTCATCTGATCCAACTATGTGTATTATTAATTTTTTAATTCACAAAAACAAATAGTCTTCTGTAGGCTGAAGTGAAGCCCAACTGAATATACAGATATTTTAATCCATAGTGCAGATCTACACTGTAACGTTTATAGGCTATTTAAATGAACAAAAACCACAAAATTGGGCAAAGTCTATGAACGGGACGGTTATTAATGTGTAAGTTTTGAGCGTCGATTTAATGGTGTTATTTCGCAGTATATCCCCCTACTGGACGCATCAGGAACAGCAGGGGCGTAAAACTGCTTGGGGCGTATATCTACCGGCTTCTGGTCTGCAGCCTCCCCATATAGTTAAAAAATGCTCTTCAGAAACCTACGGGTGACGTCACGGACACTACGTCCGTATTTTTTTACAGTCTATGGTATTGATTCAAAAGAACGCGTGAGCTCACTAGGGAATACCAATATGACGGCGCGGTGGCTTCGCTGTTTATGACGTCATGAGCTATCCAGTCATTCTATTAAGATCAGTGTCTTTAGACCATTATAATGTCACAATAACTATGACGTCATAAAGAGCGTTCGGTAGCTATATAGACAGTGCAGACAAAATCGTATTTTGTAGGGAGTCGTCGAGTGAATGCAAGTAAGTTAAGCTTATACTCTTCATCTGGATGTTTCTTTTAATCAATTTTTATATGCTGAAATGTATGTAATTACATATAAATGTTTGGTTATAATTATAATTAAGCCAGTTGCAATTATATAATTGTATAATTAACCCTTAAACAGACAAGAGTGGAAAATGATAAGCAAAAAATCATTTCATGTCATTTTTTGTATCATCTGGACTTAAGTAAAAATATCCAAAAGAATCTGTGAAATATTTGATATATTTAGGATTTTATGAGTTGTGACTTCCAGTTCACGTTGCCTGATAAGGGTAACTTAAGGACCAAGTCATTAATCTGTTAACTTGTACTGGCCTATCTGATCTAATGTTGACAAATTATATAGGCTACCATTTGAAAGCTTACGAACTTAAGACTCCCATGTCACCTTGCCTGTTTTAGGGTTAAGTAGGCTATAAATATCTATATGAAATGTCTAAATATTTGTATTTAAGACATTTTATGTGTGTATTTATATGTGTGTATATATATATTTGTTGATAATTATAGCCTAATTAATTATACAATTATAATTTGTATATATTTGCTGATCATTAAATTCTCTCTCTTTCTCTCACAGTTTTTCACAGATAGTTCACTGTTGCACAACGAACAGCCATTCGGTTATTATACACTTTTTTTGAACAACATGTCTTGCAGCCATCAAATATGCTTATCCATCAAACAGAGCATGTTCACCATGCCCACCTGTTTAAGAGAAATCGAACCCTTAAGCCCCTTAGATGAGCATGAGCTCGTCACAGCCCTCCTCGCAGGGAGGTGGTGGGCAATAATGGAGGTAGAGGATCGTTTACACTCATCAATTGAGAAGAACGGGTGTGGGCTCACTTCAGGCCAGGTGGGAATAGTGGAGGCCCCACAAGGAGCCCCAGCTCCTGCTAGGTACCAGCAGGGAGAGCCTGTGCCTGCCCAGTCCCCTGCGGAAGCACCCATGCCAGACGGGTCCCCACAGGGAACACCTAAAGCATTAGTGACCACTGTTTCCCCAGGGGAAGCACCTGTGCCTGCCTTGTCATCTGAGGAAGCACCCATGCATGCAGCATCCCCTGAGGAAGCACCAGTGCCCGCTGCCTTTCCACAGGAAGCACCTGTACCTGCCAGGCCTTCATTCAGGAGAAAAGTGACGATCCCTGATAATATGAGATTGCATCTGAAAAGGGATGTCATCTTGACTCCTTTGCCCTTAAGGCCCCCCAAGGGACCACCTACATTTGCCAGGACATTGAAAGGAGCACCAGTGCCCAGCACATCTCCAGAGGAAGCACCTGTACCTGCCTCATCCTCAGAGGAAGCATCAGTGCCCGCTGTGTCCCCTAAGGAAGCACCTGTGCCCAACTCATCCCAAGAGGTTGCACTCGTGCCCACAGCCTCCCCTGAGGAAACACCAGTGCCCACCACATCCTCTGAGAAGGCACCTGTATGCGCCTCGTCCCAAGAGGAAGCACCCATGCATGCAGCATCCCCTGAGGAAGCACCAGTGCCCGCTGCCTTTCCACAGGAAGCACCTGTACCTGCCAGGCCCTCATTCAGGAGAAAAGTGACAATCCCTGATAATATGAGATTGCATCTGAAAAGGGATGTCATCTTGACTCCTTTGCCCTTAAGGCCCCCCAAGGGACCACCTACATTTGCCAGGACATTGAAAGGAGCACCAGTGCCCAGCACATCTCCAGAGGAAGCACCTGTACCTGCCTCATCCTCAGAGGAAGCATCAGTGCCCACTGTGTCCCCTAAGGAAGCACCTGTGCCCAACTCATGCCAAGAGGATGCACCCGTGCCCACAGCCTCCCCAGAGGAAACACCAGTGCCCACCACATCATCTGATGAAGCACCTGTACCCACCTCGTCCCAAGAGGAAGCACCCATGTCCACTGCCTCCCCAGGAAGCACATTTAATTCAGTACATGTAGTTTCTCACTCTAAACACGCTGAAGAAGAGAAGGCTGAGTTAATAAGGAAGCTCCAGACCTGGTTTCTTGGCATTGAAGGTAAGAACATCAGCCAAGTCCAAAACAACAAAAGATAGTTTTCTCTTAGATTATTATTAGTATATTATTTTCACCAATTGTGTCACTTAATGATTCTTTTTTAATTCTGTAGTTTCTGACTCTAAACGTGCTGAAGAAGAGAAGGCTGAGTTCAGAAGGAAGCTCCAGATCTGGTTACCTGGCATTGAAGGTAAGAAATTCAGCCAGCACCACAACGACAAAATATACTGTTTTCTTTTAGATGATTAATATATTATTTCCACCAATTGTATCTTAATTATTATTTTTCATTTCACCAGGAATCTAAACCAAGTGAAGAAGAGAAGGCTGACTTTAAGAGAAAACTCAAGACTTGGTTTCCTGACCTCCGAGATAAAAACTTCAGCCAGGGCTACAACTACCATAGACACTAATTTTCCTTTCGTGGTCACACCGAGTTACGTCGTGACGACAAATGGGGTTTCGCTTAGAAAGCCTCTCACCTTCGAGGATTACAAAACGAGCCAATGGCAAGGAAATGCCATGGGTGTGCGTAATTTGCATAGCGTAACTCCGCCCCACCTCGTGGGTATATAATAATAATAATAACTTTATTTTTATATAGCGCCTTTAAAGCAGCTTCTCAAGGCGCTTTACATAATAGAACAAACAAATTTAAAATACAACACAAAAGAAAAAATAAAATAAAATAAAATAAATAAAGATAAAATAAAATAAAATGTCAAGTAAAAGCTAACCTAAAAAATGCGTTTTTAAATGAGATTTGAAATGACTTAGAGTCTGTGCATCTCTGATATTTGGAGGGAGTGCATTCCAAAGCCTAGGAGCGTAGGATGAGAAAGCCCTGTCCCGTACAGTACACAAATGAGTCTGTGGGACTGCCAATAGACCAACTTGTGAGGAGCATAAATGACACTTGGGTGTGTATAAAGTTAAAAGCGCAGACATATACTGAGGTGCAAGACCATGCAGTGCCTTATATGTGAGCATAAGGATTTTAGAATCGACTCGGAACCTGACCGGAGCCAGTGCAAAGACTTTAAAATCGGTGTAATATGCTCATTTCGTAACAATGTACCGCACATGAGAGTCAAAGGACAGACTAGAATCAAATATAACTCCCAAGTTTTTTTATTTAGTCTGTGCCTCCAAATCAGAGCCATCTATGTTTAAAATTACTGAGCCAGCTTTATGGAGCTGATGAGGGGTGCCAATAAGCAAGACCTAAGTCTATACAAGGAAGTACGCTGGCAAATATGTTTTCACTTCAGAGCCAAGATAATTCTTCACTCCACAAGCCATTCTGAGATCTTCATTCTCTTCACACTTCGAGACGAGCTTCTCTCCAGGTGTTGGTGTGACGGCGATTTCCAGCGAGTGCACATTGCCTGCTGATCTGTGCAGTGATCTGCCAGTGTGTGTTTCTCCCTGGTCGCTTCAACACTCTGCTGAGTTTTTCCTCTCACAAAAGAGCTTGCGCATGGCACGTCTTTTTAAAGATGTCTCGCCCGTGCACTTTGGCACATTCTGCCCCGACGGCCCGCTGCTGCCTCCACCCAGCCGTCGGCACAGAATCCTCAGCTTGCTTGCTTGCACGCATTTCCTTGCCACTGGCTCGTTTTATAATACTCGAAGGTGAGAGGCTTTCTAAGCGAAACCCCATTCGTCGTCACAACGTAACGTCTCCGTTCCCTACTCAGGGAACGAGGGTTACATACATAACTGAGACGATTTCTCTTAAACATTTAGGATACTCGTTAATTTGTTTTTTTCCCCAGAAATAAATTCTTGAACGTAAAAATTTGTTCTGTCTTAATATTGATTATTTCCATCAATTGTGTCTTAATGATTTTTTATTCCTCCAGTATCTGACTCTAAACCAAGTGAAGAAGAGAAAGCTGAATTCAAGAGAAAACTCAAGACTTGGTTTCCTGACCTCCAAGGTAAAAACTTCAGCTAAGGCTGCAACCACCATAGACATTGAGAGGGACCCACATTTCCCCCCAGATATTCAGGGTAATTGTCGAAAATGATCTCTTATTATGATAAATTATTTTCAGATTTATTAAAAACAAACAAACACGGTCTTCAACTAAGCTACTTTGTTTGTTATCCTCAATGTAGAATACTTTGTATATTTCAGTAAAATTCATAGACCCCTCATGGTAAAACAAGTAAAGTGATATGTCTTTTTTACCTCCTTCCAGTTTATTAAACCTGTTTTTGTCTATTTCCTCAAAAGGAAAATGTAGGTGCAAGTCAGCGAAGTCCATGTAAAAAGCGGAGCATGTCTAAGGATACCAGCGAATGAACAAGGGAACGAAGCACCACCAACATTTGTACTTTGTAAAATGAACTGAATAAAAAAATTAAACTATTTATTTATTAGGACGATACACATGAATTAACAATGGTGTTTACATTTAAAGCCAAAATAGCTTATTTTCATGTATAAATAAACTATATTATCTGTATTATAAATATACATTGAAGATAAACAGGGTATGCATGTATTTCCCGATTTGGTTTTATTTGATTTATATCATATTTTGTTTAATTATAAATATGCATAAAGTGAAGATAATCATAGTATACATGTGTTGCTTGAACAAAATATTAAAGTCACCATGAAATGGACAATTGGACAATTCTTGTTTTTATTGAATATTGCAATAAAGAAATAATAATTTATTAAAAATGATTTATTTATGCACATCATATATATATATATATATAAATTAACGTGCCCTCGTCCCAAGGACGCAATTCTGAGAACCGCTTAGAGAAAACTGCATTGTATATACACACATAGGACCACTCCCACATCACAATGCAATGGACATTGTGCAGGGATGATTTTTGTCCAAATTAATCGAGGCAAGAAATTATGAGAAAAAAGTCAGAATTGCAGGATATAAGGAGTTTAGAAATGTGAATTGTGAGATAAAAAGGCGCAATTACCTTTTATTCTGTGGCGGAAACAAGCTTCTATACATCACTGAATTAAAACAGCTGAAGAAACTAAGAGGTGGATCCTGTAAAATCTTTTATTAGCTTTATTATAATATCATCATCAACATCATATTCTGAGAGTAGAAAACCAGCTACAATCTCAGAGTCTTGCTCACATGAGGCATTCTTAAAAATCAATTAGTGGTAAAAAAAAAAACATTCAAATCAGACAATCTCAAAATCTGTCTCCTATATCGCAATGTCCCTCAACCTGTGACAGACCTGCTTATTGTTTTATAAATGAGCTCCTCACTTCCGTTTAACTTTGTTAAGGTGTTGCTGTTGTTCTCGACGGCGATTAAGAATCTTGGTGCTGATGCGGAGTTTGCGCATTCGCATGGCTCGGACCCGTACCTGATCATCCCGGGGAATTTTCCCACCTCTTGCCAGGATGTGTTTTAGGCGATCCTGTGACGTCTTGGTGAGGGTGAAGTCACAGATGGTTGCGTGGGGCTCTGACCCTACAGAGCAGTGGCGGATGCGAGGGAAGTAGCCTTCAGCCCATACTATTATCTTGTACTCACCTGGGTTCAGCAGGCGCCAGTAATCACCATCTAGAGCTACAAACATGTCAATCAAACATTATTATATCCTGTATTGACTAAATGTAATTGTTTTAAAGAGGACCTATTAAACCCTTTTACAAAGATTTGATTTTGGGGTCTACTAAAATCAGTGATTGGTTGGCTTGACAAGTGTGTTGTGATTGGTCAGCTGCTTCGAGCATGTTTCTGAAATGTCACATTCCTTGCCATAACTGCATATTTCAACTTGGATGGGAATTATTTAAATGAGGACGAAAACTCAAGACTACAAACGAGGCGTTTCAAAAATAGTGCTTACTGATATAGAGAATAACTCCCTTCCCTTTGGAGCGACTTTGTGCTTTTTAACTTCACAGACCTTTTTCATGCTCAAACAGAAACATTACACACTAAAGAAAGTTGAAAATGTAAAAAAAGCCCAATATGTCCTCTTTAATGCAGTTTATTTGGCAAAGTGATTTTATTTACCAGTTGTATGACACGCTGATTGCCTCGGTTGTATTCACGGCAGATGTACTGCATAAGATTTAGCAAGAGCTCCCGGCCCAAAACTTCATTCCCATGCATCCCGGCAACATAGCGAAACTCTGGCTCACCTATAAGCAAACAGTGAAATCATAAACAGTGAAAAGTGTACAATTTGGAACAGGAATTAATTTAAAAGCACACATTTACACCATTTTACCTCCATTATGTGATGTATTTCAGAGTGAAACAGTGTACAAGAAAAAATAAGGTCAGAACTATATTCTTTATCCCTTCAGAATTGTATCATGAAAAAAATGATACCTTATTGATAGATTAAACAAGTCAAATTGCTGACGATATGTCTTTAGTAAAAGCTTAACAGCATCTGATCAGTGATGGAATGTTTATTCTGGCCAAATGAATGATGAAAAGCAGATGTGTGACAACAATGTGTTACATAAAAGTATGATGAAAGCCTAAAAGCAAAGGGAAAATATTAAAAGGGCATGCACAATGAATTCTCTGCAAAAACACAATTGGTTATTGCACCAGAATATATGTGTGTGGACTATTAGGTTCAGGGATCTGAATACCAAGCACCAGGGTCTTAAAGTGAACACTTACCAAGGTCATGTTTCCCTGGGTTATCGGGTATTTCCATAACATAAAGCTTCAGTCCGGTATAGCTCCTCCCAATAGTGTAGATCCGTGTGATATTTGGACACTCGTCATTCACAGACTTCATTAACTAGAGGAAGAGTGACTCGTGTCAGTTCAGTTACATGAATAAGCAGGAAGACTAAGAAGGTCTAAAATCACTCTAACCTTCCTCATCTCATTGTAATTATGGTGTCTGAAGTCAAGGTCATCTGTGGATCTGCTCTCAGTTTCAGAAAATTGTGGGCTGTCAAAATCTACACATACAGACAAGTTTAGTCAAACTTCACTTTTAACTGAATGACTATTCAATTATTTAACATACAATCTACCAATAATGCTCTGTCTCTGTGTTGCAAGACCTACAGTGGCGGTTGACTGACTTGTGGAGGTTTTTGCCTGACAATAACTGTAAAGCCTTGTAAATAAAAAAATGAAAGAAATACACTACCGTTTAAAAGTTTAGGGTCAGTAAAAAAAATCATACTTATTCAGCAAGGACAGTAAGGACATTTATAAATATAAGGAAATTTATATTTTAAATAAATGCTGTTTCCACAAAAATATTAAGCAGCATAACTGTTTTCAACATTGATAATAATAATAATAATAAAAAGTTTCTTCAGCACCAAATCAGCATATTAGAATGATTTCTGAAGCATCATGTGACACTGAAGACTGGAGTTATAATGCTGAAAATTCAGAATTGCCATCAGGAATAAATTAAAATTAAAATACATTAAAATGGATAAAAGTCATTTTAAATTGTAATAATTCTACAATATTACTGTTTTTACTGTATTTTGCAGCATGAGACTTCTTTCAAAATCATTAAAAAGTCTTACCACCCCTCCGAACGTATAAATTGGAGTGAATGCAAGGAAATAGCTTTATATATATATTTTTTACATGCCATGGTCTTGACCCAAATATTTCAAAGTACAGTAGTGTAATGTAGAACCTGGCATTGGGCAACCCAGCACTTCAGCCCGGAGACAAATGGTGCCATTGCTAAACCAGGTCTGTGGGTTAATGCGAATGTACTGGGCCACTGAAGGCTCAGGAAACAGAGCCAAAACCGGCGTCTCCAAATCTTCATTCCCGACAAACACCTGCACAGAGATTCTGAGATGAGGAGAGACAATATAGCACACATGCAGAAAATTCACTTTACAGAATATAGGCTTTAAATATTTATATGCGCCTTGACATCTTACAGGGAAGCTTAATGGTGCAGATTTAACAAATGTAGGTTAGCAGGACTTATAAAACTCATAAACTTACGGCCTCCTCTGATCCATTCATGCAGGGCTGCCATACCGATGAGTCATTACTGAATTGCACCTTATATGTGCGGACCCAGTTCAAGCTACACACACACAAATAAAGATTTTTGGTAAGACAAATATAATGAAAAAAATAGGTTTGTAAAAGCTGACTCTTGTGAAAAAGAAGTACACTTTAGCATACTTTTGAAAAGAGTACTTAGTGTGGAAATAATATACTTTAAAATAATAAACTAAAGTGTGAACTGAATGCAATGCAAGACTTAAGTACATCTTTATTTTTAATTTCGTAATTACTTCTATTGTCCTTCTAGACTTGTACTGCCATATGTACTGACAAGCATATTTGTAATTACATGTTTACACATTAGTTCAATTAGGACAATTAAGCTTTAAACGTGCCTTAGAAAAAAAAACATTACTGGTGTGCATCTTGAGTCAAAACATTGGCAAGTTGCTTTCAGTTAAAACAGCTCAGTTATGCATTTTAGTTTACGACTTGGCTCAAGTAATAATTATAGTAATTTCAACAGAGTGCCACTATTTTGCAAGAACTAATAAAAAAATTTGTGTAATATGAACGATGAAAACGGTGATGACAATAATGATCAAAGACACACAATGACCTCCAGATAGAGTTTCGGCCCTGGAGGATGACGCCAGTAAAGAGTGTCGGTCTGAGAGCATCCAACTGCAACCACTGTTCCTGATCCTTCACCCCAGCATTCACCATGCTCCGTCATACTCATCATCATCCTCCAGACCGGACTGCAAACACACGTATGCAAATTCATAACATGCTCCCTTGAATCTACCTTCAAAATCTTCTTAAACAAGCACGCACAGTGGGCTGACCTGTATATTAAGGCGTCCTCTGTGAGGACCGAGCCCGAAACTCAAATCTGAAGAAGACTGCAGCTGATCATCCGAGACTTTCAGAGACTCCAAACCCAGTGGTGGACAACCTGATTGAGATTTAGTCAAACAAATTCAAAGCTGACGATGAACAGTTTCTTATTAAGCCAGAGATGAGCCTAAGAATGTTTGAATGAAAGATAACAGTAAATGTGCTGTAAAGAATCACATGGCAGTACATTAAGTTCTGAAAAAGAACATTTCAGTGATCAGGTCCTAAAATAACCATTTTTTAAAACGTGAAGAACATTTTATTAATCTAAAGAACCTTATTCCACTATAAAGAACCTTTTGTGCAGTGGAAAAGTTCTATGGATGTTCTGAACCATCAATGCCAATAAAGAACCTTTTATTTTTAAGAGTGTAGGCTATGCAACAATTTCTCTCTTTTCTCCAAGGGGTTTCATTTGGTGCACTTTTGAAATGACTTCAAGAACTGGTGGGAATACAGGAATGCTGAGCAAACGAATATCACACTGATTCACTATTGTTGCTTAAAACAACGCCTAGTGAATCAACATTATGTTTGTTGCTTAAGCATTCCTGTATTCCCACTAGTTCTTGAACTAATTTCGCCTTAAGTATATGAGACCAGATAACAAATGTTAATTTTTTTTTAGCACATTGCAAAATGTTAAGCACTGTGCATAGTGACTATCAATAAAGGAATAAGTATGTGCTGAATAGATACTAATAATACGAATAAATAACTTGCATGTGCATCACTCCTTACCTGTGATTTTTTTATTTTACACATGCATTGTAGTTTTTCTTGATCAAAATGTGCATGGAAGTTATTAAAGTTCTCCAACAGGATACAAGTAAGTGTGAACTCAGGGTGATTGGGACACTTTATGTCATTGAGATAACTTGGAAAAAGCGTCCCAAAATCAATCTGAATTCACCCTATAATTTGCAGTTTCACTAGTCACTGTTCATTATAGGGAAGACCGTTTATAGTTGGAACAGAGGGACAGCTGAAACACCTTAAAGGCATAATTTAATTGACCCAAAAATGAAAATTCTGTCATACCACTCAAAACAGCATTGCCAATGCTGCAGCCATGGACGAGTTGTGTCAGGCAACAAAGAGTATAACAGAATACCTGTTACGGCAAATGCAGGCTGTCTTCGAGCTATAAAATGCCTCGGAGACAAGGATCAACTTGTAGACGATATTTTAATGTTTCAGGTTGTGAGTCCATGGCCCACTTGAACGGTAAGAATGATATAATGATCCTGCTCTCGAGATTAGTTGAGATTAGTTGATTCAATTGCACTATCAGTTTTGATATTTCTTAATGGCCACATATTTGGACAGTAGGGCAGATTTAATGTACTTTTATTATATAATGTACTTTACAGATTTACTTTACATTTAGTATGACATTCCAAACTTGTTTAATTTTTCTGGCAATTTTGTTCTTTACTTTTTATGTGTGCTTTTCTTCTTGTCCTCTCACATCATTGCAATCTCTAAAACCTGAAATATTGATTCGTTTTTTTCTTATGACGAGTGATCAGTGAGATTAGAGTTATTATTGCAGCAACAGGTAGATTACAACTTGAATTGATACTCTTGAATAGAGGTCTCTTCACATAATTTCCATGAAAATTAATCTGTATTTATTATAAATTTAATTATGTATCAGACTGTTGAGAATTGTATAGTTTACTGGTCATCATAAATAACAAAACATTATCCCATGAAAATATGACAATTGTTGTTTGAAAAGGACAAACAATACTTTTATGCACAAACTACTTTTTGTTCTTGAAGATTCCAGGAGGGCCTGACAACTCTTGGCCTGTTGGAGGCTGTTGTTAAACGCAAAAAAGCCTTCAGACCCCTTTTCTGCAGCCCACAACAGCCACTTACTGCAGACACCCTTGAAGACTTGTTTAACATTCGCTACTCTGTTGCTGGAAGTAACAGGCGGGCAGAAGAAAACACTGCAGTAGCCTTATGGAGGGACTACCTTCTAGATGCAGAAGGCAAGTAACCTTCTAGATTGCTTTCTCAGGCCCCGTCCACACTACTGCGTTTTCGTTTAGAAACGGAGAATTGAAACGAATACGATCTCCGTCCACACCAGCGTTTTAGCTGATCTCCGTCCACATTAAACGACTGAAAACGCGGATCACGTGACCATTCACCAACACTGGGCATGCGCGTGCCGGTGTAAACACAACTTCATTGATAAAATGATCCCACCATGCGCTGAATATGAATATAAAAAATTCACAGACAACATATGTTCACATTCATGGCAAAATTCAAACGGGACCAGAAAATAATTATTTTCTCCCATTCACTTGCATTTACGATTTTTCAACCTAGAGGTCCAGGGGGATTAGCGGAAGGGGCGGGACTTACAGCTCTTTGTACACAGAATGTTTCTAGATGCACAAAGACCTCCATTGCTGTCAAATAACCATCAATCCTGCAATAACATAATAGAATTTAATGAAGAATGGCCAAGAACCATTAATGGTGCCGACCTTTTTTTAGTCCATGGTCCTGACAGTGAAAAAGTCAACCTGCAGAGGGCGTCAGTTAACCGCTTCTTTGATACCCGAAGAGAAAACCTCAAAGGGAACAAAAAGAAAATAAATAAATGTAATTTTGCTGTGCCACGAACATTTTAACCGAACACTTTTTAAATATAAAAACGTGAAATAAAAATTGTAATAAATAGGAATGAGACTCTTATTACATTTCTCGTGATTTCCGGTTCCTGTGTTACCCATGATGCCGTACCCGGTGGGTAAATTCGGTAAATTCAAAGTTTCAAACATTAAAAATGGAAGAGGGATCGAGGAGGAGAGAGGTTGAATGTGCTAACATGACTGTCACCAAACACAGCAGCACCAACGAAAATTCTAACAACAGCTACAATGACAAACTTATTCACTCCAATAAGTGCACATCTCACGAAGAACAAACAAAGGTTTCATCTGACGGAGAAACGGAAAGGAACATTTTGTGCCGTGTCGATGATCCTGAATCCTCCCCTCATTCTCAGGTGGAAAATTTGTGCCTGCTGGACAACATTGGTGAGATTGAGAGAGACAGGGTTTGTGTGGAGCCCTTTAAACCATCAGAGGGCAAAGAAAACAGAAATATCTCCACACATAGAGGTGACGATCATGATGTAGGTAAGTGGTGATAAACGGTTCCATTTCCTGCCTATGCTTCACATAACTAACTGTGATAGAAAATCAAACACCAGTCAGTTAAATATCAGTAAATATAAGGCAATTATTGTAAATAATAAGATGATTACAAATGATAAGTCAAAAAATCACACACACGCTCATATATATATATATATATATATATATATATATATATATATATACACAGACATACATTTATGTGTGTAAGTCTTTATACATGTTTATATGTGTATGCTTATATATTATATTACTTTGCAAATATCATGAATCAAGGTTATGTCATATGACCTAAACACAATACAGTTGTGATCATTAAAATATGTTATATTATGTTTATATATATATATATATCTGGACAAAAATAAAATGTCACATCATTGACCCTTATGTATTGACCCTCTTCGCCTCAGACTAAACAGATCAAATCTCTGATATTTTTATTCTGCTCATTTTCTTTTCAGTTAATAATGCCATGTTAATGTCTTATTTCAAGGTTGCCAGCAGACCAATGCTTTGGCCAGTTCTTCTGGCAGTCTGGGGGAACCTAGTGAAATATCTGCACACCATGTTGACGATGAGGAAATATTAAGGAGAGCGAGAGAGGAAGGACGAGTGAATGTCATCTTCCCCGGGCACATCACCCAGGACGGTTGCTGTAGATTAGTTTGCGAGCTTCTGAAGTGTGTCCTTTACCAGCGGCAACAGATGCCAATGACATATGACCAAATGGTGTTCCTGCAGAAACAGCAGCATAATACCACTCAGGTATTACAGAAGGCCTCATATGTGTTTGATTCATAATTGAATTGTAGTTTGTATCTGGTATGATAACTGTGCTTTCTTTTTCACAGACGGAGGACACAGTGAACCGACGGTCTGCGAAGACTTCAGGGGGCTTGGACTGGCGTCGGTGCCAGCGGACGTTGCAGGAGTTGGATGAGGTGCTGGCTCACCTTGAGGCCCTATTCTCTCTTAGCCATGTTCCCTGTGTGCTTTTTCTGCTGGGTGGGTCTACCATCCTTCCCACCGAGCTGTACGAGGTCAACATGGAAGCATTGGCTGTTGAGGCCGGCGAAAGCAGCTTAAGGACCTCAAGCTGTCTGAGACAGCTTTTCCGGACGCTATTTGTGGCTGACCTGTTGTCGGATGCCAAGTCTGTGCGTCTCATGACCACCACAGTCATGGCTATGGGGCACCGGGATTGTGGCGTGACTGGGTTTAAACCCAAAGTGGATTTTAAATTTCCCACAAAAGTGAAAAGGCAAGTCATCTCTATAGCCAGTGATTTGTCACTTACCGGGGAACTACAAAAAAAAAAGAGAGACCTGGAGGACTATATTTGGTTTCAGGCCTCTGTCACTGTGAAAGGATTCTGTAAATGACGAGGGAATAAAGAGTAACAGATTTCAGGGAATGTTGGAATACAATTCACTCCATTCTCAGGGATCACTGGATGACTGGCCAAAAACGTATATGGGCTATTGTTTTTTTAAATATGATTTATTCAGGAATTCTGTGTGAACTTTAATGTTTTATAACTGCAGATTATTTATGCCATGTTTACATTATCATCAGCTAATCCATCTATGTTTTACATTACACAGTGGTGGTTTTCTGTTGTTTTATAATCTAAGCTGCTACTCACTTTAAGACCATTTGTAACATTTTTTTTAAGTCACAATGAATTAAAACCATCTGCTAAATAGTAGCTTTTGTAAACTGATGAATGTACACCATTTTAATTAACTTAAAAATTATGTGTTTGGGGCTCTTCAAATCTGTCATTATATATTTTAATGAAAATAATGCAATTTAACAGTTCATTTTCCATTTGGTGCTATATCTTTGTACTGTCTGCTTTTATTTGCATTTCCATTCACTTAAAAAAGAACATTCAAGCTTAAGGTCAGAGTTCATTAAATTGATTGAAATGACACAGTAATGGTGTATATTGTAATGTTCCATGAAACTAAGTTTCTCTTTAGCAAGCAGAGGTGAGCTTTTGAAACTTTGCAGACTTTAATAGCACAAACTAAAAATATATATATATATATATATATATATATGTAGTTTTATGCACAAAACATGCAAAACAAATACAAAATTATATTGTACAGAACATCATTATATAACTCCATTTGGTTCACTGAAAAACCTTGGATTTCTAACACTAAACAGAAACGATCAGTGCTGCATTTCCCAAAAGCATAGTAAGTCTAAGTTGATCGTAGAGAACATTGGTGGCAATTGTTCTACTATCAACTTGAGCATACAATGCTTTTTGGAAACGCAGCCCAGAGCAGTGCATTTTTTTCTTCTTAAGATACTGGAAAAAAGCTGCTATTTGTGGACTTTGCTCTCCACTTTCTCCACAAACTGAATGATGTCATTAGCCAGAAGCTGGGGTTCTTCGAAGGCAGCGAAGTGTCCCCCTCGGCTCATGTAGGTGAAAGAACGCACATCTGCAAACCGTGAGCTGGCCCAGGCTCTAGGACAGTGGAGTAACTCATCAGGAAAGGCAGCCAGGCCAGTGGGCACAAACACACTAGTCCTTTCAGGGAAAGGGAGAAAACCATTTAGCCATACAAATCTTTTTTGAATAGGCTGCAAAGAATTATATTTTTTATATGTAATTTATTATATGTTGAAAAATCAATGTTAAAGCAAACATTTTGACCATCCTTTTATGATGAGTATTCACTTCGGGTCACTACAAATTTTTCTGAACTTACACTCTGTCCACCCTCGTCTTGAAGTCTTTCTTCAAGTTCTCTTTGTAGAAACGCATTGAGGGAATGATGGAACATGTGGTCCAGTAGATCATGACATTTGTAAGGAGATCGTCTAGACTGAACTTCCTACAATGGAACAAAAACTAATTAATTCAAATCAAATTAAACCCTTTTATTTTTAGAATTTATTAATCCGAGTTCAAAAATTAATGGATATATTAAATTGATTTAAAAAAAAATGCTAGTATTGATATTAAATTGATTTAACTATAATTTATATTAAAATTATTAGACATGTTACAAAACAGTTGTTTTTTCAAATAAATGCTTTTCTTTTGAACTTTCTATTAATCAAAGAATCCCAAAAAAAAGTATTACAGATTTTTTCAAAAATATACAGTACAACAATTATTAATGTTTACAATAAGAAAAAAAAAATCTTGAGCACCAAATCAGCATATTCGAATGATATCTTAAAAATCACATGACACTTATGCTGAAAATTCAGCTTTGCCATCATAGGAATAAATTTAAAAATATATTTAACTAGAAAACAGTTATTTTAAATTATGATATTTCATAATATTATTATTTTTATACTGTACTTTTGATCAAATAAATGCAGCCTTTGTAAGCATAAAAGACTTATTTCAAAAACATAAAAAAATCTTACCTTACTTTGAATGGTGGTGTTTATTTATATCTGTACAAAAATAATTGCACCTGTATGTGATTTCACCCTCTTTACCTCTCCAAACCTCCATCCTCCAAGTCTCTGTTTCCCAAGTCTGTCCAGGAGGAGAATTTCTCCAAGATATATGCAGCCAATCCGACTGGAGAGTCATTCAGTCCACATCCTGCAGGAATGACAAAATGCCCAAAAAATATTTTTAGATAAGAAGTTCTCAATTAAGTGTTAATTTGACATGACCCAAAAGCATAGTATAACATGTGCCAAGCATTACCTACCTGCTGTGTCCGGTTTGGTGGCTTGAATGTGTAAATAGCCAGTTTCTCTCAGTATATCATATAAATTCTTCTCCATGTAAGGATAGAGTCGTCTGACATCCTCCTTTGTAAAGCCCACCAGGAATGGCAGGTAGCGACCAATGACTAAGGAGAGGAGCTGTCCAAGGCTGTCTGTCCTGGCAATGATCATGTTCAAGTGTAGACCACGAACACACCTTATTTTAAAGAGAGCAATAGGCAAAGTTTTAATTGACAATAAACACTATTATAAAATGTATTGCTCTGTATTAATTAAACATGGAAAAATTAACAAAAAATACATTGACAGAGAATTCATGTCATAAAAAAGGAAAGTGATTTGGATAGTAAAGGGTGTTAAACTCCTACTCTGGCTTCATCTGGGCCATGTTGCTGGTAATGAAAGCTCCCCAGTCTCCTCCCTGCACATAAAACTCAGTGAACCCCAGTCTTTCCATCAGCTTATGGAAGATGCGGGCAGCCTCCATAGTGTTAAACCCTTCACATGAAATAATAGAAAGAATAGCAGGTCTATTCTCCATTTTCCATCTATTTACAGACGTTAAAGGAGAACTCCGGTCAATTTTAACATTGAGCTCATTTTTTTGTACATTTGGAGTGCTGTCAATACAGAGAACAACGACAAAAATCGGTGTTGCCTACACTGAGTTATTCTATTTTTAAAATTTGCACCCTGTTGACTTCAGTGCAGCAAGTTTTAAACCTGCTTTTAGCCTCTTAACATCCTTGATGTGTCATTACAAGTGCACAGAAAATGTGAGTGATTCCTTCAGAGTGAACACGAGTGAATATGACTGCAGTAGATGTGAAAGAGATATGTAAAAAAAAATGATGTTATTTAAGCCAGTGCAAATACCTGTGTTTACATCCTGTTTTCGGTTGAAGTCCAAAGTAGTCAATTGCCGAGTTCACGCGCGTGATTATAGGTAACTAAACCTATGCGCGTGAACTCGGCAATCGACTACTTTGGACTTCAACCGTGCACTTGTAATGACACATCAAGGATGTTAAAGGGGGGGTGAAATGCTCATTTTCACTCAATCTCCTGTTAATCTTGAGTACCTATAGAGTAATATTCCATCCTTCATATCTCCAAAAAGTCTTTTGTTTTATTATATTTTTAATTGAAAGATTGGCTGTACCGAGTCTTTCCGGAAAAAAACGAGCGGCTGGGGGCGGGCCGTGTGGGCGAAGTAGGGCTGGGCGATATGGAGCAAAAAATATATCTCGATATATTTTGCTATATCTCGATATACGATATATATCTCGATATCTTTACAGGAAAAATAACCCCCCAAAAACTACTGCAAAAACAAATATGTCAAATACCACAGTCTTTTTTTATTGAAGTGCAAATAGGTAGGCTGTTCATGTAGGAACAAAGTGCTTCTGCAGCATAAAAAAAAAAAAAATCCCTGTATACAAAAATAATAATTTAACTGTAAAATAAAGGAAGAAATAATACATATTGTACTATTTTTAATAAACCTGTATAGAAATATCATTACTAATTTTGGCAAATAAATAAAAAAAAATGCCATATATCCCCCAAAAACTGCACAACTGTAGAGTAAAACATTAATTAAAAAAAAGTGATAAAAATGCATCTAAAAATTGACATGATTGTTACAAAATAACACTGTCTGGGGCCTCTGGGGAACTCAGAACAACTGCTAGCATAAAGTTTAAGGTAAAAATAACTGCCATTAAATTATAGTATCTGACTACTATGCAATTAGATAAACTGTTCATTCATTACATCACTTTACCTCTGTCTTTATCCACCTTTATCTTCTTCTCTTCTTTTCGGCACTGTATATAGCAGAATAGGTAACTTAGGCTAATGCTAATTTATAATGTGTCATGTAAATTCGGCCATCCGTCACAATCAGGAAACTTTCAACGTGTCTAGAGCTGGCGCGAGCTGCCAGGCCCGTTTCTAGGGGAGCATGTTAAGTGTGAGTGTTAAGCGCCCTCAAACAAAAGCAATGCGGCGAGAGGCGACGCTACACAAAAAAATACCAACAACTGATCGCGCGCGCACTGTTTCTGACGCACTTCAAGCACTCGCTGGGCGGGGAAAGATTGATGTGCCTGACCGGACTCGGGGGACTTGAATGAGACAACACGCGAGGGCGGGGGCGAGCACAGCACAGAGAAGGCAAACAAGCAAATTGGCGAAATCAGAATTAAATATAAACAATATATCGATATATACGATATGTCAAAATCCATATCGAGTTTAAAAAATATCTCGATATATCGTAAATATCGAGATATCGCCCACCCCTAGGGCGAAGCTTAGCTGTGCTAACGCGCCGAGCTAACAACACACAGAGACATTTGTTCAACAGTTTTACTCACCGTTCCAACGCACGACCGCAAACCTTTATCATTGTGACTGCTCGATCCTTAAGAATTAGACGATCTGGGCTTTGTTTATAAAACAATCATCGTCGAAATGCAGGGAACAACAGTCTTATACACAACTCCGTTTATGCTCAGGAAAACAAACTCCATCCACTGGTTCCTTAACGCCGGGTTCTTTGGGAATCTGTGCAAGGTTGTCTTGCCCTGGCATCCAAAAACACACTTCTTTGGTGACATTGACTTCCCAAAAGCCGGGCAGGGCGCTTTGATGGCGAACTGCTTTCACTCTCTTGCTCTGTTTTACGAGTGCGCGCGCGCCCGCGATCTTACCGGAGAAGTGCCCTTAGGACCCATATAAGGAAATTCCGCCCTCTCTTACGTTAGACAGAGCCATACTCGAAAAAAACTTTCCGAAACTTGTGACAAACCGGAAGGACAATTTTTGGAACAAAAATACTCCTTCAAACGTACAACTTAACTTTTGAAACTTTGACCATGTTTAGCATGGGAATCCAACTCTTTAACAGTGTAAAAAACTCAGTATGCATGAAACAGTAATTCACCCCCCCTTTAAGAGGCTAAAAGCAGGTTTAGTACTTGCCCCATTGAAGTCAACAGGGTGCAAATTTTAAAAATAGAATAACTCGGTGTAGGCAACACCAATTTTTGTCGTTGTTCTCTGTATTGACAGCACTCCAAATGTACAAAAAAATGAGCTCAATGTTAAAGATTGTATATTATCTGTCATCATGCCATTTGTTTGTCTGTAACAAAATATTCAGGTCAGAGTGCAACAGGGTTCTGGAAGTAAAAACTCCATTCATTTTCTCCATAGGGAAATTGATTTTGAACAATAATTGATAAACCTTTAAAGACAGACCTACTGTGAGCTACGGGGTTGTTAATTCATGGTATTTGCTTCTGCTGAAGCCGTAAGCAAGCATTATTTCAGCTTTATTGTGTTTAACAGCAACAAAACAAAAACTACATTACCCATGATGCTGTAAAGAAAATTACACCAATTTTAAGAGTCGAAAAAAGCAACACATGCAAAAAAAGTGCTTATAGATATATGCATATTTTGCAATAAACTTCAAATAAATAGTTTTTTATAAACTCTATATCTATAATCAACGTTTGTAAATGAATAGTTTTATATTTCTCCGTTGTTTTTAATTTGATTATGTTGTTCGCAATGCTTCATGGGATGCATTTCTTTCCTACTGAAGCCGTTAAGTACACAGTATTGTGCCTTTGTCTTTTCGGAAGTTTTTCAAAATTTCTAATCAAAGTTTGTAGTGATGTGATACACCTTGTAGCTGATTGGCTTGGTTCATGGCTTAAAACTTTTTAACGAAGACTATTTTAATAATGAATGGAAAAAAATCTTCCGGAACCAGCTCTGCTGAAAAGGGGGGCAGGCACTGTTGTACTCTATTGTCTAGTAGAATTAGTTCTTCTTGCTACCCGTTGCTATATCTTGTTGCATGTTGGTAAACTTACCTTTTTTATGTGGCGCTTCAGAGTAGCCGTAGCCTGGAATGGAGGGACAGATGACCTCAAAGACCACATTTGAATCCGTCTCAGTGAGCAAGGGCAGAATCCCATAAAACTCGTAAAAGGTACCAGGCCAGCCGTGAACCATCATGAGAGGGAGAACTGTCTGTCCAGACTTCTGAACAGGCTTCACATGAACGAAATGCACATCTATACCTGAAAAGCAATACAGAATTTCACTAAAATACTGAAATACTCCTAAACACATTTTGTGAAGGCATGATGTGGGACTTAAAAGGTTATAGGAAAATTGCATACTTTGTTACAACTGGTTTTTATCTAGTCAGGTAAATTATATCCTTTAAAAGTGTTATGTTCTTACCCTCAATTTTGGTTTTGAAGTGAGGATACTGGTTAATCACCTTCACCTGCTTCTCCCAGTCAAACTCCTGTCTCCAATAAGAGACCACCCGTTTAAGGTAAG
The DNA here is from genome assembly GCF_964197995.2 of Scardinius erythrophthalmus. Lineage (NCBI taxonomy): Eukaryota > Metazoa > Chordata > Actinopteri > Cypriniformes > Leuciscidae > Scardinius > Scardinius erythrophthalmus. Next base: position 18,206,757 of record NC_138241.1, read on the forward strand.
ACGAGTTAAATCCATAATGAAAGCAGGAATCCTCCAGTGGATCCGTGAAGCGTGTTTGATCAATGCGTCTGTGCAGATCCTGAAGAAAACAGTGCAGTTAATGATGACATAAATATATTGTGGTTGAGTAAATGTATGCTTAGCACATGTTTGAAAGCGGAGAAGAATGATCTTGTGGGGATTTATGTGAAAAACCTATTATTTGATTCTTGAACTGTTGATCCACATGCAATTCTTCACCCAAAATATGCTGCCTTGCATTACACAACATTATTACTGTTCAGGTGGTTGTGTGCCCACCTCTATCTCTTCCACCGAGGTCTTCACTACAAATCTGTGAATGGTTTTGTCCTCGGTAAAAGGCTTCTCCCCAGCTCCCCACCAGCCATCTCCCATTGGTATCGTTTTGGGGCTTTGCTTCCATGCCAAGTAGCACAAAAGAGCTCCAACTCCAGCAGAAGAGAGTGCTAAGAGCTGTAGTTTAGACCGATCAAGGTTGCCAAGGGTCTCTCTAAAAGTGAAGGAAGTTAGTTGACAAAGAATGTTGAAAAAACAACCAAAGATTTAGGGCTGGAATACACTACATGATTTACCAGTCTGAGCAGATTTTAAAACACTAGGGTCTGGTTTTGCATACAAGGCTTAGATTAAGCCAGGATTGGGCCTTAGTTCAATTTGAACATTCAAGTAGCTTTCATAATGCCTTAGAAAAGACATTACTGGTGTGCATCTTGAGACACAACAATAGCACTGACATATTTTAAGATATGAAACAGAAACATCATTGCTAGAAAACATGAAAAATCAAAACGTGTTCTAAAATCGACTCAAAATAGAAATAAATCGGAGTCAGTGTCCATCATACACTTCACTATTTAAATCAGTCAACTCTGCCCAAAATCTGCAGACCAGCTGAGCTCATACTTTCAGCACCTAGTGCTGACTCGCCTAGACTGAAAAAATCAGGTAATGTATTCCAGCCTTTATTTGATCACTGTAGTTTACTTTATGAGTAAGCAAATAAGCATAGCAGGTGGGTTAGATTTATGTTTGTTTAGTTTTTTTATTTCAAATAAACCGACACTGGGAAAAAAACTGATTGTGATATGGCACCATCCACCCTCTTCCCACCATGCACTGGGGCAGTAATACTTAATATGGTGGCATTGTTTGACCATTGCTATCGTTGATTTTGTCACATTTAGTAAGGTGTTGTCAGGATGAGTTTGCTCCTCTATTAAAATAGCATTTTAAGGCATTTCATAAGTGTTTATAGTCTCGAGTACTCGCTCTTCGTGACATGAGGCACTTTGAATGATATGCAAATAAATAAATTAATTTGCAATGCATTGAAACAATTACGTTTTTAAGTCATGGAAATTTGAAATCACAAATATTTCTTAAAACAATTAACGTTAAGTGAATGAAACGCAACTCAAAATAGCCATGCAAAGATTTGTTTTTACATACAACAATGAAAACTCAGCTGAATGATTACACGGAAGAATCTGGTGGAGTTGCATGAGTCCATGAAATGACCTCGAAATGACTAGACAAGTTGCATACCGACGGAAATGGTTTAACCGCACCTAAAACATGAGACTGCGTTAGCCTTTAACTGAACTCTAAACATTCCCTGTTCCACAGTTTTACTCACTTGATGGATTCAACTGTCTGCATAATGGAGTCCTCAAAACCCATCGTACGTTAGATAGCCGTGTCTTTGACGAATAATCGTGCTTATGTAACGCTCAAAGTGCAAAGACGTTGAAGGAGCGAAGGAGGCGGAGGTTTTTTACCCCTAAAGACCCCACAGTTGAAGAATACACTCTGCTGAAACAAAAAGGGGGCGTTTCCAAATTTTCAAACTGGGAGAGGTGTTTTTTTTAACTGTCCAAAGGTAGGGAAGGCTAAAGGGCCATTCATTATTTTTTTCTTTCTTGTTTTCTCGTGATCGCAACTAAGATTGCGAAAAACGAACTAATGTCAATATTATTATTATTATAAATGCATGTATGTAATATAAATTATGCATACTTTTAGGACTTCCATAAAACTTTTTTTTCGAGTGCCTGTGTAGACGTAGGCTATTGAAACATTTTACTCACGTAATTCACAGACTTTGAAGAGCATCAATTATTAAAACATGTAGCTTATAGCTCGAGAAGGCAAACCATGGTTTATGAAATATTCTATCCTAAAGATCACTCAGTATTTAAATTTTTTTATACACTACAGTACAGAACAGGATCTTTCTTTTGACTGTTTTTTTTGTGTAATTTTGTCACAATATACACTCTTAAAAATAAAGGTTATTTAATGGCATATATGGTTCCATGAAGCACCCTTAACATCCATGGAACCTTTCCATTATGTTCTTTGCACCAATAAAACAAAAAGAAGAAAAAAACTGTTCATCAAAAGGTTCTTTGAGGAATCCAGAATGGTTCTTCTATGGCATTGTTGGCTGCAAAAACTACACTTTAGAACCTTTATTTTTAAGATTGTAGCTGGTAGCCTTTATTTTACATATGGGCTACATATTTTATTCGTCATTTATAATAGTAATAAACATTTAATGGAGTTTGGTGCAAACTCCGCTCCTTGGCCGATTTCATTTGCCAACTCAATTACGTAGTTACCTGTCAAGAAAAGTTCACACTTCAGAAAAGTCATGCCGGGTGATATGGAGATAGATATAGTATTATAGAGATATATAGCTATAGATATTGATATAGATAGATAGATATAGTCCAATATCATATTGGGTGAGGTGATACTATATCACCTCAATTGCAGCTAAATTCTTTGTTCCAACCATATTCACAGTGTTTAAAAAAAATGATGTCCAGACTACTTATTCATTAATGATAAAAAAATCTGCGGAAGGAAACTGCAGGCACATTCACTCTTTCGTAGGCCTACTTTCTGCAAATAAGGCTATCCCACACAATGCACTGATTAACTTCACTAACTTGACTTAAGAAGCTGAGACAAAATATTTAACACATGTGACTTAAGAGCACAATATTCAATAAAAAAATTACAGTACAAAGTTAGAGTAGCAGTAGTTTTCTTCTTCTTTTAGAACACAAAAACTGTGGTTAAAAAAATCCCAGGCCACAGACTTACTGCAATAATAATTATAGACTCACTGTGTCTTTGCACAAGGTTAAACCCTGTTTTCTCTACGAATTATTCTGTATGAAATTCCTATAAGAGTTTAGCCTGGCTAACTTCAGACCTCTTCTCATTAAATGTGGTCTAACAGTAATATTGTAGTAGTGACTTAATTTTTTTTTTTACAGAAGATCACTGTGAAATCTTTATATTTTATCATGCAGAATGTAATTAATAATTTAATTCATTCCAAGGCTTCATTTATTTGATCCAAAATACAGCAAAAACAGTAATATTGTGAAATATTTTTACAATTTAAAATAACTGTTTTCTCTTTGAATATATTTTAAAATGTAATTTATTTCTGTGATCAAAGCTGCATTTTCAGCATCATTACTCCAGTTCAGTACTCTTCAGTGTTACGTGATCCTTCAGAAATGCTTTTCACTGCAACTGTACTTTTCACACTATTTTTTTTTATTTTTAATTTTTTTCATTGCTGGCTTATTTTAGAGAAAGTGTAGTGAAGAGAGACCAACAAGACCAACCTTCAAGAGACCAACATCCCTGGCTCACTGAAGGTTGCTGTTAGGTTTAAAGAAGCCCTTAAAACCATGTTTATCTATATTATTGTGACAGTTTGAGGTTTCTTGAGTTCTGTTTTTGAATCCGTTTCAGTGTTTTCAGTTTCTATGATCCGTTTTCCCCTGTCTTCTGTGATTTTGGTCTAGTCCTGTTTTCCCCGTCTGTTTAATTAGTTCATCTGTGTCAGCTGTGTCTAATTTCCCTGATCTGTTTCCTTGTGTATTTAAGCCCTGTGTATTCCTTCAGTCTTTGTCGGTCGTTGAAGTGTCAAGGTCAGTGTTAGTGTTGGAAATTATTGTATTCCTGAGTTTCTAAAGTTCCTAAGTTCCTGAGTATTCCTGTATTCTGAGTTTGGAAATAAACCAGATGTATTGAAATCCTGTCTCCTCGTCTTCAACCTGCAATAACCCTGACAATTATCTTTATTATTATTATGATTATTATTGATCGTGAATAAATCTAAAGCTTTTGAGACTATTATTTTGTGTTATTGAAAATGGGAGGGGGGTGCCCTTTTTTTTGTTTCAGCACATGCCCCTCAAAAAGTCTGTGCACGGCCCTGGTGGTCTGGGAACCACATGTTCATTTTCTTGTATTTGAGGCGTGGTTTACGAATGCCCAGAGCCGTTTATTGGGTGCTACGAATGTCTATCAAATGCGCCTGTACGTAGCTCATAGCCAATCGTTTCAATTATACCAGATGACGTATGAAGAGCGACAGAAATTCGACGAGGAAGAAGACAAAATAAACTTGCAATCTAAACTACTCAGAACACTAAGGCTGCATCGAAAGGTAACTTCGCGTCTGATGCCATGTTGGATCCATAGATATAAACAAACTGCTTCGGTGTGTCGCACAGATGTCGTCATCGTCTTGCTGCTCCCTCCCCGTTCTGTGATTGGTTCCCTCGCTGAGGCGAAAATCTGGTCCATGGTGTCCAGGATGCATAGCAGCCTGAATAATATCGCGCTGCGCTCAAGGCAGCATGGGGAAACCCAGGCTAATAAGAGTTAACAAAAAAAGAGAAAACAAAACAAAGTGTTTATTTTTTACAGAGTATATTTGTTCAACAAGGAGTTCTAGATTTTGTTTTATGGAACCAGAAATAGTCATTTTGTGTAACTTCGTATTGTAGGAAATTTCAGGAGCGAAGATCAGGGGCCGGTTGCACCAGCTGTTCGTTAGTTACAACTTAGCCTATAGTTTTGACGTAAATGGGCACTAAGATACAACTTACGCACTACTAAATATGTTCGCGTTGCACCATTAAACTTAGTTGAAGCGTAACTGTATTAACTAAATATTTATTGAAGCCTCCGATCAAAAGTAGCGGTTGGATATAGGCAGACTAAACTGCATCAATAAGCTCTTCTTTTACCTGACAGACTTCAATTCTTTAGACATATGATAATGCTGACATTTAAACTCGCTTACATTTTAAAAGAGAGAACATTATGTGAATACATTACTTTGTTAGTGGCTCATCAACACAAACCCGTCCTACAGTGCGCCGCTGTGTGCATCTGTCCCATCGGTCCGTGTTGTGCATATCACATAAAATCAGTCATAATCAATAAATGTTATTTCTTATGTTTTTTTAATCATTACTTATTTTTTTATCCTTATTAATTTGTTTCAAATACAGTTTCTGAATGTTATAGTTACATATAAAACACTTATGTTATTCATGATTAAGGGGCGTATTTAATGGAAACGTATTTTTACTGTTAGTTAAGTGAGGCAAAAGAAGTTAGAATAAAGGATAAACTGAAATTCACAGCGTTTAAACAAATTCTGCTCCCGCATTTGAAAGCTGCTATTGGATCATCGAGGCTAAACGTCATATTATGCGACTACGCATTACAATACGGAGAGCTTACGACCAGGGGGGCAGGGTTTCATATTATTTTTAAGTTTCCCCGGGCGCCGCCATTGGCTAGCGGACCCCCACCTGCTGTTAGCATCCCACTGACTCCCATTCATTTTGGCGTCACTTTGACAGCGAATAACTTTACATCTGAGGCGTTTAAAGACTCTATTTGTCCATTATTTATTTCTAAAGAAACACGAAAATGTATAAAAGGCTCCATTACCTTGTATCATACGTTATGGCCCCGTAGAAGCATTTTTTGTAGCAGTAGCAGTCGTCAAGCTCAGTTTGAGTCTGCGCAGTACGGTCGACCCCCAGGAAGTAAGAGCTTCTAATTGACTTCACTTGTCTCCGTTGAATCCAATGGGGTCGCTGTGTCCATTTCTTTTACTGTCTATGCTTACGACCTACTAGCTATGTTCTGCCTTTCAAACAAATGGTGCAATGGAATGAGTTAGTTACAAACTAGCTAGTTGTTACTAAGACTCTAGTGTGGACTTTACGTTCCAATTTAAAGCTACACTGTGTAATATTTTAAGTTGATTTTTAGCAAAAAAACACGTTGTCATTTCAAAATTATATGTTCTCATTAATGTGTAATCACTTCAACCAACTAATTAAGTATTCTCGTAAGTGTGTAATCTGCCATTTAGAATACATACGAGCGAATCGCTCGAATGGCGGAAGCCATGTTGTGCATCCATCTTCAAAATACATTAGAGGGACATACAAGCTTCGCCTTTCGCGTTTTTACACGCACCGTGACGAATGTGAGAGGGAGATTTGCTCACGTTTGCCGGCAGATTTGAAATAATATGGCCACCATAGGAGTTAAAACAACTTCGGAATGGGTGGAGCTAGAAAGTAATATTCAGTTGGTAGTCATATACAATTTCACCGCTAGATGGGAGTAAATCCTACACAGTGTAGCTTTAAGAAAGAACTTATGAACAGCTGGTGCAACCCTACCCAGGTGACTTGGTTGTAGCTTCAGCAGGATTCTTTATTGAGAACATGTGCAGTTGGTAGCTGCAGTCATAGAGTCTATAATACATTGTAGTTTATATTGATTTAAGTGGGCACTGAGATGGAACAAAGCACCTGGCTGATGACCTTAAACAAAGCATGCAAATGAAGTAGGCCTATCCAGGTATAGGAACCTGCCCATGACTCCATAATTTAATGGTGTTACCATTAAATTAGCATAACTATTCAAATAATGGGACAGGGGCTCCAAGAGCCATTAAAGACAAAAGATGACAGTCTCAGTAATCTGACTTTGATTTACAATAAAGAGAACAGGACCAGCAGGATCCTCTTGCTAAAATCTTAGCAGTCAGTTTGAATGTAGATATAATTCAATTAGAGTTAATATTAATTATCTGAAAAGGTAGATATTCTTTATAAAAGTACAAGTTTATAAAGTTTTATTCAAATGTTTTTTTTAAACAAATACACTAGGCTACTTATACAGTAAACTGAAATTAAGTAGCCTAATTTCGATGTTTTTGTGATGAAATTATCTGCAAAACAATGTCAATTAATTGCAGATCAGTGTAGCCTATAGAAGAAGACAAAAAAAAGAATTCCAATGCAGTATCCGCCTCGCAAATGCTGTAATTCTATGGAAGCTTGTTTCCGCCACAAAAAAAAAAAAAAGATAATTGCGACTTTTTCTCTCACAATTGCGAGTTTACATCTCGCAATCTTGACTTTATTTCTCAGAACTGCGAGATATAAAGTCAGAATTGCGTGGAATAAAGTCGCAATTGCGTGTTTTAAAGTCAGAATTGCGAGATATAAAGTCAGAATTGCGTGTTATAAAGTCAGAATTCTGAGATATAAAGTCAGAATTCTGAGATATAAAGTCAGAATTCTGACTTTTTTTCTCACAATTGTGACTTTATATCACGCAATTCTGACTTTATATCTCAGAATTCTGATTTTATATCACGCAATTGGGAGATATAAAGTCAGAATTGCGTGTTATAAAGTCAGAATTCTGAGATATAAAGTCAGAATTCTGAGATATAAAGTCAGAATTCTGACTTTTTTTCTCGCAATTGTGACTTTATATCACGCAATTCTGACTTTATATCTCAGAATTCTGATTTTATATCACGCAATTGGGAGATATAAAGTCAGAATTGCATGATATAAAGTCGCAATTGCGTGTTAAAAAAGTTAGAATTGTGAGATATAAACTATTTTAAGGTTAAAAAAAAAGTCCATCTTTTTTTCCCCCTTAGAATTGGACTTTATATATCTCACAATTCTGAGAAAAGATGTCAGAATTGCGAGATATAAACTCGCAATTATGTGTTATAAAGTCAGAATTGCGTGATATAAAGTCAGAATTCTGAGATATAAAGTCAGAATTGCGTGATATAAAGTCGCAATTGCGAGAAAAAAAGTCCGAATTCTGACTTTATAAGACGCAATTGTGACTTTATATCTCCCAATTCTGACTTTATATCTCAGAATTCTGACTTTATATCACGCAATTCTGACTTTATATCTCCCAATTCTGAGAAATAAAGTCAGAATTGCGAGATGCAAACTCGCAATTGTGAGATAAAAAGTCGCAATTATCTTCTATTTTTTTTATTTTGTGGCGGAAACAAGCTTCCATAGTAATTCAGTTAAAAGAGAGAGAAACAAATATGTTTCTTTCGTCCCTCCCTACAACTGCGATTGGTGGATGCGCGAGGCCCCGCCCTAATTAGTGAGTGAAATTTGTCTATATAATCTCAGACAGCATATTATGGTTTCATCCAGTTTCGATTTGACGAAATAAGGGAGAATCAAGACCTGATCAAAAACAGACCGAGTCAATTAATACAGCTTAAACATGTATCTTAACATGATTGTGGTGTTTCTGGCGGTGATTTCGGCCGTGGCGAGCTCTAGGCTGCTTGGAGCGCCTGTGGGTGCAAACATGAACGACGAAGGAGTTCAGGAAGCGTTACAGTTTGCAAAGGCCCAGTTCAACAATCATTGCTTTAACGATTCGTTTGTGCTTCAGATTCTCGAAGTCCTCAAGGTTCAAACACAAGTAAGTAGTTTAAACCTTTGTTTTGTCACTTATAGCCTACTCGGAACGTCGATAAATCACACCGAGTGAGTGAGAAACGCAGGCCGCTGGTGTCACGTCCTGATTTTGCCGAGATGCGTTAACCATTTAGGGCTGGGAGAAAAAATCGATTCACCCAGCTATCGCATTTATTTATTTTTTATTTTTTTACGATTTTAAAATCCATCTTTTTTTATTACAGAATCAATATTAGTCGTATTAAATTGCTTTATTTTTGTCCTTGCTTATATACGAGGTTGACAGAAGTTTGCCACTTTTGTTCCAACAGAGGATAAAATGTGTCTATCTGTTGAGTGATGTTATATCCCTTTCAAGTGTGGAAGCGACGTGAGACCACTGATCTATATAGAATGACACTGTATAGATCAGTGCGTGAGACTGAATGCATTGAAAATCCCTCCCACAAGTCATATGCTGAGAGAATGATAAGACAGTAGAGCTGCACGATTAATCTTTAAAAGATTACGATCTCGATTCAAACACCACGTGATCTTATTCCAATTTGTCTGTCTATTAAACCTTTGACAATCATATCGCAACATTCATATCTGCGTTGGCGCTGCCAACAAGTGACTGTTAAGTGTATTTATTATTTAAACATTTATTAAAGCGTATGCAGTACTGTATGATGCTTCTGAAATAATCAGGAAGATGTGATGAATTGTTTTTGTGAATATAACTCATCTTATAGGCCTACATCAAGAACAGTCTGTATGTGTATGATTTAACTTTCACAATAAATTGCAATATCGAATCGCAAAACATGTAGAATCGCAACTCTTTAAAAACACATCGCAATGCATATCGTATAGGCACCCAGGTATCGTGATAGTATCGAATTGGGAGATGGGTGTATCGTCCCAGCGTTAACCATATCCCTACCCCTAAACCTAACACTACACATGTTATCGCTAAATCAGAGGGGAAAGATGGGTGAATAAGAATTGTGTAGAAGCACCTAACTCTGGTTGTAAGTCTTAACTTTAAATTAACTGTAAATCAATTCAGATCAGTCAAATCTGATTGGTTGATTGGAATTTTGTGTAAGGATCAACAACAAAGATGTTGATCCAGGAACATGTTACACTTGTTCTGGTTCTGCTTTATGGTGACCGATGACTGTCATCAAACCTTTATTTCATTTGACATAAGCCTGTTTAGAGACAAATAACTAAAATGTATAACAAATAACTGTTTGGATATTTATTAATTTTAAAAATCCAGTAGCAACTAATTTCACTTTAAGTTATTCCATATGCCTATAGAATTTAATGGCAAACAATTGTTTGGAATAAGGCATTTATTATCAAAATTGTTGAAGTGATTTGTAGCAAAGAAGTTAGCACTGGTATGAGGAAGTACTAAGCATCTAACGAATAGTTGAATGCAAAGCAGTATACAAAGAGACATGTTGGCCCCAGCTATTTATATTATAAGCCACATAAGGGAAATTATTTTAAAGGTAAGACTATAAAGGTTTTTGCAGATGTCATGTTTTAAACAGTATTTGAGTGTTTGAAGTATGACCAATATTTTTTGAAAATTGACAAAAGGACAAAAGTTATTGCTTAATGTCCTATCTGCTCGCATCATGATATGAATATTTTAAGCATCAGTTAATCTAGGTTGCTTTTGTGACGCGTTACATCACGGTTTACCCAACAATGTCTGAACATGTTTCTGGTTGAACTAGGTTGTCTCAGGCATGAAATACATCTTCACTGTGAAAGTGGCCAGAACATCTTGCAGGAAGGGTGGAGTTGAGACCCTGTGTGCCGTTCATGACCCTGTTGTTGCAGACGTAAGACACTGTCTCATTTACACTATTACAGTTACCTGTGTGCTTTTCTCAATTTCCATATTAAAAGAAATGTACTCTTTCCTTCAAGGTCACTCCATGCGAAATAGCAGTCTGGAGCCAGCCATGGTTAAAATCAATTCAAGTAGTTGAAAACACCTGCATGTAGAGCATGTTTCTAGTGCAGTTTGAGGCTTTTTAACAAGCATGTAGCTTTAAAATGTACTTGTTGCAAATTATGGTAAACCAGATGTCTTTCCTATTGATAAAATAGGAATTTGATTTGTCGTGATAACCTTTGATGTCAACAACAAATCGTGATATAAGAATGCTTTAGCAGTCTCATTAGAATCAATTTCTCTGAAAGTCTACAATATGTAAAAATGTCTCAAACCACATTTTCTGATGTTTGTGTATCCTTTACTTTTTAAAACATGGTTGAATGAGATAAGTCTGTGCACCATTTCTTGGTTAAATACATTTTGGGAGTCATACTGATTTGGAGGATTGAAAACCCTGTATATTATTTTGTGAATGCATAAACCAAGAAAACAACCCAACCATAGTATTTGTGATAACAGTTATAGGACTAAGTACCAGAACTGATATATTTGTTATTTAAATTTAATGTTTACAGTTTTATAAATGCTCAATCTTGCACTCACACCTTTCCTCTGAATATGAAATGAACCTCTGCAGAATTAATACATTGATACAAGCATTTTGATACAAGGGTTGGAAACCATTCTTTTGCAACAACTGCAAATCAGCTTTGAACTTAGTACTCCGCTATGAAGCAAATCTATTATTACCTTCAAAAGCTTTTCACCAGGAATAGGTCTTAAATTGATCAAATATTGAAATGGGATTTTTTGTATATTTATGATGCAAGTTGCTGTTTTGCATTACTTCTGTATGTTACTATTTTATGTCTCTTAAAATGCATTGATCTTGCCATGTGTCACAATCAGGTTGTGTATACACACGAAGTTGAATCTCTAATAAAGTCTTTAATATATAATCCACAAGGCAAACAGATGAAGATGGGTAAATCGCAACAGCACGAGACTGGGTAACTCACTAGTGAAACAAGGGAACTTATACAGGGAACAAACAAAGGTAACTTGTTAGGCAACAGCTGAACAGAATGGCTAAAATGAGTGTAACGATTGAGACAAATCAGGCACAAGTATTTGTTATAGTTAAAAATAATATTGAAAACTCACTCAGGGATCTGTGCACCCATCCCCCCAACAAGGGCATGAAGGTCTTATACCACGATCAGATAAGTTGGTTTTATGGCTGTTAGCAATGTGAACAGGGCCCCTGCCATTAGAACAGACATTAACACAGACTTCCCTGCATTGATTTATTGATGAACTGATTTATAAAATGAGCATACATTTTGTGAATGATTTACTGTCTTGTGTAATGTCTTTTAATACTATTATTTTGTTGGTGCTGTGTATTTTACAATAGAATCAATGGTCACCTATACCATGTTTGGTCTCTATAAATTGGTACTTTAAAGATTGAAATTATTGTGTACATGATATGTCGAGAGCTGTGCAACATATTAGTATTACAAGAATCTTTCTTAGTTTCTTCATCAGAAACCAATCCAGCTGCACATGCAAATGAGCACGCTTAAAACAAAGATTCAGAAATCAACCACAGAGGAGTTTTCCCGCTTGGAAATTCCACCCTTCTCATTAGTCAAGCAAACCCGGAGAGGTGGGGCCTTTCTCAGGCTTTATTAGAGACAAATTCACAGTGACTCTTCTCTTCTGGCTCTCTACTGCTGCTTCTTCGGGTTGATGTCTGTGGGGATCCCCCACTCGCCGGCTATGCTTTCACTCTCCCAAAGAAGTCAGACTGTATTTTCTTCAATCCAACTCAGAAGAAAACTGCAACCTTACCATCACTGAATGGGCAATGATCCTCTCTTGGCCTTCTCGGTACGTTCAGGGTGCCGTGCTGTCCTCCGTGGCCTCAGCAGGCCCCAAGGCAGCAGGCCTCGACTCACAACCAGCCATGTGCTCATTCAGGAGAGAGAGGACTCTCTCAACCACAACAGAATCAAGGACAACCTCAGGAGTTTGGCACAACGTCTTCTTTCAATGCAGAAGAAGTCCATCTCAACTCCCACCATTTGCTCTGCGTGTCCTCTCCGGCCCAGGGCCGGAAGGTCACAATCTGCATGTGCTCAGCCATGCGCTCATGCAGAGAGAGAAAACCTTCAACCAGACCAGAGTCAAACAAACCACTCAAGTTCATCATATCTTCTTCATCCAACAGAGAAGAAATCGATTGCAACTTCAAAGTTTGACACTCACCGAACCATCAATATCCTTTTCCAACAACTTCAAGAACTGTGTCCACTGCACAGACCATGCAAGTATCAATTTAATGAGGTGCTCTGAAAATTATAAGCTGATGGTTCTTTTCATAGTTAAATGGATCTTTTCCATAGTTCAATTTCCTGCTTCCGGTTCCATTCTATCACTCACCATTTTTCCTATGCATGTATGTATGTTTGTTTAGTTTAGTTATGTTTGTGATTTAGTTAATAAGACTTGTGCACAATATGTATTTAGTTATGAATCTCTGCTTGCAACAAAGTTTACTTAACGATTTCGATTTTGACTACAGGCTCTTACTACTGTACAGTAAGAAAACACATTTCCCTTCCCCGGAATTGAATATTTCTTAGAATTAATAAACAATTAACGCTGAGTGTTCACAAGACGAACAGGTGGGTTGATTGTAATATTAATTTTACTACATTAAGTTAATTATATTAACTGATCCAAATATTCATAATGAATTATAACCAGTTATTATTGATTATTCATATTTCATAGAGCTAATTCATTACATGAGTGATCATAGTAACTAATAATGAACTCAGGCAGGAAGGAAAACTGAACATAACTGAAATGACGGCCCGTCCTGGAAAGGTGACCATGTGCTGACAGTCCAAATAAGGAAGGAGTCTCTGGAGGAGGACGCAGATTAGTCTGAGTATAGGAGAGCTGGAAAGATGAAAGAAGGAGAGACCAAGAGTGTCTGTCGATGACAGTGGGAGGACTCAGGTGGGGACCCAGAGTCCAGCCTGAATGAAGACGCAGCCGATGGTTGTGGAGGCACAAATAGAGAGTAAATGGGACCTAGCGAGACTGGCAGAGCCATAGCGACAGCCCCCTGAGGTGGAACCAAAGCGACTGAGGGCCAAGGTGGAGCCGGAGGCAGGGCAGAGCCAGACTGAGCCGTAGGGGTGTAGAGATGGAGCGCAGCAGATGGCTTGCAAGTCTGTGGCACAGGCGAAGCGACATCCGACCAAGGTGGAGCCAGAGGAATGAGGGAGCCGTAAGGCCGAAGGTCTCTGGTGGAGGGGGCAACGAGCTGAGGTAGAGTGATGGGATTAGCGGCTAGAGGCGGAGCCAGGGGATCCACTCACCTATAACGGAAGGCCCGAGGTGGATCCACGTCACAGAGGAGGAGCCGAGGGGCTGATGGACGAAGAGATGGCGGGAGAGGGAGTCTGGGTGGAGACACTGAATACTTTGTGCTGAACGGGACCAGCAGGGGTGCAAGGCTGGGTTGGATCAGCGGGGGACAGAACTGGGCAGAACATTATCCCGTGGCCTACAGTAATAATATCATAAAATTATGATCACTGATTATGAGCAAGGTAACAAGATCTACAGTTTAAGGCAGTAACTTGTAAGCACACAGCACAAGACACTTGTATGTAAAATCAACCAAGACTTTATTGAACTACTCTAATACACACAAATAGGCTTGGGAATCGGTTCCAGGTTCCGGTTTGGAACCGGTTCCAAACATTCCGATCCATCGGAATCGTACACGTCCACACGTTAACGATTCCACTAACGATTCCGAACGTTCCGTTCCGTTCCGTTCCGTCCATTCCCGCGTCGCGGCACGACGTCACAGTATGTGACTGGATTTTTAAATCCCCCAAAAGCGCCATTCCCGCGTGCAATCGTAAAGGCTGTGATATGGGCAAAAAATATATGCGCTGTTTTTTTTTTTTTTTTTTTACAGAGAAGCACGAGGCTTTAATTATTTATATGCGTGCAGATCAGCTCCGTTCATAGTAAACGCTGCTCCACATATAGGGTAGACTGGGTACAGTTGAGACACTTTTTGCGTTTTGATTTTTCACACAAAAAATAGATACTGAAAAGAAGTGAATTTCCACATGGCATGCCACATGACATTTCATTAGCTTGTAGACAAAGATATTATCAATCAATAATACCCACAAGTAGTTTATATTTTCCACAATTACCTAATAAAAATAAGGTGCTTTTTGTCTCAACCTTGTCTCAACTGTACCCATATGTGGTACAGTTGAGACAGTGCATGGTACAGTTGAGACACCCATTTTTAATGATGTAAAGATAACTTACCATTCATTGTAAATATAAAAAATAAAGACAAATAAAGAAAATAACAATTGGGCAACATTTTTGTTTATTCAACCATTTATATTCATTCATTTTATTTAAATTAGCACTGGTTAAAATGTATAAAGCAGGAACAAGATATTAAACAATATTTATTAATAATACACAGTTTAAATATCACAAATATCAAATTTTATTTTCATTTGCGTCCTATGCTGGCTAATTACGACCTTTAATCTGTTATCATAACACTGAACAATTTAACAGTGTGTTTCCTAATAGAGCTCTATCGGGGGTACAGTTGGTACACGTGTGTCTCAACTATACCCCGCTGGCCACCTCGCACATTTCTCTAGATTTTGCAATTACCTTGCATGACACAATACCATGAAATATGCCAGTTTTTAGGGCACAGAATAAAGTTTGTGGTGATACCAGTTACGTTTAACAGTCATATAGGGATAATAAGCTATTCATTGTGGAGAGTGCATGGTGAAGTGAACGTCCTACTTTAGAAAAAAAACTTTACCCGATATTTTCGGATCGAAGATGCGTCCACTGTTCAAATTTCCCACAAACAAAGAGGACACTAATACGCATGTGCACAGCAAAAATCACAACTTGTGCTTGCTGCGAACGCAAGTTATTAAAGGTGTCTCAACTGTACCTATGTCTCAACTGTACCCAGTCTACCCTACTCAGTCTCCTTATGTGCTGTTTGTTTAGGTTTCCGATAATGTACGTTTGGGAACGCAAAACCTCGGACGCATATTTCATATAACTGTCATCATTTATGCGTGTCAGCATCTCAGGGGGGAGCACAACAAATATGCTCAAACATTTAAATAACATCCATGGCATTAAATACCAGGAGTGCACTATATTTGACAGCCTGTGCTCCACAAACAATGGTAGGTTGGCTTATAAATTATATCAAAACATTAATGCTAGATGTAAGTAACCAATGATCAGCCTGGAGAGATCAAGGATCCTCCCAGAAAAAGCAGACATGCTTGTTTTTCTGCACAAGAACTGCTAGAAATTTTTTAATGTTAAATGATTAATTGAAGTTTTTGTGAAAACAATAAAAGTTAAAGTTAAAATTTAAACCATGATGCGTTGTTTACTCTTTTATAGTTTAGCACACACGACTAAGTGTGATTACAACAAAAAGCTTTGTTTTAGAAATGTTTACTTTTTTTTAGAAATGTCAAAGCATTCAACTTCTGTATTGATATTGCACACTTGGTTTTCATTCTCTAAAACCACTTTAAATTAGACATTCAAAGGCAACAACTCTCAAAGCCACCCTGTAAGTGTGCAGCAAATGGTACAGGAATCGATATGGGAATCGATAAGGAATCGCATCGATAAGCAGACTCGACAATGGCATCGATATCGATAATTTCTTAACGATGCCCATCCCTACACACAAACTAATCTAACGAAAACACACAAACATTCATTAAAAAAATGACAGAGAAAAGTGATGCTATTAACGGAGTGTGAATGGAGTCCCAAATGTCTAGCATTAGACACTATTTCTTGACTGCAAACTGAGAGAATCAATCTACTAGCACTTTAACCATAGTTTGTTTGCTTAATAAGATTTGCATTTGCATTCAAGACATTTTCATTCAATACTTTATGTACTGCTTCATACAGCGTCTGTTTTGAATACAGTTCAACATAAGCTACTATTAATGAGTGGAGTCTATGTTTTTTAATCTGATTTAATCTACGTTTTAATTTGATAAATATGACACAATATAACATCGCAACGACATGAAAAGAGTGTTTACTGTTATAAAACAAACTGATTTGTGAGCTTTAGAGGAACTAAAGGTGTTTAAAAAAACACAAAACACACATGATCGTTGTCATGCGGTGAATCCAGGGGGCCAATGTTTCGGAAAAAACTGAAGCTTCCCCGGGCGCCGCCACTGATTAGCAGACCATCACCTGCTGTTTGCATTCCATTGACTCCCATTAATTTTGGCGTCACTTTGACAGCGAATAACTTTACATCTGAGGCGTTTAAAGACTCCATTTGTCCATTATTTATTTCTAAAGAAACACGAAAATTTATAAAAGGCTCCATTACCTTGTATCTTACGTTATGGCCCCATAGAAGCAGTTTTTATAAAAATAGGCTAACGATTGCGTCATAACCATGTGACTCTCTGTCGCACAGTAGAGAGATTACCGTATGGACAGGAAGAGAAGCTCGCGGGCAATCGGGGGGACGTGGAGGCAAAATGACAAAATAATTAATCAGAATACATAGCAAAAGTTTCTCCTGCTCCTGGCTCATGGACACCTCCTACTCACACTCTCCGTCTCTGCAAGTTTCGGAAGGTAATGATACAGATTTCTCTTGGCACAGCTACTAGAAGACAGACGGGTTGCTCACGTCACATCTACATCGTCAAGCTCAGTTTGAGTCTGCGCAGTACGCTCAGCCATCAGGAAGTGAGGGCTTCTAATTGACTTCACTTTTCTCTGTTGAATCCAATGGGGTCGCTGTGTCCATTTCTTTTACTGTCTATGGGTGAATCCGGCCAATCGTGGAACAGCTGTGTCGTCATCACCCCTTGTGCAGCCCAGTGCAGCCACTCTTGAGAAGCTGCGCTGGATGAGTTCTCCGGCTACTCTCGAATCGCTCTTGCGGTACTTTGATGGCATACGTCGCAGTCACGCGGCGTCTGCGCTGTATCCAGGGGGGCAATCATTCGGAAAAAATTTAAGCTTCCCCAGGCGCCGACATTGATTAACAGACCATTCCATTGACTCCCATACATTTTGGCGTCAATTTGACAGCGCATAACTTTACATCAGAGGCGTTTAAAGACTCTATTTGTCCATTTTTTATTTCTAAAGAAACACGGCAATGTATAAAAGGCTCCATTACCTTGTATCTTACGTTATGGCCCCGTAGAAGCAGTTTTTGTAAAAATAGGCTAACGATTGCGTCATAACCACGCGACTCTCTGGAAATTACCGTATAGACAGGAGGAGAAGCTCGCAGTCAATCGGGGGGACGTGGAGGCATAAAGTCCGATAAAGACAAGGGAGAAGGCCATAGAGAGTCATAAATCTCTGATCTCTGTCTCTGCAAGTTTCGGAAGGGAATGATTCAGATTTCTCTTGGCACAGCTACTAGAAGACTTACAACTGTCAGACAGGTTGCTCATGTCACATCTAAGTTGTCAAGTTAAGTTTGAGTCTGCGCAGTATGCTCAGCCATCAGGAAGTGAGTGCTTCTAATTTGTTTCACTTTTCTCCGTTGAAATCTATGGGGTCGCTGTGTCCATTTCTTTTACTGTCTATGGAACAAGCCTGTAATTGAAGCAGCAGTTCGGTTGTTTGCGTCATTGAATAGAGAAGTGTTGCCAGATAGAGCAAGGGGTTGTATTCGCTATAACAACCGCCTCGCTCTAAAAATAACTTGTACATTAAAGCCTCCTAGATTATTACTCATTAAATTAGTAGATTTAAGGGATGTTATCAGATAACTAACAGATTAGGACGAGGCTACTGGATAAAGTTAGTAACGAACACCCTATTAATTTTAAAATCGGTTCTCTTAAAGGTCCCGTATTGTGCCACTTTTCACAAGATGTAAAATAAGTCTCTGATGTCCCCAGAGTGTGTATGTGAAGTTTCATCTCAAAATACCCAACAGATAATTTTTTACAGCATGTTTAAATTGTCATTTTTTGGGGCTCAGAAAAACGCGCTGTTTTAGTGTGTGCCCTTTAAATGCAAATAAGCTGCTGCTGGACGACCCAGGGGGCGGAGCTTCATGAGCTCGCGCTCAGTCTCTCAGGACAATTTCATCTCATGGAATGATGATAATATCAGAAACTCTCGGTAACGGTGTTCATTTCGAGTCGGACAATAATGCCTACAGAGTCAGAGTGCTGTATAGAGATGAAACAGGTATAGTTTAGTAGTTTAATTACGGTTATTATAACGTATTTGTCATCTGCTTGTATGTATCCATTATTTATTATTATACCATGGTCTGGGTGAATACTCGATTCTGATTGGCTGCAGGGTGTCCGTTAAAAAGTGATAATGTACACCTAGGAAAGGCGTCCCGTCAATTTGCCTGATGACAGTTCTAAATGATTGCGCTGGCTCAAACTCACTGATCAACTGCTGCGGTCGGGTCGCTATGGCCACGTTGCTTGGCAACGCCTGTATACGGGAGATATTAAATAGTGCGCTCGACTTAATAAATAAAAACCCTCACGATTTTTACTCTAAAACACATTAAAGTATTATTAATTGATTAAATATTTCTTTCTTTCGTAAGTGACCATGGTATAAGCGGGTTAATGCCCTTCGAGGTGTCCATACGCTGATTTCACGCAGCCACCATTTTGAAATCGAAAGTGAGGCTCCGGTGGGAAAAACCCCGGAAGTAAAGATAAACAACAATGCCTTTGGACTACCAACCTGAAGCTGCTGCCGCAATTTACACTTTTGGATGTTAATATCCAATATAGGATACATATATAGTTCATTCCTGCTTCTTTTTTTACTTTCTGAATTATTTAAAAAATATATTTTATTTATAAATGAATTTCACTGTATATAGTCTAAAGTATGAAAGAAATGTATGTACAGTTTTAGAATTGACACATCATCATTAAACAACAATACGCCATCGCATTCACGACTCTCCTATGATTAAAGGCGACACTTCCGGTTTTCTTCCCATCGGAGCCTCGCTTTCGATTTCAAAATAACGGCTACGTGAAATCAGCGTATAGTCAGGTATTAATGGACTTCGGCGGAGGCTGCGCTCCTCCGCTGCGCGTCGGACGGTTCACGCCTCGCCGTCGTCCATTAATACCTGATAATGGACACCTCGTCGGGCATTAACCCTTACAGCCTACAAGTCTGCTGTCTGAATGATGATCAAACATATACTGATGAGTTTAATAAAGTTTATTGTACATCACACAAAAGATGAAGCGTCAGTTTTACTTCAGAAAATCACCGTAAGAGCTGAGTAAACACAGTAAGTTATTAGAAGTGCGCAAGTACATAAACGAATTTCGGTAGAGTTGAGGGAGCATTCCTGTGGGCGGAGGTTAGTCAAAGAACGGTTTTAATGACGTCATTAAAGAAGGAAGTAGAGGGATGTAGTCCAAACGGGCCGTTCGATGTAGGCGACTTCTGTTAAGTAAAATATCTCGCTTGGCATTGAACTTTGAGCTTTATAATTTTACAGATATTATTTATACTCTAACAACAACATTACACACTAACTAAAGTTTGAAACATGGGATCACGAAGAACGTGACGTTTAATTCAGTTTCATCCATCATTTTTGGAATTAGAGAAAATTAGTCTAAACATATATTTTTTGCAGGATGGGGTAAGTTAGCTACATATTAGTTAAATATAACGTTTGACTGCGTGTGACAGTGGTGGGTGGAAGTGGTAAAAATGAGGATGTCAAGTTTGTTCCTTATTACACGTATTAAAGAATAAAATTCCTTAATAATAAAATGCACCCTATTGATATAAATTTAGAGTGAATTGAGTTTGCAAAAACATGGGTGGAGTGTTTTTAGGCATTGTGATTCAACTGACTATTACCTGTCTATATTTCAACTAAGCTGATTTTTGGATTTATGTCAGAGGGAAGTTGATGGACCTAAGTGAGATAAAAAAAAAACAAGGTTAAAAAAACTCTTAAAATAGGGGAGCAGTTTTGAAAAAGGAAGCATAGGCTACTAGGCTAAAAGGTAAACCATCATACTAAATACCAGAACTGTATTAAATAATAGTACTGTATTATAGAAGTAATCATATTAACATGTATTTTATTACTGTATTATATACTTAAACTTGTTAGTATATGTCAGTAACATACTGTATATGCACTGGTGCTGGTAGGTGGAGGATTAGTGATGCCACAGGACTGTTCTGTGATGGAGTATCAGTGATGATGCAGGTCAGGAGTGCTGAGGGGACCATGGTGAGAATGAAAACAAAAGGTATGTTTCAAATAAGTCAGCAATAAAGTGTTGTGCTAAATGTGTATTGCACTGCTGTTTTATATAATGAATCATACTAAACTAAATTATATTATAAATAATAAATAATAATTTAAGGAATCATACTGCAGTGATGCTGCACGTCATGAGTGCTGCAGTGAGGACCAAGGATGTTATATTCTTCGTATCTTCTATACAACACATAGAGCGCAGACTTGCCCCTTTAAACCTCTATAAATCACCACTTGTCATACCTTCTCATCTCCTCCTGAAACGAATCTTCGATGTGTTGGACATATTTTAGAGTTTACTCTGCCCTTTTTACAGTCTCGCCATTTTCCAACCACCTCCCAGTCATGATCAAGCTAATTGCTAAATCACCTTACAGCTAATTCTCCCATTATTTGACTTTGGTCTTCTTTCTATAAAATATCCACTTTTACCCCAGCATCATTCAAATATTTTTAAAGATCCACTTTTCAGAGAAACTTAAATAAGCCAAATTGAACTGAATTACTTAATTTTTACAAAGGAGGATCTTACCCGTCTTTAAGAAATCACCTCATGCACACTGGTAACCACTCCTTCCCATTAGGATATTTTTAACAGGTATTTTCACGCTGAAGGGATTTGTGGCCGCTAATGCTTCGTTTCGTTTCCCGGTTATGGGCAATTGATCGGAAGGCATGCTCTGGTGGTTAGATTTCTCAGGGGAGCGAGGAGATTTATGTCCTTCACGGCCACCTTCAGTGTCGCCGTTGAGTCTAGCTCTAGTTTTGAGGGCTCAATCTCTACCGCCTTTTAAGCCTTTGGTACGATTGCTGTTAAAGAGCTCTCCCTAGAAAATGGCTCTGCTCCTTGTCTTTGCTTCAGCTAAGTGCATTGGGGACTTAAAGTCTGTTTTGAGACAGGTCACATCTTTCCCTCAGTACAGAAATCTAAGCACATGAAAAGCTGGTCCGGCTGAAGGCCGGCTGCCGCGTGATTCGCATACATCTGCAGAGCCCTGACAGGGCAAACAGCGATCTGAGTGTCAGCGTCACGCGAGGATGACAGCTCAGCAGATAAAGCAGGCAGAGAAACAACCTGTGCTTTGAAGGGTATAGAGAGAGACTTAGGCACGTAGCCATGTCTCGGCTAGAGAGTAACACTGCAGTCACCGGGTCCAAAACAGATAATATCACGTCCATGAGAACGTGTGTAAGGGAAAGGATTTTCCGCGTAACATATGAGCTCATTCGACGAGGGCTGTTGCCTATTATAGAGTCTAGAGGTATGTCCATTCAGGATTTATGCTATGCTGCTGGTTGGTATTCTCTGAACACCTTCACCAGTTTTTTTTCAGTTCTCTTCGCCAGAGCACTCCTAGCGCCGCGGCTATTGGCTGACTGTCTGTCTCTTCCGTGGCTGGTGTAGCTTGGACCCATTTTCTCCAGGCTTATCTTCACTACTCTCACGGCAGGATTTAATACAGTTACCGCAGCATCAGCTGACGCAATGTTGAATTTACCACTCTCGAAAGGTAACGTCTCCGGTTACTCTTGTAACCTCGGTTCCCTGAGAGGTGGGAACGAGACATTACGTTAGCCGCCGTCTTCACTGTTTGATCAGCAGTGCAAGCGTTCAGTCGTGATTCTGACGCAATTGGGAGCGAGACCCAAAGGCACTCGAGACATCAGATTGTCACGAGGATCACATATTGCCGCAGTAGCATCTTCTACCCCAGATACAGCTCTGACAAGGATTGCAAACACTGGTCTCCTACCACCGCCTATACACCTTGAGAACAGATTTGAAGTAATAATGAATGTAAATGAGGAATCCCCAAACGTGATGAATGTGATCGAACAAAGACTGAATCAGCCAGTAGCTATCTCTGATTCTAACTGGTGCTCAAGGTCGATCAGACAGCGGCATTCAGTTCAGAGCGCAGCCAAGCCCAGGACTCTAATAGTGGGGGACTCCATAATCAGAAACATTAGCAGCAGGGATACAACTACGTGCTGCCTTCCACAAGCAACAAATTCTGATGTAAACAGGGAACTTCAGAACACTCTGATGAAACATAAGACTGCAAATCGACTCATCATTCATGTGGGGAAGAATGATATTCATAAAGAGCAGTCAGAACTCCTTAAGAAGGATTTCAATGAACTTTTTGAAACACTTAAAGGGGAACTCCGGTCAATTTTAACATTGAGCTCATTTTTTTGTACATTTGGAATGCTGTCAATACAGAGAACAACGACAAAAATCGGTGTTGCCTACACCGAGTTATTCTATTTTTAAAATTTGCACCCTGTTGACTTCAATGGGGCAAGTACTAAACCTGCTTTTAGCCTCTTAACATCCTTGATGTGTTATTACAAGTGCACAGAAAATGTGAGTGATTCCTTCAGAGTGAACACGAGTGAATCTGACTGCAGTAGATGTGAAAGAAATGTATAAAAATGATGTTATTTAAGCCAGCGCAAATACCTGTGTTTACATCCTGTTTTCGGGTGAAGTCCAAAGTAGTCGCTTGCCGAGTTCACACGCGTGATCATAGGTACTAAACCTATGTGCGTGAACTCGGTTTGGCTGTGCATTTAATGAATGAGCACTGTGCCACTGTTCGTCTGACTGTTTGTACTATACTGTATTTTATTTTTCTAAACTGTTTTAATTTTTCTTATTTCTTTTTATTATTTTAATTTATTCTATGTAAAGCACTTTGAATTGCCATTGTGTATGAAATGTGCTATATAAATAAACTTGCCTTGCCTAATGCTAGGATGTGATCTACGTCATTTACCAATGCGGGAGGAAATAGCAGCTTTTCGGGGTGTCAATATGAAAGGTTTCTCCTTAGTGCACCTTGATATTATCTGATCCCAGTCATTTACCTGAGCTCATTACCAGATAAGATGGTCCCTCTATTTATTCAGTTTGAGAAGGTTCTGTCATGAACTCATAAATATAAATTTGCGTTGGATTACATTTAAATAAAATCTTGAAATTGCTTTAATTTCCCTCATATCTTTGCTTTCTTCCTCAGTGACCTTGAGACCAGAGTGTCTGTCCTGAATGAGTCGCATGCCGATGTAGTTAACAAGACTTGGAAATTTGGTGGGAATGACGAAAGTTACAGGAACATCCTGAACCTCATCAGCCATTTCCCCACATGCTGCATTACAGATGAGAACAACCAGCCTGTGTCCTGGGTACTGTTGTATGATTACTGTGCCATTGGAATGTTATACACTCTACCCAAAATCTGCAGACCGGCTCGTACTTTTAGCAACTAGCTGACTCGCCTAGACTGCAAAAATCAAGTAGTGTATTCCAGCCTTTATTTGATCACTGTAGTTTACTTTATGAGTAAGCAAATAAGCATAGCAGGTGGGTTAGATTTATGTTTATTTAGTTTTTTAGTTAAAATAGACTGAAAGAAATAGACACTGGGAAAAAACTTATATAGATTTGGCCCCATCCACCCTCTTCCCACCATGCACTGGGCAGTAAATACTTAATATGGTGGCATTGTTTGACCATTTGTCTGTTTTAATTACATTGCTGGCATTGATTTTGTCAATACATTTAGTAAGGTGTTGTCAGGATGAGTTTGTTCCTCTATTAAAATGGCATTTTAAGGTATTGCATAAGTGTTTTTAGTCTTGAGGAGTACTCTGCTCTTCATGACACGAGGCATATTGAATGATATGCAAATAAAGGAATTAATTTGCATTGAGTCAACACAACAATTAAGTTAAGTCATGGAAATGTACTTAAATTTACTTATTACTTAAAACAATTAAGTGAACACAATAGCCATGCAAACATTTGTTTTTACATACAACAATGAAAACTCAGCTGAATGATTGCACAGAAGAATGTGGTGGAATTGCAGGAATCTGGTGAAGTCCATGAAATGACCTTGAAATGACTAGGCAAGTTGCACATCGACAGAAATGGTTTAACCGCACCTAAAACATGAGACTGCGTTAGCATTTCTGAACTCTAAACATTCCGTGTTCCATTTTCCTCACTTGATGCATTCAACTGTCTGCACAGCTGTGTTTTTTCCAGACAAAGGAAGCATTATTGAACTTGTCAAACAATCGTGCTTATGTAACGTTCAAACCACGAAGAAGGCGGATTGTTATTTCCCCAAAAGTTAGCAGTTTGGTGCAATCTCCGCCCATCGGACGCTTTCATTTGCCAACTCAATCACGTAGTTGCCTGTCAAGAAAAGTTCAGACTTCTGAAAAATCATGGACAGATCCATTTGCGACAAAAAGCTATGTTTATACTATCTATCAGGATGTGCCAACGCTGTTTAAGGTTATGGCTTAGGCCGGTTATGTTTAAGATTAGTATTTGTTTCAGTGTTGTCGTGTAGGCATGCAGCGCTGTGATTGACATGACCAATGAAATCTTTAGAATCGGCTGCGGGGGCGGGGTTTAAAGTAAGTGGCGCTCACTAACTGCAGAGCCAAATGACATGCGATTGACCTAGTCCCGCTCCACCTCTGTGAAACTAAAAGCTTTTAGGCATTTTTATTTATTTATTCAAAAACAGTTTTTGGGTCACTCATTGTTCGAGTTTCGAGCTTCAAGTAAAATGTTCATAATGTTCTGTAGTTTGCAATCTACACGTGGAAATCAGTATGTATGTGAATCAACTAATGTGTCTCTGTGACTAGTTACTGTCATTTTTAAACCATTTTGGTTGAGGTGATACTATATCACCTCAATCATAAGGTTGCAGCTAAACTCACAGTGCTCTCCAGGATCAGGGTTTGAAGACACTGGGCGCTCAAGGGCAAAGTTTTTGGAAACGCATGGTCTAAAATCCTGCAGCCAGTTGCAACAAACCCCTTTAGCAATCCTTGCTAAAGGGGTTATACCTGTACACTCATAAGCGGTTTCTTAATTTAAGGGGTTTGTTCCAACCATATTCACAGTGTTTAAAAAAATGATGTCCAGACTACTCATTCGGTAATGACAGAAAATCTGCGGAAGGAAACTGCAGGCACATTCACTCTTTCGTAGGCCTACTTTCTGCAAATAACAGTGATTATAATAGTTGTAGGAATCAATCATTAGGCTATCCCACACATTGCACTGATTAACTTCACTAACTTGACAAAGAAGCTTTGACAAAATTTTTAACACATGTGACTTAAAAGCATATCAAATTAAAAAAAATTCAGTACAAAGTTAGAGCAGCAGTTTTTTTAAATACTTCTTTTAGAACATAAACTGTGGTTAAAACCAAGGCCACAGACTTACTGAAATAATCATAGACTCACTGTGACTTTGCATGAGGTTAAACCCTGTTTACTCTACGAATGATTCTGAGATTCCTTGAATTACAGTGAATGAAACAACTGTCAGACTCAGACTTCTCTGAGATGGCAATGTTGACACCACTTTGATAAATTAAGGGACCACTTAAACTAGAAAAAGTGGTTATTTTTATATAGTTGTTCAAGGAGTTCTGGATTTTATTTTATAGAGGGAACCAGAGATCATTTTGTGTTACTTTTCACCTACTTTGGTTGAGATCATGATAGCAGGGACAGAATTATAAAACCGGGACAGATTTATAAAACCAGAACATAAGCTGTAAAGACCTACAAATCATGCTACCTCAAGCTGCTTATACAAATAAGGGCAAAATAAATGAAATTGTCAATAGAAACAAAGAAAGAGGGATTTACAAAGCCGACTGGTTGAAGCAGGCAGGCCAGTTTGAATGGCAGAGAATTCATTAGATCCATTAGTTAATATTATCTTAAAAAATATATATATATTCTTTATAAAAGTACAAGAATATAATGTTTCATTCAAATGGTTAAAAAAACATTCAAATTTAGCCTAAACATTGTCAAACATCTGAATAAATAGCTCCAACACAGGACAAAACAAACATAAATGACTGAAATACAATATTTATAAACCAAAATTAAGTAATTCTGATGTTTTTTAAATATAGATATCTGCAAAACAAGGTCAAATAATTGCGTAATAGTGTAAAGCAGACAGAAAAGTAGGCTATTCCAAAAACAGAAGTCGCCTTGCAAGCAGAGAGAGAGAGAAAGAAGTTTGTTTGTTTGTTTGTTTGTTTGTTTCAAACCCGTTGTCCCTCCCTACAACTGCGATTGGTGGATGCCAATCCCTCCCTAATTCGCTGCGCTGTAGAGAGCGACGTTTGTGTATATAAACTCAGACAGCATATTTGGTTGCATCCAGTTTCGATTTGACGACATTAGGGAGAATCAAGACAGCCCGAGTCATACAGCTTAAACATGTATCTTAAAATGATTGTGGCGTTTCTGGCGGTGATTTTGGCCGTGGCGAGCGCTGGGATGGTTGGAGGTCCTGTGGATTCAGACATGAAAGACGAAGGAGCTCAGGATGCGTTACAGTTTGCAATGGCTGAGTACAACAGGCAAAGCAATGATGCGTTTGTGCGTCAGGTTTCTGAAGTCGTCAAGGTTCAAACACAAGTAAGTAGGCCTTGCTTTAAACGTTTGTTTTCTCATTTATACTCGGACGTCGCTAAATCACACCCAGTGAGAAACGCAGGCCGCTGTCATGGTTTGCCGAGACCCGTTACTATGTTAGATAGTCAATGTCAACCGAATTTGTTGATCCTGGAACAACATTCCTGTCCGTTTTTTAATCCTAACCATATCCCTACACCTAAACCTTTCTTAACACCTAAGTTAAGCTATACCTAAAATCAGAGGGAAATGATAGGTGAATAAGAATGGTGTAAATCACCTAACTCTGGTTGTAGGTAACTTTACATAAACATTAAACCTATCAGTCAAATCTTATTGGTTGATTTGGTTGAATGTTGATCCAGGAACATGTTACACTTGGTGAAATCAGGTTCTGCATCATGGTGTGAATGACTGCGTCAACAAACCTGATTTAAATGACAAGCCTATTTAAAACAGTCACAAAGGTGTGGCGATGTGACTATACAAATAAATGTATAGCAAATAACTGTCTGAATATATTTTTTAAACTTACTATTTTTTAATAGTATGTAATCCAGAAACAACTAGTATTCAGCTAGTAATGCCATATGCCTATAGGATTTAATGGCAAACAATTGTTAGTAACAATGGAATAAGTTATTTATTATCAATATTGTTAAAGTGATTTGAAGCAAAGAAGTTAACACTGGTATGAGGAAGTATTAAGTATCTAACGAATAGTTACTAGAGATGGTGGAAAATATACTAGGAATAATGAAGAAATAAATAAAGAATAGATGTTAAAACAAATAAATATTTTCAGAACCCTTGACATTTTTGCCAGTTTTGAGAATTGTTGGCCCCAACATAGAAACTATTTATATTATAGGCCACAAAATGATTTTGATTTTTAAAGGCAAGACAGTAAAGGATTTTTCAGATGTTTTAAACAGTATTTGAAGTATGACCAATGTTTTTTGAAAATTGACAAAACTACAAAAAATTGCTATAAATAACTGTTTACTGCTTAAAATGTCCTCTTTGCTCACATCATGATATGATCATGGTAAGAAAGATCTTTTAAGCATCAGTTAATGTAGGTTACTTTTGTGAAATTGTGACACATTAGGCTACATCAAGGTTTACCCTACAATGTTTCTGGTTGCTATAGGTTGTTTCAGGCCTGAAATACATCTTCACTGTGAAAGTGGCCAGAACATCTTGCAGGAAGGGTGGAGTTGAGACCCTGTGTGCCGTTCATGAGGACCCTGCTATGGCAGATGTAAGACACACTGTCTCATTTATACTATTACAGTTACCTGTGTGCATTTCTCAATTTCCATATTAAAAAAGATTTACCTTTTTTTCCTTTTAGGTCACTGAGTGCAAAATTGCGGTCTGGAGCCAGCCATGGTTAAAATCAATTAAAGTAGTTGAAAACACCTGCGTGTAGAGCATGTTTCTAGTGCAGTTTGAGGCTTTTTAACATTCATGCAGCAATAAAATGTAATTGTTATTGCTAGTAATTATGGTTAACCAGATGTCTTTCCTATTAATAAAATAGGAATTTGATTTTTCGTGATAACCTTTGATGTCAACAACAAATCATGATATAAGAATGCTTTACTAACACAATAATCATGTAATCTCATTAGACTTAATTGCTTTGAAAAAAATCTTTTAAATAATAAACTGCATTTTCCAATATTTGTTCATCCTCATTAAAACATGGTTGAACAAGATATGTCTGTGCACTGTTTTTGGTTAAATACATTTTGGGAGTCATACTGATTTGGAGGATTGAGAACACTATATTATTTTGTGAATGTATACATAAAGAAAACAACCCAATAGTATTTATGTGATAATAACAGTTATATGAGTGTAAATACCAGAACTGATGTATTTGTATGTAATTTAAATTTAATGTTCACAGTTTTATAAATACCTCAATCTTGCACTCACATGCAATACTTTTCTCTAAATATGAAATAAACCTCTGCAGAATTAATGCATTGAAACTAGCATTTTGATACAAGGGTTGAAACTATTTCTTTTGCCACAAAAGTAGTTTTTAGCGCAATTTCCCAACGGACAAAATTGCAATTGTTAACTCATGATTTCTGTTCTGTCTGTGCGCACCAATCTTGCACTTCTATCTACTCCTCAACCACACCACCTAGAGACTTCGGGTTTTCGGCATTATGTTAAGGAAGGTCTAATCTCGGGAACGCACAAAAAAAATCCAGGAAAAGATTTACTATCTCTTAGTGTTGTGATCCCATGAGGTGAGAAAATTGCGCTAAAACACTCACTGAGTTTTTATTACTTGTTTGGTTTTCTTTACCTCATAAAAATGATGAAGGATAATAAGGATATTTTATTTTTATCATGCATGTTCCAATAATCCCTATGGTGTTTGCATGACAAGCCAGTGGTGTACAGAAATGTATACTAATAAAATAATTTATACTAATTACACTGTAGCAATGTAAGGTGTATAGCAGCATTATGTTATTTTAATTTCAGCACAGTTTAGTTAGTACTCCACTATGAAGCTAATATATTAATATATTTCCTTCAAAAACGTTTCACCAGGAATAAATCTTTAAAAAAATTAAATATTGCAATGAACAATTTAGTATAATGTTTGTATGATGTGAGTTGTCAGTTGTAGTTTTTCATTACTACTGTACATTACTACAATTTATGTCTTTTAAAATACATTGATCGTGCCATGTGCCACAATCAGGTATACACACACAATGAAGATGAATCTCCAATAAAGTCTTTAATAAGCAAACACAGATGAAGGCAGGTAAATCGAAATAACACGTATGCATTGGCAAGACCAGACAACTTTCTAATGAAACGAGAACTTATACAAGGAACAAACAAACAATGGTAAGTTGTTAGGCAACAGCTGAACAGAATGACTAATCAAATGATTTATCATATTAGCTAATATCGAACTCAGGAAGGAAAACATAAATGACATAAAACAAACTCAAAGCTGAACATAACTGACATTATGCCCCATCCTGTAAAGGCGCAACCTTGCGCTGACAGTCCAAATGAGGGAGGAGGATGCAGAGTAGGAGTAGAGTAGATGAAAGAAGGAGAGACCAGAGTGTCGATGACGGTGGGAGAAGCCCGGAGCAGGAGGAGTCAGGTGGGGACCGAGAGTCCAGCCTGAATGTAGACGCAGCCAATGGTTGTGGAGCTGGAGCCCTAGGCACAGACAGAGTAGATGGGAGCTCGCAAGACTGATGGCTTCAGAGGCCACGACCAAGCCATACCGACGACCTGAGGTGGAGCCGGAGGGAGGGCAGAGCCAGACTGAGCCGTAGGGGTGTAGAGACGGAGCGCAGCGGATGGCTCGCAAGTCCGTTGCGCAGACGAAGCAAAATCTGACCACGGTGGGTCCAGAGGATCGAGGGAGTCCGATGGACCCGTATGGCCGAGGTCTCTGGTGGAGGTGAGTGAGTGACGACGACCAGAGGCTAGAGGCGGAGCCAGGGGATCTGCTCTCCCAGGAGGAGCTGGATAACGGAAGCCCGAGGTGGATCCACGTCACAGAGGGGAGACAGACGAGGAGCCGAGGGGCTGATGAAGGACAGCGAAGAGATGGGTGGGGACACTGAATACTTTGTGCTGAACGGGACCAGCAGTGATGCAGGACTAGGTGGGATCAGCGGGGTAGAGGCTCATCCTCTCCAAACACCTGCAAACTGTCTACAGAGTTTAGCAGCGACTCACTCTCAGTGGCGGGAGAGTAGGTTTGTTCGACTTCATACAGCGCTGCGCAGACCGAACGGCGGCTGACTTGAAGCAGTGCATGGCGGTTAGAAATTGTGTCCGACTTGAGACAGCGCCGATGCCACGTTCCTGTGACGTATGGCATCGCATCAAAGTACAGCGAGAGCGATTTAAGAGCTGCACGAGCTCTGATGACAACAGGCCGAATCCACCGCATGACAATAATCACGTGTGTTTTGTGTTAATTCAGTTCCACTAATGTTCATGTAACGCAGTTCGTTGCTGTGGGAGGAAGATGGGAACTGGCGAACATTCAAAGACTTTTGAAAAATAAGTCAACAACAAAACGAAAGTAAAGTATAATAAAACAAAACATTCAATAGTCCACGCCTGGTCATCTCTCGTCCTTCACATCTAATAAAACAAAACATTCAATAGTCCAGGCCTGGTCATCTCTCGTCCTTCACGATCGTCGCTCCTCCCGGCTACACACTGGCTGCGTGGCGTGAGCGTGGCGTTTCTGAAGCGTGTCAGATGCGTGGCGGCTGCGTCGCGTTTTCTGTGTCTTTGCACACCAGAAGCGTGTCTGACGCGGCGCTGCTGCTGCTAGGTGACATATTGGTGACATGGGGAGAGAGTTGTGGAAGGCCTATATTTCATGTTAAACATAAATATATAGCAGCAAAGACAACATCGGCAGTGTTGACGGCAATATAGACTATAGAATATTTCGTTCTGTATTGACAGGTGCAGTATTTGAAAATCGATAATATTTTTTTAAATTGCATTTATATTTGCATTTATGTCAAACCCTAGACACTTTCAAACATCAAAATGACATTTATTAATATGTATTCGTGTCAAAATGTCATATAAACATCTTTTCCTATTCAATTTAGGCCGGCTACACACTGGCTGCGTGGCGTAAGCGTCTCAGCTGCGTGGCGTGTCCGTTTTTATTTCGGCTCCCATGTTAACAGGTTAGAGCTTGCACACTGCCTGCGTGACACGCACGTCTCAGGCGCGGCTCGAGCCGCGCGGAAAACGCGTGCCTGCTAGAAATAGAACCGACGCCTATTTTTCACCCCTCATTTACACTGCACACGTGTGCGGTGCATTACGTCTGCGACAAGGTTTTATTCCGTCCTCCACGCGGTGCCAACTCACACCGGGAGCATTTCAGAAGCGGAGCGACTAGATGCGCGAGACCACGTGATTTGCCTGTCAGACGTGGTTTTTCTTGATTTTTGAGTTTCTACCATACAGTCTATGGTTTCTACCAAGGATATTGGTGTGTAATACGTTTGGGAGTTTGCACAGGGTGTTTATTTTGAATTTGACAATGTTTTTTTTACTTTTATTTTGTATTCCCGGTGCGACTTGGACGCGCGTCCGTCAAAAATAGACTAGGCGCCTATATTTAGCGAAGCGGCGCGAAGAGCCGCTTCTGGGAAGCTTCTGAAACGCGCCGCGTCGCGGCCGGTGTAAACACAAGCATTGACTAGAATGGGCGCGATCAGCTCCGGTAGCCGTGTCGCAGCCGTAATGCGCCGCAGATGTGTGCAGTGTAAATGAGGGGTAATGCGCCGCAGACGTGTGCGGTGTAAATGCCTGGTTTATACTCGACGCGTCCGCACGAGCGCGAAGGTGCGTGCGGCAAAAATGACGTCATTGCGGTGTGGGCGGTCGTGCGCGTTGGGTTCGCAAGACCCAATTTCGCCTGGCGGTGTGCGCGACATTTTTTGTAACAACGCGCGCGGCGCCGCATCCGAAGATGAACGACTTCGAGCCGAATCTGGCCGAGCTCGAACTTCTCACCACACCGGCACCCAGTTTGCTCGTCTAAATGAGTTGCTTACATATAAAAAATGAGCATACAATAGCATAAAAAGTATTTTTAATGAACATAAAGGTCCATGTTTAATAAAAATGTTCACGAAACTTAATGAAATGTTTAGTGAAATAAAAAAAATATGTAAGAGATCGTTAATATAAGTTAGTTATGTTTTATACACATTCTCATATCCATATATTTTGTTTTATTGTCACTAGTATCTCAGGGTTTACTGGGTTTTACACGATTCTTTTTGTAGTGTGGTATTGGTGGTGGTGTACTAAAATAAACATTGTCACGTGTGTATAGCTTTCTTCTTCTCACTGCTGATTCCTGATGGTTTAGAGGACAATTACTCGAGTCGCCCCCTGTCGTTTCACAGAATAGTACAATGGCGAGCGCGTCAAGTATAAACGCCTCGTCCGTTTGCGGAGGTGCGCGCGCAGTCTGCGGAGACTCGCGCTGCGGAGCCAGGCGAAAGTATAACCAAGGCTTTACCCCTCATTTACACCGCACACGTCTGCGGCGCATTACGGCTGCGACACGGCTACCGGAGCTGATCGCGCCCATTCTAGTCAATGCTTGTGTTTACACCGACCGCGACGCGGCGCGTTTCAGAAGCTTCCCAGAAGCGGCTCTCCGCGCCGCTTCGCTAAATATAGGCGCCTAGTCTATTTTTGACGGACGCGCGTCCAAGTCGCACCGGAAATACAAAATAAAAGTAAAAGAAAACATTGTCAAATTCAAAATAAACACCCTGTGCAAACTCCCAAACGTATTACACACCAATATCCTTGGTAGAAACCATAGACTAAATGATAGAAACCCCAACATCAAGAAAAAACACGTCGGACAGGCAAATCACGTGGTCTCGCGCATCCAGTCGCTCCGCTTCTGTAATGCTCCTGGTGTGAGTTGGCACCGCATGGAGGACGGAATAAAACCTTGTCGCAGACGTAATGCACCGCAGACGTTTGCAGTATAAATGAGGGGTTACACCGCACACGTCTGCGGCGCATTACGGCTGCGACACGGCTACCGGAGCTGATCGCGCCCATTCTAGTCAATGCTTGTGTTTACACCGGCCGCGACGCGGCGCGTTTCAGAAGCTTCCCAGAAGCGGCTCTCCGCGCCGCTTCGCTAAATATAGGCGCCTAGTCTATTTTTGACGGACGCGCGTCCAAGTCGCACCGGAAATACAAATTAAAAGTAAAAGAAAACATTGTCAAATTCAAAATATACACCCTGTGCAAACTCCCAAACGTATTACACACCAATATCCTTGGTAGAAACCACTGTATGGTAGAAATCCAAAAATCAAGAAAAAACACGTCGGACGGGCAAATCACGTGGTCTCGCGCATCCACTTGCTCCGCTTCTGAAATGCTCCCGGTGTGAGTTGGCACCGCGTGGAGGACGGAATAAAACCTTGTCGCAGCCGTAATGCACCGCAGGCGTTTGCAGTGTAAATGAGGGGTAAATGAGGGGTCACGCGACACGCAAGCGTCTTGGAAGCGTTTCCAGGCAAAATTGAATAGGAAAAGATGTTTATATGACATTTTGACACGAATACATATTAATAAATGTCATTTTGATGTTTGAAAGTGTCTAGGGTTTGACATAAATGCAAATATAAATGCAATTTAAAAAAATATTATCGATTTTCAAATACCGCACCTGTCAATACAGAACGAAATATTCTATAGTCTATATTGCCGTCAACACTGCCGACGTTGTCTTTGCTGCTATATATTTATGTTTAACATGAAATATAGGCCTTCCACAACTCTCTCCCCATGTCACCAATATGTCACTTAGCAGCAGCAGCGCCGCGTCAGACACGCTTCTGGTGTGCAAAGACATGGAAAACGCGACGCAGCCGCCACGCAGCTGACACGCAACAGAAACGCCACGCTCACGCCACGCATCCAGTGTGTCACCGGCCTAACCCTCATTTACACTGCACACGCCTGCGGCACATTATGGCTGCGACAAGGTTTTATTCCGTCCTCCACGCGGTGCCAACTCACACCAGGAGCATTTCAGAAGCGGAGCGACTGGATGCGCGAGACCACGTGATTTGCCTGTCAGACGTGGTTTTTCTTGATTTTTGAGTTTCTACCATACAGTCTATGGTTTCTACCAAGGATATTGGTGTGTAATACGTTTGGGAGTTTGCACAGGGTGTATATTTTGAATTTGACAATGTTTTTTTTACTTTTATTTTGTATTCCCGGTGCGACTTGGACGCGCGTCCGTCAAAAATAGACTAGGCGCCTATATTTAGCGAAGCGGCGCGGAGAGCCGCTTCTGGGAAGCTTCTGAAACGCGCCGCGTCGCGGCCGGTGTAAACACCAGCATTGACTAGAATGGGCGCGATCAGCTCCGGTAGCCGTGTCGCAGCCGTAATGCGCCGCAGACGTGTGCGGTGTAAATGAGGGGTAAAGGTGCGTCGCGCGTTCTCTCACGGCCCTCGGCCGCATCCTGCTCCCCACAGTTCACAAATCTGTTTTTTATATCAGTAAAAACACTTTTCATGTAGTCGCGAAGTTATATTGTGTCATGTTTATCAAAATAAAATGATTAAAAAACGTAGACCCCACTACATTGGTATAGGTATACTAATTAATGAACTCAGACATTAAGGAAAACAGAAATAACTGAAAACAAACTCAAAACTGAACATAACTGTAGCCTACATAACTGTGAAACCATGAAAATAGCCATAGAGGTTGTTGGTATGGCAATAAAACGTTTCAAATAAAACAAATATGAGCAAATTTGATATCTTAAATAAAACTCTAAATATTTTTTCTAATCTTATTTTAGTAGTTCCAACTTTTTAACTTTTCAATGGTTATTTTTTAGGTTTATATGTAGACATACAAACAGCTATAGCTATTACTTTAACAACCCGAATAGTTAGTGACTTGCTTGAAAAAAACCATAGACTGTATAAACCTTGAAACCTATAATGGTGTGTCTCTTGATGACTGGTGATCGTACTCTGCTCTCGTCCAGCGACCAAGTCATCAGTGTAGCTTCCAGCTCCCTCTGTTGGAGAAAATAAATAAGCACTAAACGATTGCTCTTGTAACCAACAGGCAATGTTCGTCGGAAGTGTATTTGCTGGGTGTTTTGTATGTATGCTGTCGAATGTGGACATTTCCGGGAACAGCTCTAGCGGGGACATCAAAAAAAACAAAAAAAAAAAAAAAACGGCACTGTCCCGAGAAACCACTGACCGACGTCTGATCACCCTAGGCTAAACATTAGCCTACACATTTCACCAAGCTTCCGTCTTTTAAGTCTGTGTTTGACTTTGTTCTGGAAAAGACATATTTGCCACCTCTGGCAAAATCAGTTTCACTTTAAATAATTGACTGATTTTACTATGAAACATGAAATTTTTAAATTCAGATGAGTTAAAAATAGCAGAGACTACTTTATATGCGCATCTGCCTAAATCCATAAAGGTAAGAAGGCCTATAGGCTACTATGTTTACTTTATGTCACGGTAATCTGCGAATGCTTTTACTGTCGCATTTAATATTCTTTTTTTTTTTAGGTTTATGGGTTTGTTTTTGCTATGAACAGGAAACCACACACTTTGGAAGTATTGGTGGATAAGTGGCCAGCTTTTACCACTATCATTGTTCGACCAGATCCAAATGTGAGATTGCGCTGTTTATAATAACTATCCAAAAACTTTGTCAAAACCACTTTATAGTCAACATCACTAATGTTCGTCTGAAATCATTAGAATAATCGAGCAAAGGACTTTATGAAGAAGGTGACTCTTTACAGTACAGATGAAGAAGTCCTGAGAAGAATGCTGACTGTGGAAAATGCAGTTGACTGGAGCACATACTTCTTAATAGGAGGTATGTCTTTTCCTCCAATTTTATATTATATATTATATTATTAATGCGACTTCCGGTTATTTTAATTACATTAATGCTAGGATGTGATACACGTCATTCGCCAATGCTGAAGGAAATTGCTGCTTCTCGGGGTGTCAATATGAAAGGTTTCTCCTTAGTGCACCTTATGATATTATCTGATCCCAGTCATTTACCTGAGCTCCTTACCAGGTAAGAAGGTCCCTCTATTATTCTGTTTGAGAAGGTTCTGTCATGAACTCATAAATATAAATTTGTGTTGGATTACATTTAAATAAAAGCTTGAAATTGCTAATATCGATTTGTGTTGCATTATATGCATTTAAATAAAAGATTGATAATGCTTTAAATTTTCCCTTAAAAATCTTTGCGTCCTTCCTTAGTGACCTTGAGACCAGAGTGTCTGTCCTGAATGAGTCACATGCCGATGTAGTTAACAAGACTTGGAAATTTGGTGGGAATGACGAAGGTTACAGGAACATCCTGAATCTCATCAGCCATTTCCCCACATGCTGCATTACAGATGAGAACAACCAGCCTGTGTCCTGGGTACTGTTGTATGATTACTGTGCACTTGGAATTTTATACACTCTACCAGAGCACCGTGGGAAGGGATATGCCAAAACCCTGGTCACTACAATGGCAAAGAAGCTCCATTCTCAGGGCTATCCTGTTTACTGTTTCATTGAAGAATGCAATCAGCTTTCCTACAAACTTTTTACAAGCCTTGGTTTTACAGAGGACTGCTCTTATAGGGCTGCCTGGTACCAATTCATTTGTTAGAATGAATACTCACTATTACTCCTATATGTGAGTGAAAAAAACCCTCCTTGAATGTCAGCATGAAAATAAAACTGACAATTCTCATTTTTTAATGGAAGTGTTTATTATAAAAATGGCATTGTTTATTATAAATGATTTGTTCGTGCACATCATTATTTTTGTAAATTCATATGCACTTGTAATCTTTAATCAAAAACATTGACTTTTCCTGCAACTCTGATTACATAAAGGTGCAGTCATGACAAAAATATTATACACAGTTGTAACATTTTCTACACATTTTGATGATGACATTGTGTTCTAGAACTTTCACTAAATATGTTTTATGAATGAAGGTAAACCACCAAACTTATATTTGGGCATCAGAATTGACGATTATGCACACATAGGGTAATGACTTGCCATGTTAGGGGAAATCTGTAATGTCAAGTGTTCATTTTTTTCCAATTGCTAACACACTAAAATGACATGCACACCACAATTGTTTAAACTGACACACATAGAGCAAAACCTCTTCTCAAGTCACCAAAAGTCTAAACACATTTTCTGCTTTACACACATTTTGCAATTCAAAATGGCACTTTTTAAATGCCCTGAACACGGTTCTCTGCATAAGACACCTGGCCAAACACCTCAATAGTTAATTGTTAACACTTCAATCTTTTTCAGTTTACTGTTTTTTTTGTGAGCATATTTTTGTTCAGTCCAGTGTAAATATATCTGCTGTGCATATGTTGCACTTACTTAAAAATAAATAAATAAATGTTTCAACAGCATGTGTGTGTATCTGCAAATATTTCTGTGCATGTGAACAATATGAAAACTTTTTGAACTATTTTAGTATTATGGCATAGCATACTAAAGATGAGAGTGCTTTTCATTATGCCAAACTGTGTAGTTGGTTAGACAACAATCTGGTAATATGAATGAAATTTTTGCCATTTCGTGCAAAAGTTTGATTTTGATAATGATATATGTAGTTTTGGTTGCAGTGCTTAATTTTGCAGGACATATTTTGCAGTTTGGGTGTGTGGTTTTGTGAATTGTGTGAAGTATTTTGATAAAACCAGCCTAGTTTGCAAAATTGTGTTAGCAATTGGAAAAAATGTACGTTGAGTTATTGGAGAATGCCTGAGCAATTTCCATTTTAAATAAAAAACAAATAAACCTAAATACATTTACACAAATGTAATAGTACAATATCCCATCCAGAGTTGTATTTTGCTGGAAATTACTTAGTTTCTCAAATATATTTATAAACCAGACTCAAATTTTCCGTTGCCAAACTTGCGGCTGCAGTAGCATCTTATTCTTAATAGCCTACATATTTTTGTGTGGGAAATTCTTTTTAATTTTATTTATTAAGTGGGATTCTCAATTCTAGGGCTCCGTAAGATTACTCATTTCTTTTTTCCCCCCAATGGTGCCAGTGAAATTATATTTCCTGCATCTGGAGACAAAGCTAAAATCGACCCACTGGCACACCTTACCCCACAGTTACCATTTTTGGGGAAAACCATTTTATTTTAAAATGTCATATTTCATAGCTAATCTTTAGTAAAAAAAAAAAAAATACACATGGTTCAACACTGACAATTGAACAACAAGGATGAAGTTTAATTTTTAAAATTGCTCGGACAAAGAATGCATCTGTCATGTAGAAGACGTACAAAATTATAACTTTCCCATATGCATCTCTCAATTACAGGCATTCTAAACATATATATATATATATATATATATATATATATATATATATATATATATATATATATATATATATATATATATATATATATATATATATATATATATATATATATATATATATATATATATATATATATATATATCATAAAACATGAATTTTGTTCACAAAGGAAATAAAAAGGTCCCGATCCGGAAACGATTCCACGTTGGGCGCTGTAGATGTAATGCGTTGCATGAGCACTTGTGAACTCTCAACTTTAACTTTTACAAACCCATAAAAAGCAACCCCTTCCTGGTCTACCGAGTACGTACTGGGCAGGGTTGCCAGCTTTGCGTTAAAATGAACACGTACCAAAAATCAATTCCCATACCTAAAATACACATTTTATGGTCAGTGGTAGGCCTATATAAAATGAAAGCACTATCGTGATAATAAGCACAGCTCTAATAGGCTCTATAGGCTACCAGTGACCCTAGGCCTACTTAACAAAACTTCAAATCTAGCATAGTTTTATCAATGGTGAAATATAAAATATTTCAATACAAGCATTTCAGTCAAACACAATTTATGCAATATGTCAAAACTTTAATCCGAAAAGTTTAAAGAAAAAACAACCCGCGGCAACAGTTCAAAAGTAGCCCATTTCCGCGAAAAACAGCGGACTTGGCAACCCTGGAACCTGGTCTGCTCTATGGTTCGGAGGCTTTTAAATGCACTGCGCGAGCAATACAGTAGACACGCTGACACCCCTCACAATGCGTCAGTTGACTACAGACATGCGCGTAATTTGCACGGGGGT
Organism: Scardinius erythrophthalmus; assembly: GCF_964197995.2. Lineage (NCBI taxonomy): Eukaryota > Metazoa > Chordata > Actinopteri > Cypriniformes > Leuciscidae > Scardinius > Scardinius erythrophthalmus. Next base: position 18,246,939 of record NC_138241.1, read on the forward strand.
TACGGGGGTTATGACCCCCCCGAAAATCTGATCCAGCTAATATAACCCCCCCCCCCCCACATATTAAAATAAATATGAAATATTCCGAATGAATACTTTTGTTCGTTTTCTTTATTTCATTTGCCAGCAAGAAAGATAGTATCATATTTTAAATAATCTGTAATGTACTTCCCGCCCACCGCACCGCCGACTACTTGGTATTACCCAACCCGCTTTCTCTACCAAGTTTGTTCACTATATTGCGCAGTCGCTGGGATGAATGGTTGGAGAAAGCTGACGGTGCATGCTAACGGATGGAAAGATGAAAAAGGACACTGAAAGGCAGCCAGACAACGATTTTTCATTGTTGGTCGACACCATTTTTTACAGTCTATGGTCGACACCAGCCAAAAAGAGGAAAAATCCTGACCAAACGGAGGTGCGTTTCTCAAAGTGTGAGGCGCGGGCGCGTGCGCGGCCCACTGCTGGGGGGGAATAGAGACATGACAAATGGGGCGCGACAAACAGGTTTTGTGCCCATCTTTTTAATTCCTTTATTTATTGACCATACACTCAAAACAAAACAAAGACACATTTAAATGTAAGCCTTGCTGAACCTTTTTACACGTAAGTTTAAAAGTAGTAGCTAGGCTATCACTTTATGGTTCCCATGGAGACGCGTCATTCATTGCTTGTCACACCGCAGCCACAATAGCGCTGAATGAATGACTGATGATCTGCTTTTATTTCTTTTTATTCAAAATTTCACAAATTTGTTAGCTATAGCAGGATATATCTGATATTCCGATTGTCAAATATGTGCAAGTGGATGTGTTTTGTTGTTTAAACACCTTTATAACGATCGCGTTAGTTGTATGCGCAACGTATTTTAGGTAAGTTATCTTAAAATACCTAAAAACAAAAATACGTAAATTATTAGGAATTTACCACCTCCGGCTCAATTTGAGATTATTATCATAATTTTTATTTTTTTATAATTTTTTTGTTCTTTTTGCAGTTTGCAAAGTGACAAAATGAATCAAAGCACAACTAGTCCACACTTTCCCAGTTTCTGAATTTGATGTTATCAGAGGCTAAATGCAAACACAATTTTTTTTTATCTACTTTTGAGTCTTATTTCATGCAAAGTGATAATATAATTGCACTTTCATTTTCTCTCTTTGAAAGTTTTTAATGCTGTTATTTGATGTTAAGTTTTTAAAATGTGATGTTAATAAAATACATTTTAACAGATAAACTTAAAGATTTTGTTAGTGGATGGTGAGTTTTGGTGATGCCCACCAATATGTGAAATCTGTTCAGAATAAAGGTGCAAGCTGCACTCCAGTGTGCCACCCTATATTGTAATATTGAGAGTTGAATTGTGCATAATACATTTGCTGCATGTAGGTGCCAATACAGTGATGCAATTGATTAATCTTTAAGTTTTTTTTTTTTTTTAGTTTTTTTTTTATAAGATATTGAACACACAAAAAATCAATTAATTGGAAGCTGCCACTGCTGGCTAGTGCTTAAACACTGTGTCATTATGGCATAAATAGTCAAGTGAACAACTGCATTTACGTTAAGTAGCCTAAATCAGTAAAAGTATCACAATGTATTTCTAAAACAGGAACGGCAAATGACCTTTTACACAAGAAAATTATTCAATAAATAAATTAATAAATATGCAGCGAGTTTAACCCCCCCAATGGTAGACCCAAAGTTACGCCCTTGACTACAGAGGATCTGAAGACCCTGAAAGTAGACCTTAAAAACTACTTTCCACAGTCGCTGCAGGTTTGAAAGCATTTATTGAGCTAATAAAGTAGCTTACCTTCAAATTATCATGTCATCAGCATAAGTTTGCTACCAAACTTATGACAAAAAATTCATAGAATGCGTTATGGTCTACATGCATCTCAACTGTCAGCGTTAGCAGTAAACTTTGTATATTGTATTTTGTCCTGGATACATATAGGTATATGGATGTATTGTTCAACTCAGCAGAACTGGACAGAGCGCTGATCCTGTTAGTGTGTTTGTTGACCTGTGGCCAGACTTCAGAGTTGTACTCATTAAACCAGAAATTCGTGAGGTATAAGGAATATTGCAAAATTTAAGTGATTGGTTGGAAATTTTGCAATACTTAAGATAGGTTCAACAACCCGTTTCCTTTTTTTCTAAAGACAGGAGACCTTTTCAAAGACTTGACTGTGTTTTCAAAAAATGATGTCTACCTCAGAGACCTGCTGGCACAGACAGATGTCATTGACTGGAAAATGTATATTGCCTTAGGTACTTGTATTTCTTTTTGCATGTCTTTTTTACATTAGTATAAATCACGGAAATGGTCTCAAACTCTTTTTCCATTGAAATCTTTGTCTCAAGCTGCTGAGCTTCATCATGAAAAGATGCTGGAATTTGTGGCTATAAACAGAGGCGTACCCATGAAGAAAGAATTAGTGTGCCACAAGTTGGTTCTTCGTGAGCCATCAAAGTGTTCACAAATTGATAGGTGAAGTACATCCGCTGTAATCATCATTAACACCACACTTCAGACACAATTTTATGGCAGTTCATAGTTCAAGCTATGTTGCAGTAATTTGTCACCGAGTACAAGCACTGTAACCTTTTAATGACTCTTAGATTGATGTCATCATCATTGTATCTCACTCTTAAACCTCTGTTGGTCTTAAGTAATTTTAGAATGAAAAGTTTATGTTTTAAATTTTCAAAAAAAAATTTTTTACTTCATTGAAATGGTACGAAACTTGTGCCACATATGAACACAAAAAATTGCAGACATGATTAGAAAAGGTTAAATGGTCTTATGATGGACATATGATTTTAACAGTCAAAAATGAATGCCATTGGATGTGAATGGGAAATTTGAAAATACAAAGCAATTTTTGAGGACAGTCTACAAATAAGCCACAATGAAGTAGTCTTCTTTGATAATGTCTAAAATGTGTATATCCAATGCAAAACCTAATAAAAGTAAGGGATAATGCCTGAAAACATTTTTATAAGTAACTAAGTAGCCTATAAGAATATATTTGCATCTAGTGCACAATGGTATTGCATGTGATTTTCTTTATGTTTCCCACTAGATGACACCAACCTGCCTTCCAGGCACTGGATTTATAAAAACCTTTTTAACAAACTAAAACTACTTAAAACTTAAAGCTTTTTAAACAACTACAAACTTTCTGGATGGCCAACATAAAGTTTGTCTCAAACATTTTAATCTAGTTTTTCTCATATTTGTTATTTTAGTGTATAATTTAGAGGTTATGTTGTTTAGTACCATAAACCCCCCTAAAAATACAACATATTAAACAAAATATACTGCAATAATTTATTAAAAACAAACATTACCCTTATTTTCTTTGGTCTGTATTGACCACCAAGGTTCACAAGTGTGACCCCTAAAGGCAGGCTCACACTCACACTACAGGACTTTGGGCTGGATTTTGCTGTCGCAGACAGATTTCCAAGCTCTGTGACAAAACCCCTGGACCGCCGCCAAATCGGTGCTCGTTGCTGTCGCTGAAGCTTGTCAAATATGAGCATGTCAGCGACCTGATCTGAGTCTGTCTCCAGCAGTCACACACGTTGCGAAATTTTCGAACCTGTTTGATATTATCGCCAAGTGATCTTGTAGTGCGAGTGATGAAACAACGTGGTAAACTGCGTGATATCATCCAACTAAACGTAGGCCTACATGAATACAAGGCGACAATTTGATCATAATTGTTTTATACTAAGAATCTAACAAAAAATATATTTACAAAATGTAAATAAGTGTTTTTTGCTCTATACTTAACATTATGATATATTTTATTTACCATCAGTTTTTGCTGAATAGACATGGACCTCCAACCTGCGTGTATTTCTGGCCAAATTTCTTTTTTGTATGATCTTTTTTTCTGTACATATGACTTGGGCAGCGAGCATGAGTGGCTCTCTAATGTCTCGCATGTATTCATGTGAGAAAAAGATTTTTCGTTGTTGGTCGGGGTTGCCGCTTGGCCAAAGATCTTGTAGTTTGTGCACCATTTCGGCGTTGTGTTGTTTCGTATGAGCGCTACTAAAACAAGAAGACGACAAGATAAATTGTTGTGTAGTGTGAGTACTGTGGCAATTCACGTAGCCTCAGTTCTGTAGTGTGAGCCTGCCTTTAGTGACGAATATCAGGTTGAACTAAAATTTGTTTTCTTTTTCTTGCAGTTTATCACTGAAGCTGTCTTCTCTCAATGAGTCTCATCTTGCACTAGTCAACAGTACCTGGAAGTTTGGCTGTGAACACAGCAAAGTAATGATTAAGAATATGATTTTGAACTTTCCCTCTTGTTGTGTCCTGGACGAGGATGATCGACCAGTAGCATGGATATTAACTTATCCCTCCTGTGCTATGGGAATGTTGTACACGGTTCCAGAACACAGAGGAAAAGGCTATGCAAAAGCACTGGTCACCGTTATGTCAAAGAGACTCCACTCTCAAGGCTATCCAGTGTACTGTTTTATAGAGGAGGAGAACCAGTTATCCTACAGGCTCTTTACAAGTCTGGGTTTCACACAGGAACCGGATTACAAGGCAGCCTGGTTTGTATTTAATGATTTTTAATTGGGCCAAATCAGAACAACCAATCAGAATTGTTTAGCTTCTTTCTGAAATGCTATGTATTATGTAAAAGCTGTTTTCTGATAAAATGTACTACAACTTTAAAAACAAAATCTACATCAACAACCAAAACAATTGATTTATTTAAATAAGGAATCCATTCCATCAATAAAATGTGTACAACACAACTATTTATTCTTTATATCACATGTAAAACAAATATTTACAGTTAAACTACACATTGTGTAGCATCAGCTTGATTTGTAAGCTGTTTTATTTTTCTGCATACTCTTCTAGTCGAAGCAGCCATTTCTCCCAGAATGGCCTAATCTGCTGTGAGTTCAAGAAGTGAGCGTGTGCGGGTGATCCATCTTTGTAGGCCACCACAATTAAACCGTTTTGTACCTATGTGTAAACAACAGAACATGATGGAAGACTCCAATGGAAAACTTCAAGTCATTTAAAGAGAGTAAACGCCTTTAGGCCCTGTATATACCTGGCAATAAGATGTTCATTAGTGGTCAGACAAGAGTGTTTACACAGGGTATTAACATGTGACCACTTTCAAATAGATTGTGAGGGGAGCGATTTTATGACTACATAGTATACATGGTACATATTCAAAGGTTTAGTGTAGGTAAGATTTTTTAAAATGCTTCAGGAAGTCTCTTATGCTCATCAAAGCAGTATTTATTTGATCAAAAATACAGTTAAATAATTACAATTCAAAATAACTGAGTAAATTCTGTATAAATAAGTAATTCTACTTTAGTGACTTTTAGACCCCTTTACCTTTTTTTTAATGAAAAGCGACAAATCTAGTGACTTTTTGGACTGCTGGTTAATACCGACTATGTATTAAAATACAATATGTAAGCACGGATTAGGAGGAAAAAAAAACATGTAAAGTGCAGACAGTTGGCGCTTTATGTCATCTGTTTATCATTTCGCTTCTTTCTGAGCAGGCTTTTTTTCAAGCTGAATTCTCATTCAAGTACCTGCATTAATTCATCTGTGTTATTGTATGTTGACATCAGGCAAAATGTAGTTATGTGATGTCTTGTGCATATAATAATAATTTGTTACATTTATATAGTGCTTTTTTTGCACCATGTAAGGTTTTAGGGCGAACCAAACACAAATTAATCTTCCAGGTGATTTGTTCAAACATAATTTCACACAGAATTCAACATTCCAGACCCCAAATCACCAATCCAGATCCATAAAATCCAGGCTCCAGCCAGTCTACGCTAAGAACTTTATGGCCAACTAAAGCAACTGAACGTTGTCAATGTTGATGATTTGGAAAAGACTGATTGGTTCATGAACCAATCTTGATTGGGCCTTGAGCTTTGCCATCTCTGCAGAGATGGCAAAGCTCAAGGCCCAATCAAGATAACAGCAAAGGTTGCTTGATCCCACAACAGATATACAAAACAGACCTCCTCCTTCTTAAGGAACTCTGAATGACCCCAAGGTTGAAATCTCTTAAAACCACAGAGACTGAGACTTTACCTATAAAAATACATAAAATCATCCCAAAGCAATTCTCGATGGACTTATAATCAAACATTGTGCAACTTCATAATTATATATTGTGTCAACAACCTATATGTCTAATATGCTTAGATCCCATATAAGTCATTGTAAGCCCGTCTAATTGGTCCAATGGAGGTCTCCAATAATACGGGGAAGGTTTCTCTGCGCATTACTGTCTTTCCTTTTACGCAACACAATAAGATTAAATGCAATATATTTTCTCACATGCAATAGCTCGTTTCATCTGACTCCAAAAATGAAAAGGTTTTAATGATATCTGTGCATCATTAAAACGTGAACGAATATTTGATTATTCTCTTAAAACTCTGTTTGTATTTTACCCGCTTAGATCAGGAAGACTATATCGCTCCGAGTTCCTTACCCAGGTCTCCGACACAAGTGGCCAGTCCCGAAGATCAGGAGCTGAGGCAGTTGGCTAATTCTCTAGGATTTTGCCGTACACGCGCAACAATCAAAGAGATTTTTCATAGCCCCCTTGGATGCCCTTCAGGAACTTAATTCAATCGTTTTACTTTAGTAGGTTTTGGCTCTGAATTAATCAAGCCTGTACATTTATCTAAAGTAACATTAAATTAGAACAGAAGACATCGGAACACAACCACCAACCCAAGTCGCCAGCACACTCCCTGATATCAGTTATTAGCCGTCGCTAATCTCTGACGCAAGCTTGTGGCAATATACGAATCCGTTAATCTTATTTGGGAAAAACAAATCTCAGAGTCGTTCAGAATAAAATCAAACGTTTACAATTTATTGACCAGGTAATGAAGCAATAATTCAAAGTCCAATTCGCAAGAATAAAATCATCAGTTAATCATAACATAACAATAATTCAGAAATGGAATGATTTGTAGAAATTACCTGGCAACGAAAATTACACACAGCGTTTGTGTGGGCAGTCAACCTACAGACTCCTCGAACTTTCTGCACCTTTTCCTTATATACCCAGATAATTCAATATTCTTACCAAATGGTGGGGTCTGTCATTATAATTAGATTTTGGCTCCCTATTCAGGGATTCACACTGTGAGATCAGAATTTGTATTTGAATAGGTTCTTGTTTTACATACAGGAGGTACAGTCTGAATGGAGGACCTGGGGGAGGGAAAACACCTTTAGAGGATACATCACTTTTCTCATCTTTTAGCTTTTCCCTATGGTTGGGAGAATGAGACCATTTTACCAGACGCACTGAGACACTTTAAATGATATCAAACATACATAGATACTTCTTGTACATACTTTACATTGCATAGGTTTTTCAGTGTATTTCAGGTGAGGAGGAGGGGGGATGAAAGGGAGATAGTGTGTGTGGAGTGTGAACTGCACTGTGTGTTGCATCTCAAAATCCCTGTTACATATGCAGGAGATAGTTCAAGTGTTAATGTCCAGGGGGGCCTTTGTTCCATCTAGGGGTCGACCAGACATACTGGCTCCAGCCTTACATCATGTAATTGTGATAACTATTAGATGCTTGAACGAAAGTGTGTCTTGTTTCTATCAGTACAATCGTATGTTCTTAATTCAAAAGATGGCTTGATTGAAATCTGTGTAAAATGTTTCATATTCTTATAATAGTAATGATGTCTAAACTGTGGCCTCTGTACTCTCTGCTATAGCTGGAGAGTAAGGAGATCACAGATAACGCATGATTTACGATGAGAAGTGAAGAAAATGCCACCTCTCAAATAAAGACAGTGTCTAATTGGTTAGAACTCATCCAGGAGGCTGTAGATTGTCATCCTACAGCCCTCATCATCTTACCCAAACATTGGAGTGTCTGTGCTCAACTAAGGCAGAGTCGGCATCTATGCCGGTGAACCGAACATATAATGATTCAGTTCGACTCCTAGGGGTTCGACTCCCAAGACAAGACGATGCTCACCCGACTGGCCAATAGGAACGTGGCCCCGCCCATGACACAATTTTCACAGTGAAAGCAAAATCTGACAGAGAGCAAGAAATTGCATCGAGAGCAAAGAAAAGCGTTTTGAGAGAAACACTTTTTTTTTAGAGATAATGTTTTCACACTAATAGCAAAAAATATATATTTGAGAGTTTTTTTCAAAGTATTTTGAGAGAGATTTTTTTTCTCAGAAATAATTGTAAAAATTTCAAATGTATATTTTTTTATGTTCTATAAAAAAATACTTTCTCTCAAAACTTTTTTTAGTCTCAAATATTATAATTTTTTGCTATTGGTATGAAAATTCTCTCAGATCATTTATTTTCTCGCATGTAATAAAGAGACAATTCTATCTCCATACCCTCTGTTGGAGAAAATAAAAAAGCACTAAACGATTGCTCTTGTAACCAACAGGTAATGTTCGTCGGGAGTTTTTGCAGTGTATTTGCTAGGTGTTTTGTACATCCTGTCGAATGTGGAGATTTCTGGGAACAGCTCTAGTCGGGGACATCACAAAAAAAAAAAAAGAGTCCTGAGAAACCAGTGACCGACGTCTGATCACCCTAGGCTAAATATTAGCCTACACATTTCACCAAGCTTCCGTCTTTTAAGGCTGTGTTTGACTTTAGGCTTGTTTGAGATGAGCAAAATCTGCACAGAACTGATCAGCGAGATGCATGCCGGTTAGAAATGTGTCCTAGTGCGGTCCGCCTTGCTCTGATGTCATGCTGACGTATGTCAAAAAAACTCTCGCGATCGCATGGCGGATATGTGTCGAATTCTGCAGGTGAGCGCAGTTGCTCTCCACCGACTGCGCTGATCAAAAGCATAATGGGAAACGACTTGCTGACGACACAGCTTAATGCTCATTAGTTTAAACAACCGTGATGTATTGTTCTCTTTTAAAATGTTTGAATTTAAAACTCTGATATCGTGTTTTTAATGTGGATAAATTATGTGTGAGTATTCCCAAACTCTCTGACAATGTGTTCCCTTATCGAGTCGATCCCTCGACATTACGTATGGGGAAATCCATTTTCCTCGAATGCTTAAGTCTGATTTGAATAACTCTTTTGCTTGCAAATAGCCCATGGCCCCAGCACCCTCACCTGATTGGCTGACAGCCTCCAATATAGTTGACATTGGGCGCCAAAAACCTCTGAATCTTTCTTCTTCACCTGGAGCCTGGTTTTGCCGTGGAATCACGCAAACAGAGTGGACAAAATGGATTATCCCCTCTCGCGTTCCAGAGGATTTTTTTGCTTTAAATCGAAGAAATGTCTCTTTGCCGCACGTGTGGTGGTCCTATCGACTTCCCGGACGCACACAAGCAGTGTGTGCTGTGTCTGGGTCGAGCCCACGTGGAGGCGGCACTCGAAGGATCAGGTTGTCGAGCCTGTGAGGGACTGCCTATCAAGATCCTTCGTTCAAGGCTGGCCGTTACCTGCAACGGCGGCCCTCAGACTCCTGCCTCCCGACTCCTGCCTCCCAGGAGGGAGACTGCAGAGAGCTCCGTCTATGGACTCTGTCGTGGAGTTGGCGTCGGCCCCACGCCGCCCTCACGTATCAGAACCTCTCACCTACGCTGAGGCCAGTTACCGCCCTCCGAAGGAGGCGCGGGAAATGGTATCTTTCGGGTATAGTGAGGACGACGCCATGTCCACGAGTGCCTCCGACCCGGGAGCGTGGTCTGAGGCTCCTTCAGAAGCCGCCCCGACCTCGCTGGATGCGGAGCTCATGGCTATTCTCACGGAGGCAGTAGCAGACTTGGAGCTGGACTGGTCAGCCCCCAAAGAACAGCCGTCTAGTAAGTGGATGGACGGGTCCTTCCTCGGTGCGGGCCGTCAGGCGGACGCCCCTCAGAGACCCGCGCCCTTTTTCCCTGAGCTCCACGAGGAGCTCACCCGGTCATGGCGCTCCCCTCACTCAGCCTGCCCGAGCCAATGCACAGGGTACCCAGCTACTTACTACAGTGGAATGGGCGGAGAAATTGGGTTACACGGGACTGCCTCCCGTCGAGGACGCTGTCGCGGCCCACCTGTGTCCTTCTCCCGGATGGAAAACCGCCTCATTGCCTTCCAAGTCATGTAGAGTCACTGCCCACATCGCCGAGAAGGCATACATCTCAGTTGGACATGCAGCATCTGCCCTCCACACAATGGCAATCCTGCAGGTCTTTCAAACTCCACTCTTGGGGTCCCTGGACGAGGAAGGCCCGGACCCCAAGTATCTCAGGAAGCTGCGCACGGCCCCAGATCTTGCTCTGGCCGCCTCTAAAAAGGTTGCGCAGGGTATCGGCCGTAATATGGGCAGCCTCGTGGTGTTGCATCGTCACCTGTGGCTGACGTTGACGGAGATGCATGATTCTGAGAAGAAACAGCTCCTGGACGCACCGGTAAGCCCGTCGGTTCTTTTCGGCGTTGCAGTCGAGGCTTTTTCTGAGAAGTACGACTCTGAAACAATCAAAGATGATGCCGCATCTCCTACCTAAACGGTCTCAAGCCCCTCCTAGAGCGAGGTCTAGATCGTCCTCGGCTCAGCGTCCGGCTGGATACGCCAGGCATGCATCCCCGAGCGGGATAGAATTCAGGAAGCTCCGTTTCAGCACGAAACCGGCCTCTAGCAGCCAAGGGCGGCTGGCGGACAAGAAGGGGCAGCGTTCCTGATGTTCGTGCCAGGAGGAAGAGAGCACGGGCCGTGCACGACAACGGACCTGCAGCGAAAAGGGCGTGTTCCCACTCAGAGTTCCCTCGGCAACCTACAGTGAAGCCCAAAAATGTTGTTTTCAATGTTATGAAACCGATGTGTTCTGTTTCAATAAACATAAAGCATTACATCTCAGCTCTTTTCCTCCCTTGACTATTACCCGCGACAGAAGCGAAGCCTCTCCTCTGGGAGACGCTTCGCAGAGAGGAAGCCCGGGGCAACCCGAGGATGTGATTTCATGTGTCCCTGTGCAAAGAGCCGGGGACGAGTCACCGGCCACTCATATAGCTGTCAATGCTCGCCGGCAGCTGGCGCGCAGCCCCCGCCGCAGCATGTGTTAATGCCCCCTCTATTGAGCCACCTGAGCGTGTGGTCGACACTCCCAGCGGCGTCAGATTGGGTAATCAACACTGTAAAACGCGGCTAGTTCATTCGCTGACCACCCCACTTCAGCAGCGTGATTATGTCAGAAGAATCAGAACAGAGTGCCCGCTGCTACGGGCAGAAATCTCCTCTCTCCTGGCCAAACAAGCAGTAGAGATAGTGCCCGGGGAACAGAGAAATCGTGGGTTTTACAGCCGCTATTTTCTAGTCTCGAAAAAGGATGGAGGTATGCGCCCCATCTTAGACCTGAGATCACTGAACAAAGCGCTCGCGAAATGCGTGTTCAAGATGATTACGGTGAAGCAAATCTTCGCGCATATTCAGCCTGGGGATTACTTCATCGCAGTAGATCTGAAGGATGCATACTTTCACATTCAGATAGCCCCGCATCACAGGCGCTTTCTGAATTTTGCATTCAAAGGTGTTGCATACCAATTCAAAGTGTTGCCGTTCGGGCTGGCTCTGGCCCCCTGCGTATTTACAATGTGCATAAATGCAGCGCTCGCACCCCTGAAGCTCAGTGGGATGCGCATACTGAACTATCTCGACGACTGGCTAGTAACGCTCAATCGAGAGGCGCTCTCGAAGAACACAGACGCAGACTACTCGCCCATCTGACAGAGCCAGTCGATCACATTCCTGGGTATGGTTCTGGAGATTTTATAACCTGGACATTCCCTTGTTCGCACCACATGTTCTGTCAGTGCAGGAGGAGAGAGCTGAGCAGCCATTGGGTGACTAAGGTGCCGGTTGGCGCGTGTTTCTACCATGGTTTCAACCAGGCCGTATAGCGGCAAAGTACTGCAGTAATAGCTGCGGTTGATAATATTCACATTAACTGTTATGTCATGTGGCCCCTTTTATTATGCCCGTGTTCATAAGCCGGCAATGTTCTCAAAGTACCAACAAGTTTGCTGCATTTTTCCCGCATATCACACCAGTTAGTGTGGCCAAATAAGTGGCCAGCTTTTACCACTATCATTGTTCGACCAGATCCAAATGTGAGATTGTGTTGTTTATAATAACTATCCAAAAACTTTGTCAATTACTTTATAGTCAACATCACTAATGTTCGTCTGAAATCATTAGAATAATCGAGCAAAGGACTTTGTGAAGAAGGTGACTCTTTACAGTACAGATGAAGAAGTCCTGAGAAGAATGCTGACTGTAGAAAATACAGTTGACTGGAGCACATACTTCTTAATAGGAGGTATGTCTTTTCCTCCAATTTTATATTATATATTATATCATTAATGCGACTTCCGGTTATTTTAATTACATTAATTCTAGGATGTGATACACGTCATTCGCCAATGCTAAAGGAAATTGCTGCTTCTCGGGGTGTCAATATGAAAGGTTTCTCCTTAGCGCACCTTATGATATTATCTGATTCCAGTCATTTGCCTGATACCAGGTAAGATGGTCCCTCTATTATTCTGTTTTAAAAGGTTATGTCATGAACTCGTAATTATCGATTTGTGTTGCATTATATGCATTTAAATAAAAGATTGATAATGCTTTAAATTTTCCCTTAAAAATCTTTGCGTCCTTCCTTATAGTGACCTTGAGACCAGAGTGTCTGTCCTGAATGAGTCACATGCCGATGTAGTTAACAAGACTTGGAAATTTGGTGGGAATGACGAAGGTTACAGGAACATCCTGAATCTCATCAGCCATTTCCCCACATGCTGCATTACAGATGAGAACAACCACAGTATGATTACTGTGCACTTGGAATTTTATACACTCTACCAGAGCACCGTGGGAAGGGATATGCCCAAACCCTGGTCACTACAATGGCAAAGAAGCTCCATTCTCAGGGCTATCCTGTTTACTGTTTCATTGAAGAATGCAATCAGCTTTCCTACAAACTTTTTACAAGCCTTGGTTTTACAGAGGACTGCTCTTATAGGGCTGCCTGGTACCAATTCATTTGTTAGAATGAATACTCACTATTACTCCTATATGTGAGTGAAAAAAACCCTCCTTGAATGTCAGCATGAAAAAAAAAAAAACTGACAATTCTCATTTTTTAATGGAAGTGTTTAGTATAAAAACGGCATTGTTTATTATAAATGATTTATTCGTGCACCTCATTATTTTTTTAATTCATATGCACCTGTAATCTTTAATCAAAAACATTGACTTTTCCTCCCCTTGCAACTCTGATTACATAAAGGTGCAGTCATGACAAAAATATCTATTTTATACACAGTTGTAACATTTTCTACACATTTTGATGATGACATTGTGTTCTAGAACTTTCACTAAATATGTTTTATGAATGAAGGTAAACCACCAAACTTATATTTGAACATCAGAATTGACAATTACGCACACATAGGGTAATGACTTGCCTCTGTAGGGGAAATCTGTGTCATGTCTACAGTTTTTTTCCAATTGCTAACACACTAAAATGACATGTACACCACAATTGTTTAAACTGACACACATAGAGCAAAAGCTCTTCTCAAGTCTCCAAAAGTCTAACCACATTTTCTGTTTTGCACACATTTTGCAATTAAAAATGGCACTTTTTAAATGCCCTGAACACGGTTCTCTGCATAAGACACAACAATCTGACATAAATTAACACGCCATTTCAAAGCACTGCCATTCAAAATGACACTATATGGGTTACTTGGCCAATACATGTGCCACCTGGCCAAACACCTCAATGGTTAATTGTTAACACTGTTTTTTGTGAGCATATTTTTGTTTAGTCCAATGTAAAGATATCTGCTGTGCATATGTTGCACTGACTTGTTTGGTGAAAAGTAAAAATGTTTTAACAGCATGTGTGTGTATCTGCAAATATCTGAAGAATTTTCTACAATTTGAACTATTTTAGTATCATGGCAAAGCATACTAAAGATGAGTGCTTTTCATTTTGCCAAACAGTGTGTAGTTGATTTGACAAAAATCTGGTAATATGAATGAAGTGTGTGCCATTTCGAGCAAAAGTTTGATTTTGATAATGCTATGTAGTTTTGGTAGCAGTGCTCCATTTTGCAGGATATATGAGGTATTTTGCAGTTTGGGTGTGTGGTTTTGTGAATTGTCTTAAGTATTTTGATAAAACCAGCCTAGTTGAAGTTTTATTTTTAAAATTGCTCTGACAAAGAATGCATTTTATCTGTCATGTAGAAGACGTACAAAATTAAAACTTTTCCCATATACATCTCTCAATTACAGGCATTTTAAACATATATGTGTGTGTATATATATTTCATAAAACTATTCTAATTAAATTTTGTTCACAAAGGAAATAAATAAAGGTCCCGATCCGGGAACGATTCCACGTTGGGCGCTTGAGTTGAGTTGCGTGAGCACTTGTGAACTCTCAACTTTAACTTTTACAAACCCATAAAAAGCAATCCCTTCCTGGTAGGCTACGTACTGGGCAGGGTTGCCAGCTCTGCGTTAATATGCGTACCAAAAATCAAACTAGGCCTGTCTGTGCCATTCATTCCCATACCTAAAATACACATTTTATGGTCAGTGGTAGGCCTATATAAAATTAAAGCACTATGGCTATAATAAACACAGCTCAAGGCTCTATAGCCTACCAGTGACCAACAAAACTTCAAATCTAGCACAGTTTTATCAATGGTGAAATATAAAATATTTCATTACAAGCATTTTAGTCAAACACAATTTATGCAATATGTCAAAACTTTAATCCGCGGCGAAGAAAAAACAACCCGCGGCAACAGTTCAAAAGTAGCCCATTTCCGGGAAAAACAGCGGACTTGGCAACCCTGGAACCTGGTCTGCTCTATGGTTCGGAGGCTTTTAAATGCACTGCGCGAGCAATACAGTAGACACGCTGACACCCCTCACAATGCGTCAGTTGACTACAGAGGATCTGAAGACCCTGGAAGTAGAACTTAAAAACTACTTTCCACAGTCGCTGCAGGTTTGAAAAAGCATTTATTGAGCTAATAAAGTAGCTTACCTTCAAATTATCATGTCATCAGCATAAGTTTGCTACCAAACTTATGACAAAAAATTACTAAAATTCAAAGAATGCTTTATGGTCTACATGCATCTCAACTGTCAGCGTTAGCAGTAAACTTTGTATATATAATATTGTATTTTGTCCTGGATACATATAGGTATATGGATGTATTGTTCAACTCAGCAGAACTGGACAGAGCGCTGATCCTGTTAGTGTGTTTGTTGACCTGTGGCCAGACTTCAGAGTTGTACTCATTAAACCAGAAATTCGTGAGGTATAAGGAATATTGCAAAATTTTAGTGATTGGTTGGAAATTTTGCAATACTTAAGATAGGTTCAACAACCCGTTTCCTTTTTTCTACAGGCAGGAGACCTTTTCAAAAACTTGACTGTGTTTTCAAAAAATGATGTCTACCTCAGAGACCTGCTGGCACAGACAGATGTCATTGACTGGAAAATGTATATTGCCTTAGGTACTTGTATTTCTTTTTGCATGTCTTTTTTGCATTAGTATAAATCACGGAAATGGTCTCAAACTCTTTTTCCATTGAAATTTTTGTCTCAAGCTGCTGAGCTTCATCATGAAAAGATGCTGGAATTTGTGGCTATAAACAGAGGCGTACCCATGAAGAAAGAATTAGTGTGCCACAAGTTGGTTCTTCGTGAGCCATCAAAGTGTTCACAAATTGATAGGTGAAGTACATCCGCTGTAATCATTAACACCACACTTCAGACACAATTTTATGGCAGTTCATAGTTCAAGCTATGTTGCAGTAATTTGTCACTGAGTACAAGCACTGTAACCTTTTAATGACTCTTAGATTGATGTCATCATCATTGTATCTCACTCTTAAACCTCTGTTGGTCTTCAGTAATTTTAGAATGAAAAGTTTATGTTTTGAATTTTCAAAAAAAAAATTTACTTCATTGAAATGGTACGAAACTTGTGCCACATATGAACACAAAAAAAAATTGTAGACATGATCAGAAAAGGTTAAATGGTCTTATGATGGACATATGATTTTAACAGTCAAAAATGAATGCCATTGGATGTGAATGGGAAATTTGAAAATACAAAGCAATTTTTGAGGACAGTCTACAAATAAGCCACAATGAAGTAGTCTTCTTTGATAATGTCTAAAATGTGTATATCCAATGCAAAACCTAATAAAAGTAAGGGATAATGCCTGAAAACATTTTTATAAGTAACTAAGTAGCCTATAAGAATATATTTGCATCTAGTGCACAATGGTATTGCATGTGATTTTCTTTATGTTTCCCACTAGATGACACCAACCTGCCTTCCAGGCATTGGATTTATAAAAACCTTTTTAACAAACTAAAACTACTTAAAACTTAAAGCTTTTTAAACAACTACAAACTTTCTGGATGGCCAACATAAAGTTTGTCTCAAACATTTTAATCTAGTTTTTCTCATATTTGTTATTTTAGTGTATAATTTAGAGGTTATGTTGTTTACTACCATAAACCCCCCTAAAAATACAACATATTAAACAAAATATACTGCAATAATTTATTAAAAACAAACATTACCCTTATTTTCTTTGGTCTGTATTGACCACCAAGGTTCACAAGTGTGACCCCTAAAGGCAGGCTCACACTCACACTACAGGACTTTGGGCTGGATTTTGCTGTCGCAGACAGATTTCCAAGCTCTGTGACAAAACCCCTGGACCGCCGCCAAATCGGTGCTCGTTGCTGTCGCTGAAGCTTGTCAAATATGAGCATGTCAGCGACCTGATCTGAGTCTGTCTCCAGCAGTCACACACGTTGCGAAATTTTCGAACCTGTTTGATATTATCGCCAAGTGATCTTGTAGTGCGAGTGATGAAACAACGTGGTAAACTGCGTGATATCATGCACCTAAACGTAGGCCTACATGAATACAAGGCGACAATTTGATCATAATTGTTTTATACTAAGAATCTAACAAAAAATATATTTACAAAATGTAAATAAGTGTTTTTTGCTCTATACTTAACATTATGATATATTTTATTTACCATCAGTTTTTGCTGAATAGACATGGACCTCCAACCTGCGTTTATTTCTGGCCAAATTTCTTTTTTGTATGATCTTTTTTTCTGTACATATGACTTGGGCAGCGAGCTTGAGTGGCTCTCTAATGTCTCGCATGTATTCATGTGAGAAAAAGATTTTTCGTTGTTGGTCGGGGTTGCCGCTTGGCCAAAGATCTTGTAGTTTGTGCACCATTTCGGCGTTGTGTTGTTTCGTATGAGCGCTACTAAGACAAGAAGACGACAAGATAAATTGTTGTGTAGTGTGAGCACTCTGGCAATTCACGTAGCCTCAGTTCTGTAGTGTGAGCCTGCCTTTAGTGACGAATATCAGGTTGAACTAAAATTTGTTTTCTTTTTCTTGCAGTTTATCACTGAAGCTGTCTTCTCTCAACGAGTCTCATCTTGCACTAGTCAACAGTACCTGGAAGTTTGGCTGTGAACACAGCAAAGTAATGATTAAGAATATGATTTTGAACTTTCCCTCTTGTTGTGTCCTGGACGAGGATGATCGACCAGTAGCATGGATATTAACTTATCCCTCCTGTGCTATGGGAATGTTGTACACGGTTCCAGAACACAGAGGAAAAGGCTATGCAAAAGCACTGGTCACCGTTATGTCAAAGAGACTCCACTCTCAAGGCTATCCAGTGTACTGTTTTATAGAGGAGGAGAACCAGTTATCCTACAGGCTCTTTACAAGTCTGGGTTTCACACAGGAACCGGATTACAAGGCAGCCTGGTTTGTATTTAATGATTTTTAATTGGGCCAAATCAGAACAACCAATCAGAATTGTTTAGCTTCTTTCTGAAATGCTATGTATTATGTAAAAGCTGTTTTCTGATATAATGTACTACAACTTTAAAAACAAAATCTACATCAACAACCAAAACAATTGATTTATTTAAATAAGGAATCCATTCCATCAATAAAATGTGTACAACACAACTATTTATTCTTTATATCACATGTAAAACAAATATTTACAGTTAAACTACACATTGTGTAGCATCAGCTTGATTTGTAAGCTGTTTTATTTTTCTGCATACTCTTCTAGTCGAAGCAGCCATTTCTCCCAGAATGGCCTAATCTGCTGTGAGTTCAAGAAGTGAGCGTGTGCGGGTGATCCATCTTTGTAGGCCACCACAATTAAACCGTTTTGTACCTATGTGTAAACAACAGAACATGATGGAAGACTCCAATGGAAAACTTCAAGTCATTTAAAGAGAGTAAACGCCTTTAGGCCCTGTATATACCTGGCAATAAGATGTTCATTAGTGGTCAGACAAGAGTGTTTACACAGGGTATTAACATGTGACCACTTTCAAATAGATTGTGAGGGGAGCGATTTTATGACTACATAGTATACATGGTACATATTCAAAGGTTTAGTGTAGGTAAGATTTTTTAAAATGCTTCAGGAAGTCTCTTATGCTCATCAAAGCAGTATTTATTTGATCAAAAATACAGTTAAATAATTACAATTCAAAATAACTGAGTAAATTCTGTATAAATAAGTAATTCTACTTTAGTGACTTAGACCCCTTTACCTTTTTTTTAATGAAAAGCGACAAATCTAGTGACTTTTTGGACTGCTGGTTAATACCGACTATGTATTAAAATACAATATGTAAGCACGGATTAGGAGGAAAAAAAAACATGTAAAGTGCAGACAGTTGGCGCTTTATGTCATCTGTTTATCATTTCGCTTCTTTCTGAGCAGGCTTTTTTTCAAGCTGAATTCTCATTCAAGTACCTGCATTAATTCCTCTGTGTTATTGTATGTTGACATCAGGCAAAATGTAGTTATGTGATGTCTTGTGCATATAATAATAATTTGTTACATTTATATAGTGCTTTTTTTGCACCATGTAATAGATAACGCATGATTTACGATGAGAAGTGAAGAAAATGCCACTTCTCAAATAAAGACAGTGTCTAATTGGTTTGAACTCATCCAGGAGGCTGTAGATTGTCATCCTACAGCCCTCATCATCTTACCCAAACATTGGAGTGTCCGTGCTCAACTAAGGAAGAGGCGGCATCTATGCCGGTGAACCGAACATATAATGATTCAGTTCGACTCCTAGGGGTTCGACTCCCAAGACAAAACGATGCTCACCCGACTGGCCAATAGGAACGTGGACCCCGCCCATGACACAATTTTCACAGGTTCACTCGCCCATCTGACAGAGCCAGTCGATCACATTCCTGGGTATGGTTCTGGAGATTTTATAACCTGGACATTCCCTCGTTCGCACCACATGTTCTGTCAGTGCAGGAGGAGAGAGCTGAGCAGCCATTGGGTGACTAAGTCGCCGGTTGGCGCGTGTTTCTACCATGGTTTCAACCAGGCCGTATAGCGGCAATTTAGTATTGCAGTAATAGCTGCGGTTGATAATATTCACATTAACTATGTCATGTGGCCCCTTTTATTATGCCCGCGTTCATAAGCCGGCAATGTTCTCAAAGTACCAACAAGTTTGCTGCATTTTTCCCCCATATCACACCAGTTAGTAGTGTTGCCAGAGCCGGCCGAGGTATAAGCGAACTAAGCGGCTGCTTAATCGAGTTTTTTTTTTTTTTTTTTTTTTACTCAGATTTTTATTTTATTTTTTACATATTAATTATCTTAAACAAGTGACATGAATGAATTAATGACTAATTCAAGACAAGAAAATTCTGATTTCATGATCAATATACCTGCCTACAACTGCTGCTGTGTCTGCCAGTGTTTGAGTCATGCGCATAACCTCGCGTGCATAGGCAATTCGTGCGCAAAGTCATGGTAATGTTAAGCCATGTCACAAAAATTTGATTTGATCAATGATTGATGATTGACATTTAAATCAATGATTTATCCTTTAAATTAATAATATTCAGAACAGAACAAAAATAAAAAAAATAACTATAAACAAGCCAAAACGAAATAATTTAAAACGAAAGTGAAAGTACGCGGCGTTGGGCTCACGTATCTCTCTCATTAGAATCAAAATGTATCAACACTCGCGATGTATTTGGATGGTAAACTATTCTTTATTATAGCCTTTGTACTTCACTCGTGTTCCAATATCGACGGAAAAAAATCATCCTCTTCACACACGCAAAAAAGTGCTTGGAAACATCGCAGTGGAGCGGTGCTTTCGCTGAATGGTACAAATTGTATTAGCCCAGGGGCGATTCTAGGATTTTAATTTTAGGGGGGCTCAGCCCCCAATGAGGGTATGATGTAAAAAAAAAAAAAAAAAAGTTAGTTTATGGTCTAATGCTCATTATTAAGTAGTTTCATTCATTCATCCAGTAACATGCATATGGCAGGGTTATATAATCACTGAGGTCTCGAATGTGAGGTATTTAGGGGGGTTCGGGGGCATGCTCCCCCGAGAAAATTTTGATTTCTCTGATCTACATATGTGCATTTTAAGATGTTTTGAAGGCCAAAAAAATTGGATGACAATAGCTTTAAAACCATGTGCGGGCAGCTGTTTTTTTTCTCACCTCATCAGCATCACACTCTTTTTCTCTTTGTTTTTATCTTGCTCTGTCTTTTCCCCTCCTAAAGCTGAGCTTTGACTGATACAGGCTTTTAATTTTTGTCTGTCAGTGAAAAAGTAAACATAGGGTCAACTGATAGGTTGATTTATGAATCATTTTCTCAGACAAAGCTACCAGGAAAGCTAGGTAACTAAGTCCATCTACAATGAAATATAAATTATTTATTTTATTTTTTAAGCTTTGTAATCAACAATACGGTTGGTTATTCATCAAGTCACCCCGTGAAAATCTATTTAATTTCAAATCATTTAACTAACCAGCTAAACGTGTATTAATGTAACTGTCTATTGGCAATATGATTAATCTGTTCTATATTTATTTCTATTTATTAAAAATAACAACATGAATTATCAATTTGCCACTTCTATAAATCAAGTGCTTAAAAGAAAACCACAAATCCCTTTACTCTACTCTTACTCTAATATATGTATACACCTCTACTGATTCATTATTATATTTATATTTTATTATTATATTATTATATATTATATTAATTATTATACATTATTATATTATATATATATATATATATATATATATATATATATATATATATATATATATATATATATACACACACATTATTATATTATATATATATACAAAACTATATTTATTAATACAAAACAAAATAACTCCACATGATGTTTCTCTCTCAAGGCCATCTAACGTTAGTGCTTTCAGACAATGATGTGTGTCTTTAATCATTTCTGTGCATGGCAGCATAATGTAATAACGAAATACAAAATAATATGTTTTAAAGTTTAAAAAGTAAATTAAAATAAATCATGATCGTTTTCTAAAGTATGTTTTCATGGGTGTTAATCGCTTCATTTTTGTTTTGTAGAAAAAAACCACTATCACACTGATAAGGGCTGAAGGTGAACCATGAGGTGAACGCAGCGAAACGTATTGGTATTGGATGAGAAACCGAACCGTCCCGTGTTGCTCCCAATGCTCCAGTAACATTATGTAAACTGCAATGCATAAATGACAAAGAACTGCACCGATGCAGATGTAATATCATAGCAATCTATCAATAAATGCACTCACGACACACCTCGCTCTGCTCGGCGCCCCTGCAGATTGAAAAATGCGCTAAATCCAAACAGACTCAGATAAGGGGAGGAGCCGGAACTTGACGCAGCTTGCCGCCGTTTCAAATGAGTTTTTTTAAAGGGGACTGAAGCGATAAAAAATATATTAATCAAATATTTTTTAGGGGGGCTGGGCAGAAGTTTAGGGGGGCTGAAGCCCCCCTAAAAAGGGCCTAGTGACGCCTATGTATTAGCCTACTGACTATTTAAACAGAGCAGCGTAATTTTTATGTTAGGTTGACTATTTTATTACGGCTATAATGAACAGGCTGCGATGTCAAGATTACAATGCTGGAATATGTTGTATGTTGTATGTGTGTGTGTGTGTGCGTGTGTGTGTGTAACGGCGCGGGCGCGATAGAACAGTGGAAACAAAAACATACTCCGTCATGTTCATACAAGACATCATTCAAGCTGCAAAGTGTTGCAAAACGTTGGAGGATATTTTGCAAATAATTTATTTAATGTGTTCGTGACAGTTTGTTTTCAGAAGTTTCAAAGAGTTAGTAAAAGAGTAAAGAAAAAGTTAAAACTTTTTATTTAAGTAGGCCTATCTATTTTTAGTATTTGTTTTGTATTAATACATAACCTCATTGTATTAATTTATAATGTAACATTATAGCGTGACATTTGTGTCAATAATTGTCAAACAGGTGACCCCGCATGGTGGGAGGGGGCCCCCAAATCAAATTCTGCTTAGGGCCCCCAAAAGGCTCGGGCCAGCACTGAGTGTTGCTTAACTGGGTTTGGGGAGATTCTGATGATGTTGACGCCGAGTTGGCTCTGTGCCAGAATACATTGGGTGTTTCAACCAGGTCCGGTACCCTGCTTAGTGCTTGTGCTCTATAGGGGCTCGATCGAGCTGGGCCAACTTCCACACGGCGGGGGTTTTATATGTTCCCCATGAATCCCGCGATATCCGCCTAATTCTCACAGGTGTCAGATCCACTGCGAGAAGAGAGATCTGTCCGTCTTGCCTGCACTTTTTTCACTCCTCCCCTCGCTGCAGCCGTCTACTCTCGCATATATTTAAGGCGAGGCAAGGCGCATCTCAAACAAGCCTGTTGGTCTGGTCTGGATAAGACATATTTGCCACCTCTGACAAAAAAAGTTTCACTTTAAAGAATTGACTGATTTTACTATGAAACATGAAATTTTTAAATTCAGATGAGTTAAAAATAGCAGAGACTACTTTATATGCGCATCTGCCTAAATCCATAAAGGTAAGAAGGCCTATAGGCTACTATGTTTATTTTATGTCACAGTAATCCGCGAATGATTTTACTGTCACATTTAATCTTTTTCTTTCTTTTTTTAGGTTTATGGGTTTGTTTTTGCTATGAACAGGAAACCACACACTTTGGAAGTATTGGTGGATAAGTGGCCAGCTTTTACCACTATCATTGTTCGACCAGATCCAAATGTGAGATTGTGTTGTTTATAATAACTATCCAAAAACTTTGTCAATCTAAACCACTTTATAGTCAACATCACTAATGTTCGTCTGAAATCATTAGAATAATCGAGCAAAGGACTTTGTGAAGAAGGTGACTCTTTACAGTACAGATGAAGAAGTCCTGAGAAGAATGCTGACTGTGGAAAATGCAGTTGACTGGAGCACATACTTCTTAATAGGAGGTATGTCTTTTCCTCCAATTTTATATTATATATTATATCATTAATGCGACTTCTGGTTATTTTAATTACATTAATTCTAGGATGTGATACACGTCATTCGCCAATGCTAAAGGAAATTGCTGCTTCTCGGGGTGTCAATATGAAAGGTTTCTCCTTAGCGCACCTTATGATATTATCTGATTCCAGTCATTTGCCTGATACCAGGTAAGATGGTCCCTCTATTATTCTGTTTTAAAAGGTTATGTCATGAACTCGTAAGTATCGATTTGTGTTGCATTATATGCATTTAAATAAAAGATTGATAATGCTTTAAATTTTCCCTTAAAAATCTTTGTGTCCTTCCTCAGTGACCTTGAGACCAGAGTGTCTGTCCTGAATGAGTCGCATGCCGATGTAGTTAACAAGACTTGGAAATTTGGTGGGAATGACGAAGGTTACAGGAACATCCTGAATCTCATCAGCCATTTCCCCACATGCTGCATTACAGATGAGAACAACCAGCCTGTGTCCTGGGTACTGTTGTATGATTACTGTGCACTTGGAATTTTATACACTCTACCAGAGCACCGTGGGAAGGGATATGCCAAAACCCTGGTCACTACAATGGCAAAGAAGCTCCATTCTCAGGGCTATCCTGTTTACTGTTTCATTGAAGAATGCAATCAGCTTTCCTACAAACTTTTTACAAGCCTTGGTTTTACAGAGGACTGCTCTTATAGGGCTGCCTGGTACCAATTCATTTGTTAGAATGAATACTCACTATTACTCCTATATGTGACTGAAAAAAACCCTCCTTGAATGTCAGCATGAAAAAAAAAACCTGACAATTGTCATTTTTTAATGGAAGTGTTTAGTATAAAAACGGCATTGTTTATTATAAATGATTTATTCGTGCACCTCATTATTTTTTTAATTCATATGCACCTGTAATCTTTAATCAAAAACATTGACTTTTCCTCCCCTTGCAACTCTGATTACATAAAGGTGCAGTCATGATAAAAATATCTATTTTATACACAGTTGTAACATTTTCTACACATTTTGATGATGACATTGTGTTCTAGAACGTTCACTAAATATGTTTTATGAAAGAAGGTAAACCACCAAACTTATATTTGAACATCATTCAGAATTGACAATTACGCACACATAGGGTAATGACTTGCCTCTGTAGGGGAAATCTGTGTCATGTCAAGTATTACAGTTTTTTTCCAATTGCTAACACACTAAAATGACATGTACACCACAATTGTTTAAACTGACACACATAGAGCAAAACCTCTTCTCAAGTCTCCAAAAGTCTAACCACATTTTCTGTTTTGCACACATTTTGCAATTAAAAATGGCACTTTTTAAATGCCCTGAACACGGTTCTCTGCATAAGACACAACAATCTGACATAAATTAACACGCCATTTCAAAGCACTGCCATTCAAAATGACACTACTTGGCCAATACATGTGCCACCTGGCCAAACACCTCACTGTAAAACCCAACAAGTTAACTCAACTCAAACCGATTGAGCAAACTGATTGCGGCAAACCATTTAAGTTTAAAAATAAATACATATGAGTATTGTGAACTTATATATATTGATATTACATATATGACTCAATATATATAAGTTCACAATACTCATATGTATTTATTTTTAAACTCAAATGGTTTGCCGCAATCAGTTTCCTCAATCAGTTTGAGTTGAGTTAACTTGTTGGGTTTTTGTGAGCATATTTTTGTTTAGTCCATGTAAAGATATCTGCTGTGCATATGTTGCACTGACTTGTTTGGTGAAAAGTAAAAATGTTTTAACAGCATGTGTGTGTATCTGCAAATATTTCTGTGCATGTGAACAATCTGAAGAATTTTCTACAATTTGAACTATTTTAGTATCATGGCAAAGCATACTAAAGATGAGTGCTTTTCATTTTGCCAAACAGTGTGTAGTTGATTTGACAAAATTCTGGTAATATGAATGAAGTGTGTGCCATTTCGAGCAAAAGTTTGCAGGATATATGAGGTATTTTGCAGTTTGGGTGTGTGGTTTTGTGAATTGTCTTAAGTATTTTGATAAAACCAGCCTAGTTGAAGTTTTATTTTTAAAATTGCTCTGACAAAGAATGCATTTTATCTGTCATGTAGAAGACGTACAAAATTAAAACTTTTCCCATATACATCTCTCAATTACAGGCATTTTAACAGAGGTGGACAGTAACAAAGTACATTTACTTGAGTACTGTACTTAAGTACACTTTTTGAGTATCTGTACTTTACTTGAGTATTATTTTTTCTGGAAACTTTTTACTTTAACTTCACTACATTTGAAAGACAAATATCGTACTTTTTACTCCACTACAATTCTGTCAAGGTCCTTGAGTAGAAAGTAACATCAGTCAGTGGATGATTTTGGTTGCAGGGGTTGCATTTTGGTTGGAAATGAAAGTCGGGTTGACGTCAGAACCCTGCATCCGATTGACATCAGAACCCGACGTCAGACTGACGTTGGATTTGATTGAAAATAAAAGTCGGGCTGACGTCAGAACACGACTGATGTTGGTTTCTGACGTCAACCCGATTTTCATTTTCAACCACAATACAACGTCTGTCCAACGTTGGAGATTAACGTCAATCTGACATTGGATTCTGACATAAACCTGATTTTCATTTTCAACGTTGGGTTTGGTTTTCTAAATGCGACTTTTGTCACTTTTTTGGAGCACACTAGCTTATAGATAACAGCAAGGCTAACATATGCATACTAAAAGCCCAAAAACTTTAAATAGGGCAATATTTGAGGGAACAGCCATTTGGGTGTCCGAAACCATTGTGGACGTTATTGAGGGCACTTATTCAATCTCACATTCAATCCCACTACTGGAACTGTGTTCTAGAAATAAATTTGATATTGATATGAGGGTAGGCAGGCATAGATTCAGAGGCATACGGTACTTTAAGTATTACATACAACAATGCAACAATAATAAAACAATGCATTGACATTTACTTTTTACTTCTGATACTTAAGTATTTTTAAAAATGAGTAGGCTACTTCTGTACTTTTACTTAAGTAAAAATAGGTCTTTAAAACTTTTACTTGTAACGGAGTAATATTTGACCTGTAGTATCTATACTTTCACTCAAGTAAGGAAGTTGTGTACTTCGTCCACCTCTGCATTTTAAACATATATGTGTGTGTATATATATTTCATAAAACTATTCTAATTAAATTTTGTTCACAAAGGAAATAAATAAAGGTCCCGATCCGGGAACGATTCCACGTTGGGCGCTTGAGTTGAGTTGCGTGAGCACTTGTGAACTCTCAACTTTAACTTTTACAAACCCATAAAAAGCAATCCCTTCCTGGTAGTAGGCTACGTAGCCTACTGGGCAGGGTTGCCAATTCTGCGTTAAAATGCGTACCAAAAATCAAACTAGGCCTGTCTGTGCCATTCATTCCCATACCTAAAATACACATTTTATGGTCAGTGGTAGGCCTATATAAAATTAAAGCACTATGGCTATAATAAACACAGCTCAAGGCTCTATAGCCTACCAGTGACCAACAAAACTTCAAATCTAGCACAGTTTTATCAATGGTGAAATATAAAATATTTCATTACAAGCATTTTAGTCAAACACAATTTATGCAATATGTCAAAACTTTAATCCGCGGCGAAGAAAAAACAACCCGCGGCAACAGTTCAAAAGTAGCCCATTTCCGGGAAAAACAGCGGACTTGGCAACCCTGGAACCTGGTCTGCTCTATGGTTCGGAGGCTTTTAAATGCACTGCGCGAGCAATACAGTAGACACGCTGACACCCCTCACAATGCGTCAGTTGACTACAGAGGATCTGAAGACCCTGGAAGTAGAACTTAAAAACTACTTTCCACAGTCGCTGCAGGTTTGAAAAAGCATTTATTGAGCTAATAAAGTAGCTTACCTTCAAATTATCATGTCATCAGCATAAGTTTGCTACCAAACTTATGACAAAAAATTACTAAAATTCAAAGAATGCTTTATGGTCTACATGCATCTCAACTGTCAGCGTTAGCAGTAAACTTTGTATATATAATATTGTATTTTGTCCTGGATACATATAGGTATATGGATGTATTGTTCAACTCAGCAGAACTGGACAGAGCGCTGATCCTGTTAGTGTGTTTGTTGACCTGTGGCCAGACTTCAGAGTTGTACTCATTAAACCAGAAATTCGTGAGGTATAAGGAATATTGCAAAATTTAAGTGATTGGTTGGAAATTTTGCAATACTTAAGATAGGTTCAACAACCCGTTTCCTTTTTTCTACAGACAGGAGACCTTTTCAAAAACTTGACTGTGTTTTCAAAAAATGATGTCTACCTCAGAGACCTGCTGGCACAGACAGATGTCATTGACTGGAAAATGTATATTGCCTTAGGTACTTGTATTTCTTTTTGCATGTCTTTTCTACATTAGTATAAATCACGGAAATGGTCTCAAACTCTTTTTCCATTGAAATTTTTGTCTCAAGCTGCTGAGCTTCATCATGAAAAGATGCTGGAATTTGTGGCTATAAACAGAGGCGTACCCATGAAGAAAGAATTAGTGTGCCACAAGTTGGTTCTTCGTGAGCCATCAAAGTGTTCACAAATTGATAGGTGAAGTACATCCGCTGTAATCATTAACACCACACTTCAGACACAATTTTATGGCAGTTCATAGTTCAAGCTATGTTGCAGTAATTTGTCACTGAGTACAAGCACTGTAACCTTTTAATGACTCTTAGATTGATGTCATCATCATTGTATCTCACTCTTAAACCTCTGTTGGTCTTCAGTAATTTTAGAATGAAAAGTTTATGTTTTGAATTTTCAAAAAAAAAATTTACTTCATTGAAATGGTACGAAACTTGTGCCACATATGAACACAAAAAATTGTAGACATGATCAGAAAAGGTTAAATGGTCTTATGATGGACATATGATTTTAACAGTCAAAAATGAATGCCATTGGATGTGAATGGGAAATTTGAAAATACAAAGCAATTTTTGAGGACAGTCTACAAATAAGCCACAATGAAGTAGTCTTCTTTGATAATGTCTAAAATGTGTATATCCAATGCAAAACCTAATAAAAGTAAGGGATAATGCCTGAAAACATTTTTATAAGTAACTAAGTAGCCTATAAGAATATATTTGCATCTAGTGCACAATGGTATTGCATGTGATTTTCTTTATGTTTCCCACTAGATGACACCAACCTGCCTTCCAGGCATTGGATTTATAAAAACCTTTTTAACAAACTAAAACTACTTAAAACTTAAAGCTTTTTAAACAACTTAAAACTTTCTGGATGGCCAACATAAAGTTTGTCTCAAACATTTTAATCTAGTTTTTCTCATATTTGTTATTTTAGTGTATAATTTAGAGGTTATGTTGTTTAGTACCATAAACCCCCCTAAAAATACAACATATTAAACAAAATATACTGCAATAATTTATTAAAAACAAACATTACCCTTATTTTCTTTGGTCTGTATTGACCACCAAGGTTCACAAGTGTGACCCCTAAAGGCAGGCTCACACTCACACTACAGGACTTTGGGCTGGATTTTGCTGTCGCAGACAGATTTCCAAGCTCTGTGACAAAACCCCTGGACCGCCGCCAAATCGGTGCTCGTTGCTGTCGCTGAAGCTTGTCAAATATGAGCATGTCAGCGACCTGATCTGAGTCTGTCTCCAGCAGTCACACACGTTGCGAAATTTTCGAACCTGTTTGATATTATCGCCAAGTGATCTTGTAGTGCGAGTGATGAAACAACGTGGTAAACTGCGTGATATCATGCACCTAAACGTAGGCCTACATGAATACAAGGCGACAATTTGATCATAATTGTTTTATACTAAGAATCTAACAAAAAATATATTTACAAAATGTAAATAAGTGTTTTTTGCTCTATACTTAACATTATGATATATTTTATTTACCATCAGTTTTTGCTGAATAGACATGGACCTCCAACCTGCGTTTATTTCTGGCCAAATTTCTTTTTTGTATGATCTTTTTTTCTGTACATATGACTTGGGCAGCGAGCATGAGTGGCTCTCTAATGTCTCGCATGTATTCATGTGAGAAAAAGATTTTTCGTTGTTGGTCGGGGTTGCCGCTTGGCCAAAGATCTTGTAGTTTGTGCACCATTTCGGCGTTGTGTTGTTTCGTATGAGCGCTACTAAAACAAGAAGACGACAAGATAAATTGTTGTGTAGTGTGAGTACTGTGGCAATTCACGTAGCCTCAGTTCTGTAGTGTGAGCCTGCCTTTAGTGACGAATATCAGGTTGAACTAAAATTTGTTTTCTTTTTCTTGCAGTTTATCACTGAAGCTGTCTTCTCTCAACGAGTCTCATCTTGCACTAGTCAACAGTACCTGGAAGTTTGGCTGTGAACACAGCAAAGTAATGATTAAGAATATGATTTTGAACTTTCCCTCTTGTTGTGTCCTGGACGAGGATGATCGACCAGTAGCATGGATATTAACTTATCCCTCCTGTGCTATGGGAATGTTGTACACGGTTCCAGAACACAGAGGAAAAGGCTATGCAAAAGCACTGGTCACCGTTATGTCAAAGAGACTCCACTCTCAAGGCTATCCAGTGTACTGTTTTATAGAGGAGGAGAACCAGTTATCCTACAGGCTCTTTACAAGTCTGGGTTTCACACAGGAACCGGATTACAAGGCAGCCTGGTTTGTATTTAATGATTTTTAATTGGGCCAAATCAGAACAACCAATCAGAATTGTTTAGCTTCTTTCTGAAATGCTATGTATTATGTAAAAGCTGTTTTCTGATAAAATGTACTACACCTTTAAAAACAAAATCTACATCAACAACCAAAACAATTGATTTATTTAAATAAGGAATCCATTACATCAATGAAATGTGTACAACACAACTATTTATTCTTTATATCACATGTAAAACAAACATTTACAGTTAAACTACACATTGTGTAGCATCAGCTTGATTTGTAAGCTGTTTTATTTTTCTGCATACTCTTCTAGTCGAAGCAGCCATTTCTCCCAGAATGGCCTAATCTGCTGTGAGTTCAAGAAGTGAGCGTGTGCGGGTGATCCATCTTTGTAGGCCACCACAATTAAACCGTTTTGTACCTATGTGTAAACAACAGAACATGATGGAAGACTCCAATGGAAAACTTCAAGTCATTTAAAGAGAGTAAACGCCTTTAGGCCCTGTATATACCTGGCAATAAGATGTTCATTAGTGGTCAGACAAGAGTGTTTACACAGGGTATTAACATGTGACCACTTTCAAATAGATTGTGAGGGGAGCGATTTTATGACTACATAGTATACATGGTACATATTCAAAGGTTTAGTGTAGGTAAGATTTTTTTTAAATGCTTCAGGAAGTCTCTTATGCTCATCAAAGCAGTATTTATTTGATAAAAAATACAGTTAAATTTTGTGAAATAATTACAATTCAAAATAACTGTTTTCTACTTTAGTGACTTTTAGACCCCTTTACCTTTTTTTTAATGAAAAGCGACAAATCTAGTGACTTTTTGGACTGCTGGTTAACATGTAGTCAGTCACTATATCATAATCTTTCATATTTTGACAGAAAATTTGTAAATGAGAACAGTTTTTTTTTTTTGATATCCGACTATGTATTGTATTAAAATACAGCATGTAAGCACGGATAAGGAGAAAAAAAAAACATGTAAAGTGCCGACAGTTGGCGCATTATGTCATCTGTTTATCATTTCGCTTCTTTCTAAGCAGGCTTTTTTTTCAATCCTAGCACAAAATTGATAGTTCAAGCTGAATTCTCATTCAAGTACCTGCATTAATTCATCTGTTATTGCATGTTGACATCAGGCAAAATGTAGTTCTGTGATGTCTTGTGCATATAATAATTTGTTACATTTATATAGTGCTTTTCTTTGCACTCAAATCGCTTTACATATGGAAGGAAGGAATCTCCTCAACCACCACCAATGTGAAGTGGCAGCCATACTGTGCCAGAACGCCCACCACACACCAGCTTATTGGTGGAGAGGAGCTAGGGTGATGAAGCTAATCAGTATTTATAAGGGGATGATTAGGATGCCATGATGGACAGAGGCCAATGGGAAAATTTGGCCAGGATTCCAGGGTTAAACCCCTACTCTTTTCCGAAGGACATCCTGGGATTTTTTACGACCACAGAGAGTCAGGACCTCAGTTTAACGTCTCATCTGAAGGACTGTGCTTTTTTTTTTTTTGTGTAACAGTATAGTGTCTGCATCATTATACTGGGGCATTAGGACCCCCTGCTGGCCTAACTAACATATATTTGTTTCAGATCTCAATACCAGGTGTAAATGGGGTCATAGAAATGTTTACCTGGTAGCTGTAGTTGTTGTCACTGTTCAAGGCTCCAATGTATGCAGCTACTTGTAATGGATTGTCATAAGTATGGCGAAGCAAGGGCTTAGGCTTTTCAGAGGTCTTCCAGTCAATGACACACAATGAACCTCTGTGTGAAAGCAGATGAACTTTAGTTTTAGAGGACAATTCAACATGACCAACATATAAAAAAGGAATGAATAACAATGTCAATATGTGCAAGAAAGCATCAAAAATAGGCCTACATGATTCTATAAAAAAAAATCAAGGATTCAAATACATTAAAAAGTGGATGAGGAATCTGATTTTGAATTCTTATATAACTTTTTGATTCAAAGGAATTCATCTCACCTGTACTGGGCAATACAATCTACAATCCCCACGTACTGTAAAGTAGAATGATGCACAGCACTCTCAATAGCTCTCACTCCTGTTATATCATTCAGCACATGAGACGCACTCTCTACAAATCCAGACACCTCCAATGGGCGCTCAGGGTCCTCTTTAGAAGGGGTTTCCTGGGTGAAATGGTCCTCAATGGCAGAATGGAACAGATGTCCTTGTCTGAAAATGTCTAAAACACAACACATATTAATTAGAAGGAGTAGTTATTTTAATACTCAATTAAAGAAAATAAATATTTTTACTCAAGCTGTATTCTTTAAATCCTTCCTCTCCGAGTTCAGCAATCATCCTTCTCTTCCACCTCTCCAGGTAAAAGGCTTGGTCAGGTGGCATGGTCTTCTGTAGGATTCGGGTCACACTAGGTGATGTCGTATTAGAGTCCCTCTGTAATGTTATACGAGCCAAAGGTCCCGGCACATATTCCGACTGACCTTTGGCCTCATTTAACAGTGGATGCAGGTTTTTAGGTACTTTGGGCTGTTGTGAAGGCGGTCTGGACCTTATTACAGGTCCGTACAGCTGACAGTCCTCATCCTCGATGCTCGCAGGAGTCTGGGAGCTGGTTTTTGAGGACAACACCGCGCGCACCAGAGACGAGTAGCGTTCTGTGTCCACTGTGCTGTATTGACTGACCTTTTTGCGTGCTCGCCATTGACAGCTGGTTGAAAAGTTGTCCACACGCGAGAACTGACCAGAGGGGAAGCCCATTGATCTCGCACACTTGCATTGTATCAATAGCTTCAGTACTTGCATTGTTATCGCCATACGTAACGTTAATGTTCTTATCCGGTTTCTATGGGGATGTTTACATCTACTTTCCCGTGCTTTTGAAAATTGATAGATAGATTAAAATAAATAAACAAAAAAAAGTTAGCGATCACGCTGTTACTACATTTCAGATTCAAATGGAGCGCAGTTTGAACTGGATCTGCTGGGGAATTATGGTAGTTGTATGGTAATTGTAGTTTAAACTTCATCGAACGTACGTTGAACACGTTCCCATAAAACAGCATTTCCCACAATGCAACTTTTAGGAATAGGATTTGAAAGTATTTTTTGTATTTAATTGACAGCAAACGCATACGTTCTATGTGTACAGACTCAACGTTCTGAAGTAGAAATTCAATAAACAATTGTATTGAAATTACTCGAAGCTTTTTAACACGTTACTACGGTTACTACACGTCCACTTTACATCTTCTACAGCAGCCTCTCACAAGTCACATGACATGTTGTTAATGAAGTTATGAAAATTATTGTTCAGTAAATTGGATATGTAATATGTTTTTTTTCTCTCTCTTTTCACGACGATATGTGACTTGTGAGAAGCAGCTGTAGAAACACAAACAAGTCACAACATTGACAACAGAAAGTTTGAAAGACTTTTATTTTGACGTGTTGCTAGAAAATATTCGAGCCGGATGTCCACAGTGACAGGCGAGAGTGGAAAGTGAGGAGCACGAGCAGCAGTTGGAAAGTTAAAAGTACAGTTTAATGTACAACCCTGAGACGATAAAATAAGTGAAATATCTTCTGAACATGACTTCTATATCAGAGGACAGTGATAAGGAGAAGGTAAGTGTTGCCATATCTCTCTATTATAGAGTGAAGACTCTTTTAAGCACTCGTCTTGCTCGGTTGCTTAATAACCGCCCAGCTCTGTTTTGTACTTTATAGTGAGTAATCGCTCGTTTGTCTCTCACTAATAGCTTTGACTCTTTTCTAGCTGTGTTCCCCAATAACAACGTCAACACAGTTTTAAAGCCGTCTTCGTGTCATAGTCTATCTAACGTTATCTAGCTATCTATCGTCCGTCCGTCTGTCTGATAATATTTTAGCTGGCAGTAGTAATTATATTGTTGTGATATTGGCCAATGCGTCATTAGTTGTGTTTGTTTTGTCAATAGGTAAAAACGAGTCGTCGAATGATGTATATTATTATTCTACAGTCTCTTTTCTGTAGAAATTATTTGAGGAAGTCTCTCTAACTGCTTTTTTTAACTGCTGTTTTGTTGAATAGGTGACTGAATAAAAAAAATGTCTTTACCAACATGGTTTCATAAGCATATGTATATATATTACAATCTATGGCATAGACAGAGTAGTAAATTATACATTTTTAATTTATTTGCACCCCCCCCCATCTATTCAGGAGACAAGACATAACTACAGTTCTCAGTCTTTATTTAAAGCGCTCTTCTTGATTTGTCAGATTGAGTTTTTAACAAATCTTTTTTTTATATAGGTGCGTTCTGTATCAGTCGACTTGAACCACGATGCATCACTCCTCATCGATATTCCTGATGCCCTCTGTGAGCGTGACAAAGTCAAATTTACCGTCCACACCAAGGTGAGCCAACAGATCAAATTTGCAGCCATTCAAATAAGTCAGTGCTTGAGTAGCTTGCATGCGTTATGTATTATTTAGTGTAACTTACCATGATCTATTGTAGTTTGACTGTCTGTCAGTGATTGTTTTGTCAAATACTATTGATGTAGTTTTAGGTCAACTCTGACTCATACTGTCAATTTGCTCTTCACTTCCTCTCAGACCACACTTAGTTCCTTTCAGAAGCCAGAATTTTCTGTGCCACGACAGCACGAAGATTTCATCTGGCTCCATGACACAATTGTGGAGACTGAGGATTATGCTGGCCTCATTGTAAGTTTAAAACCCGTATCGTCTAGATTTATGAATGCTCATCACCAGCAACAGAAGGCAACTGTTGGCCAACATGCAAACCAAGAGTTTCTATATTGACCAAGTAGCCTCATATTGAATTGGCTTGCTTTTACAGTGTATTTTCTTCCTTCCTCCCTTGTTGATATTCCTTAGATTCCTCCCGCCCCACCAAAACCTGACTTTGAGGGTCCCCGGGAGAAGATGCATAAATTGGGAGAGGGGGAATCAAGCATGACAAAGGAAGAATATGCCAAAATGAAGCAGGAACTTGAGGCGTGAGTCAAATTCTACATTATAAATTTATATATTTTTTTGCACATAGGTTGTGGCATTACTGACATTTGAATGTGTATAATTATCGTTTCAGAGAATATCTCGCTGTTTTTAAGAAGACCGTGCAGGTTCATGAAGTTTTTCTTCAGCGACTCTCCTCCCACCCCGTCTTCAGCAAGGACAGAAACTTCCAGATATTCTTGGAATACGACCAGGATGTGAGTCTTCCGCTTTGTCTAAGCCAGTCCTGTTCTTCCCAGACCAGGAAACAGAGAGACAGTGAGAGGGACTGCTGGCATTGTTAATTTCCTGAGAAGTTGCAATGCTGGCAATTTACACAGACATGGAGAGAGGTTGGAGTATGAGTGCAGAAGATAAAGTGGGAGGGGAGGAGGGCCACTTCCTGCTTAGTTTAGCACAAAAACTATCTCTGACTGGACAGCTGTTTTTTGCTGATTCATATATATATATATATATATATATATATATATATATATATATATATATATATGAATCAGCAAACAACAGCTGTATATATAATATTATATATAATAATTAATAGAGAGAGTGTGAAAGAGAGAGAGAGAGAGAGAGAGAAAGTCTCTTAAAACTCTGTAAGTCTTGTATTGCACTGATAAGTGTCAGTTATGATAACAAAAACACGGATGACCTTCTTGGATCTCAGCCAGTGGCGATAAAGAGTGCACACTATGGTTCTGCCTTCTGATTGGTTCATATTGTGCTTGACTTTGGAATTCTCTTTTCATTTGTTTAGCTCACCGTAAGGAGGAAAAATGCCAAGGAAATGTTTGGTGGGTTCTTTAAGAACATGGTAAAGACCGCTGATGAGGTCCTCATCTCAGGGGTCAAGGTCAGTGTGTCAATCACAACAGGCAGCAGTGTTCTGTCTCATGTCATGATAGGCCAATTTTTTTATTCTTTTCTTTTTGCAGGAGGTTGATGAGTTTTTTGAACAGGAGAAGACTTTTCTGTTGGATTATTCCGTTAAGATCAAAGATTCCGCTGCTAAGGCTGAGAAAATGACCCGTTCACATAAAAGTGAGACCATTTCATCCAAACAAATCATCTGGCTGCAAACGTTTTGGCTATTTGTTTATGCTAAGAGATATTCATATTTACAAAATGATTGTCTTTCTTTTTTTTTAGATGTTGCTGATGATTATAACCACATTTCTGGGGCTCTAAACAGCACTGCTGCAGACAACAACCCTGCCTTTAAAAAGTGAGAAGTGTATTTCATCTTGCTTGCCATAAAAACAGCAAAGAACAGCAACAAATGTTTCCTACATTAAGCAGCATAGCATAATTAACTGATATGCAAGTAAAACTAGTAAAGTTAGTAGTTGCATTTATTAGAGGGTTTTTTTCACTTACCCTGACAAATTGTTCACTTGCACCATCGCAAAAAATGTAAACATGTTATGTTTATATTATTTACATTTAAATATTTAAAGCAGCTGAATTTACAACAACAAATACATTCCACTTAAACAAGTGTTGAAGCTTGATGAAGTAAGATTTTTCATTTTTACTTCATCTTTGTTCTCCTTCCAGGCACTTAGAAAAATGTGCTGACGTGTTTGAAAAGCTTCGAGTGAGTATCTCTGTATGATTTATCTTACCAACTTACAAACCGACTGCTGCCATGTTCGGAAGATCATAAGTAACATGCTATGTCATGTATGTGTTTTGAAGAAAGTGGAGGACAGGGTGGCATCAGATCAAGAGCTCAAGCTGACAGAATTGTTAAGATACTACACAAGGGACATCCAGGCTGCTAAGGTGAAACTTTCCCTCAGTTGTATATTTTATGGATTGTATAATTCAACCAAGCATATTGGATTGTATTTTTTATAGTTATTTCCAGAATGTGTTCATTGTAGGGTGGAAACTCATTTTTGCCCACCAGACCTGCCTTGTTTTTTTTGCCAGTCTGTTCGACATGCACATCGTTGTGTTCCTCAAGTGCACATCTTTGGTTCTAACAGCAACAGAATTTCTTTTTAATCTGATCAATCTAATACTGTAGCTCGCCTGGCTGCCACTGTGTAAAGAGAACCCACACTTGGCTGACCACCCTGGGTCATTGTTCACTAACACTCAAATAAGTTGATTTATCCGAATTATGAGTTTATCAATAATGTATGCCATTGCTTCCTAAAGGACCTTTTGTATAGACGTGCACGGGCACTTGCTGATTACGAGAATTCCAATAAAGCTCTTGACAAGGCTCGTCTGAAGGGTAAGGACATCGCGCAGGCTGAGGAGAACCAGAAGCAGTGTCTGCAAAAGTTTGACAAGCTCTCCGAGTCTGGCAGGAAAGGTGTGTTTTACAATCAAAACCTCTTTTTATTTAAAACATGTAGATCAGGAGCGCTTCCCGGATTCACTTATCTTGGTAGAGGTGCTCTTTGGAAGAGGTAGAGTAGATTTTAAACAAAAGAAAAACTCCAAGGCACTCTCCTGGAATATTAAAAATGCCTTTATTTTATGGCATAGTCAAAAAAAAACTTTTAAAATGACTCCAACGCGTTTCAGCACACTGGCCTTCGTCAGGGAATCAACGAAGGCCAGTGTGCTGAAACACCTTGGAGTCATTTTAAAAGTCTTTTTTGACTATGCCATAAAATAAAGGCATTTTTAATATTCCAGGAGAGTGCCTTGGAGTTTTTCTTTTGTTTAAAACCTCTTTTTATTTATTACTCTTATTACTCTGATGGTCTGAGTTTGAGAGTTAATATGGTGTTTATAGATCCAGGCAGGTAGCCAATTGAATGTAGGTTTGAATTCTGCAAGGAGTGATCTCTATGAACTATTGAAAAGCTGAAAAGTTGGTAGAATATTGTTGAGAAACTAGAAAGTATCTAAAAAGTTATCATACAAGAGGTTCTGTTTTAGGTGAAGTTCAGTTAAGTGAGTAATTACCTACTACATTGATTTCATGTGTTTGTAGAGCTCACCAGCTTCAAGGCAAGGCGTGTTATAGCCTTTCGGAAGAACTTGATCGAGATGACTGAGCTGGAAATAAAACATGCCAAGGTGAGGATGATGAAGTGTCATGTGTCCAGTTGGCACAAATGTTCCTGGTAAATCAGAATTTTAAAGTTGTAATTATATACTACCGTTTAAAAGAAATAAATACTTTTATTCAGCAAGGAATATTCTTACTGCCCCCAAACATTTGAACAATACTCTATTAAACGAAAGTTTTATATTTCAAATAAATGCTATTCCTTTGAACTTTCTTTTCATCAAAGAGTACTGAAAAAAAAGTATTACAGTTTCCTAAAACAAAATATTAAGCAGCACAGCTGTTTTCAACGATAATTAATATTATTAAAAATAAGAAATCTTCATGTGACACTGAAGATGATGATGCTGCTGCAAAATTCAGCTTTGCCAACACAGTAAATATATTAATATAGAAAACCGTTATTATTTTTTTTACTGTAAACCTTTAAACCTAGATATATTCAGCTATAACATGAATGAATGTATGAATGTTTATCATTTAAAAAAAAAACTTAAAATAGAGTAAGGTGTATAGTAAATATAGTAATATGATCGACTTGGAAACTCATGAGGATCTGTTAATCAGTAGGTGTGAGAACCTTGATTTTTAACATGGTTTGGCCCATCATGTTGACTTTCTTCCATCTGTTCTCTCTCCCTCTTTTACTCTGTCATGTTCTCTGTTCTCTACACTCACTACAGAACAGTGTGTCCCTTCTGCAAGGCAGCATTGAGATGCTCAAAGGCAACTGACCCACACGATGAGGTCACTGGACCATCTTGAGCTCCTAGCATTGTTACCAACCCAATAGAGGGGAACCTGGATGCACCTACTTCAAATGTCCTTAATGTGGTTCAATAATCACTCTAAAACACAAAAAAGAGCCACCACCAGCAATGTCTCTTCCATGTTTACACTATATCTATATGTTTTTCTCATGCCCGTTTTTACTGCCTGAAGTTGCCACCAAACTGAGGGCAGTGAACATGACATCACCAACATGACAAGCATTGGCTGAGATGTTTTAGCTCAGATTATGCAGAAGAAACAAAAGCACACAACATGATTTTCTTTTGTATTTGATTGCAATTTTGTACCTTTAAATGGGATTAATCTGGTTTTTGCTGTCACACTGGAAAGCTGATGCATACTAATCAAAAACTACTACATAAAACTTGCCATGTGATGACAGAGCAGTATAAATCTCAGAAGTGTGGATTTCTTCAGATATCTTCATAACATTTTTCTCTTCAATTGAGACTCATTTAAAGACACGACCCAATTTGTCATAGATTACTAGACAAAAATATTAGCGCCATGGGAATGTTGACATTAATTTACATTCAAATTCTGTCAAATTACACTCTGTCAGGGTCAAAAACAGCACTTTTTGTATTGCATTTGGTTATTTTTATGTTAAACGTAAAGGACGGACTGTGAAATTGCAGACTGACTCTGATGTCCTCTTGGTTTGTGTGGGAGAATTTCACAACTTTCTTTGTTTTGTGACTATTAGTAGGTTTTTATGGTAAAGGTGATGCAGCCATGAATAAGATGGTGCTTCCATATATGTTTTCCTTCAAGCTGCATGTTTTCCCTGAACTTATACTTTTTTGATGACTGAAGTCAGATCCTAATGAGTCATGTGAAAAATGCTTCTGATTTAAGTTTAAATGAGTTAATTTAGTTTAATAGTTTGCATCCACACCCTTTCTCTATCAAATATAAATCAGCATTCTTTATTCAAATGTATTTTTTTACTTGACTAAATGTTTTCTCTCGATGTTGTTACTAACAGTTTAAGACTTGCTACATTTAAATTGAGTGGACCAATATATGTGTAAAGTTTGATTTTATGTGAAGCCACAAAAATATGTAACTGTGCTGTTCTTATTATGGAGATTGTTTTGTAAAAGCACTATTATAATGATGTGCAAACTCAGACGACAAATTTTATAAATGATTGTATCGATGAAAAAAGTGTTTTCATATGGAGTATCATCATTTTTATGAAAACTTGCAATAATGAAAATGAATATGCCCTGCTTTCCCATTTTGTGTCTTTTTATGTCTTTTCATTCCTCCTTTTTTATGATGATGTAAATGTGAGTTTTTATATATGAGATGTAGATGTTGAGTGGTCGAAATTTCAACGTGAAGCTTTACCTTAAGGTTATATGATTACAAACCTACATATTCTCACATTTAGTCTCATTGTTCATTGAATGACATTTGGTATTTTAAACATCAGTTATGAATGTTTTAATTTAGCCCTTTTTTCCACCAGAGGGTGTCAGTGCTTATGTATTTCAATGACGTGTCACTTTACTGTTGCTTCCTGTGAGAAATGCTAAATATAAGACATCAGAGCTGAGATTAAAAAAAAGTTAGGACACACTCTAGCAGCTAAAAAAACAAAAGCTCCTTACCAATGGCTTTGGAGGAGGCTTTATTATATTTTATAGATACCACCACAGCTGGAGATCAATTAATGGTATTACCAGACACAATTACTGCATTGTCTTCCTCATTCCCTTTTGCCTCCCTCGGTGTCTTCCTCGTTCCTTGCATTTAGATCTGGAGTTGCTGGAGTCCACTTTTGGGCTGTAGGGCTCATTACATTATCCACTGATTCATGTTTTTCTGTCGATGAGAAGAGGAACTGGTTACTTCTGCATTATGGGATTGTTTCCCTGTCATTGGCCTCTGAACTATAGGTCTTCATGCCTTAATTTAGACTTCATGGCTCACTATTTTTGGATGTCAGCTAATGTTACCAGAGACACAATGACTTAAATATTTGTAAAAGAAAAAAGAAAAAGTAGTTGCCTCACGATGAAAGTATTTAGCTAATTAATATTATATAATTATAGGGGAGGGGCAGACCACTGTGCCATGCTCTGCCAAAAAACAAAAAGCTTAATTTGTTAAATCAATGAAGAGGGAAGCTGGACTTTCAAACAAGTGGGAAAATGTTTTCATTTCAGTCAGGATGTGGGTCAGCTCTTCCAAAACACACAATAGATATGGTTGATGTCAGCAGTTGAGGTGGAAATTTTGTGGTTTTGCATTTGAATTGTTGTACATAAGTGTAGAGTTCCTCATCATTTGTATATCTGGAAGCTATCCAGTGACTATTAGATCAGATGTGAAATTCAATGATAAACAACCTAGTAGCACTAGCAGTTTTTATGGTCTTTTTTTACTATCCACTATGTTGTGCTTTGACCCTTGAAACTTTAAACACCAAATAAATGAAAGACCAACCCTTTGCTTTTTCCCCCAGACCACATCTACTCCTATAATTAAATCTGATGTTTTATATAAATTTAGTTTGGATCTTAAATAATATGCATAGTTAAAAGCCTGTCTGGAGTACAGAATCTTGATTCTGATATAACAAAACAAAATGATGTTCGGTGCTCAAATCATTTTGTATCATGTCCCTAAACTAACTTATGTGGTAGTTTAATGTATTTCATGTCATTTAGCAGTCAACACATAATAAAGGAATTTCAGAAATAAAATAACAGAAATTGAATATCCATTTATTTGTTTATTTGATAAAATGAAATAATGTCAGTCTTTTGATGTTATAACAAAGCAATCCCCTACAGGGAGTTCGGGACCCTGAAAGGAAGTGCACAGACTGAGTGTACATTCTTCCTTACATATACAATACAGCTGAAAGAAATATAAGATGTTAATTGGGTCATCCAATACAATTCCACCCACTTTCCAGTCATACTAGACTTTCATTGTGCACTTACGATACCATTAAATCTTTATATAGGCTACTTGTCCCAGTTTTCTTTTAACCACAATCTAAAAATCATTTTAAGGACCTACTTTTCTACAGAATTTCAATGTTGTCCTTATTTCCCAATCACATGTCAGAATTCTGGGTCAGAGTGTCTTGTCCTGTGTCAAAATTACGGCACCTGCACAAAATTGGAGACAGCAAGGGCCAAAATGGGTTCCCCGGCCCTACCTCAATGACTTTTGATAGCGTGAGAGAGAGAGAGAGAGAGAGAGAGAGAGAGAGAGAGAGAGATGGGGGGGGGGGGGGCAATGAATCACTTAAAAATAGCCTCAGGTAAAGTTGATGTTATAGGCTATAGCAGTTTAATATTTTACTTTTTTAAGTGGACTGAAATTAGATCTTGAAATGAACAAAAGAAACAACAGTGAAGTTGATACATAAATGCGAATCTGCTGCGTTTCACAATCACAGCGAAAAAATAAGATATTTATGAGTAGGCTATATGTCTATTTGGCTACATATTCCCTGAACAATAAGGAGCGTGTTTTTAGACCAGTGGGATTTCATAATGTGCGGGGCTATAGTGAGACACTACAAACCAACTCATAAGAGCGTTCACACTAACAGACAAAATATGCTGTAAACCAGACAGCACTCAGTTGCTTAAAGTGCATTGAAGTATTCCATGATGTTCTCTAAAGTCAATGGAGGGCATCTGTTCTGGACTCTCAGTCCATTAAGACAGAAGTGGTGGTTAGGTACGAGTGCTCTCTTGGTAGAAGTTAGCATGCGTAAGGCACAGCAGCAAATAGGCCTATCTTCAATAAGCAGATCAGTTGTCACGTACTTCTCTTGATGAAGATATAGAGAAGCGGTTTTGTTTACTCTGAACAGACATCAAACATAGAGTAACAGCTGAACACTGCCATGCAGTCATTTATAGGTATAGGTAATAAGGCTCCATCTGTGCTCTATAGAGAAAAATGCACAAGACGTTTAAATTGCAGACTGTTTGTTTTGTTTAAATGCAAAAACGTCTTATTTTTCCCCTGAATATTCATCAGCCTATATTACAGTATGGCTTCCAACTTGATTTCTGAATTGAAAATATTTAAATAATGGTAACATTTAATGTTAATATTCTTTCGTATTTCTATGCATGTACCATTAAGGTTAGGCATTATTAAACAAGCAATGAATAAAAATACTCCTATGACATATTTTTCTAGGCCATGTGCTACTTGCAGCTCTTACTCTCTCACTCACTAAGCAAACAGACCACGTTGACATGACCTCGAATGGCTGACCGATAAATCTGTGAGTCAATTAGTTCCATGCCATTTCTAACATTTGCATGCATATGGGACCTGTTGTAAAACTCAAGATGATTATGAACCAATTATGAAGCATTTTGTGGGCACAGTTGTTGTTTTTTTACCTAAGGGTGAATAAACATTTGGAAATTTTAGGGTATTTATTTGATTTTTAAGGATAATGTATTTATCTTAGATCTCGCAGTATAAGATTTTCAAGCATGTGTGATCTGTAATAACTGTAGGGGCAACAGTCTCAGAGGATTAGAAGGGAACCAAGTCTGAATAAGGCAGTGCATATTTTTGTCCCTATTGAGAAAATGCTTATATAGAAGTATGCGCTGCAAAGAGAAAAAGAAACATTTGATCTATGAAATAATTAAATATAAAGCATGTTGGAAATTACTTGAGAGGTGTTTTTCAGGATAGGCATAAAAAGGTTTGGACTTACATTCAGGTAAATCTGCTATACTCTGTTTTGTTCTTTTAACGCCCTCTTGTTCAATTTGATGTTGTGAGTATGTTACCGCACAATAAAGAAATTAATGTGGAATGTGCATCCAATCCTTAAAATTTTGTTCAGTGCATATGAATCTGTCCTCATATTTTTTCCTGCTGTGAATTGTACAGAATTTCTTAATTATAATTAAATAATGTTGTGTTTATAATATAAAATAATATGTACAATTTGAAAGGTTTTAAAACAGTTCTACTAATATGCCACATTCTTGCAGATGGAAACCACACCCGTTGCTAAACAAATGTTGCTCAACGAATGTGCCACACACACAACCACACCAAAGACTAACCTTTCAAAAGTATATTAAGATTTTTTTCTCCGTTCAGTAAACAGCTCCATAACTGAGTGTCTTGGTATAAGCTTAAGGCAAAGATAAATAAAGACTGATCCTATATTGATCTGTAAGGACATTCACTTTTAGCAATAAATAATTCACACCTTGCTTTACACTTAGTAGCCTACAGCCTACCTTTAACTTCAGGTCTTTTGACTATACCTTTCCTTTAGGTCTCATAATAATGATAAAAATGGTAGTTCATGAAGTCCCAGTCCCCATGAAGTTGGATTTTAATATTATATAAATATTCAGCAATGTATTATTTCTTAATTTTCCACACCATGTTATTTTCATGGGAGATACAAATGGGGAAAAACAAAACTGTATTTGAAGAAAATGTAATTCATTCATATTCTATCTGAAAATAATAAATTAATGTAGGCCTATGTTTCGGAATAGGCCTATTTAAATAGGCTTTAAATAAATAAATAAATAAATAAATAAATAAATAAATAAATAAATAAATAAATAAATAAATAAATAAATAAATAAATAAATAAATAAATAAATAAATAAATAAATAAAAGGAATGATTAAAATGCATACAGGCAAGCAATCAGACTGGTGGCTTAAAAGGTTGTTAAAATGAATAGGTTGGTAGTCAAATGAAGTCCGTGACGTTAATTTTTGAAACCCTTGTTAAAAAACGAGTGACTAAAAACTACAACTCCCAGTCGAGTCTAAAAGACCAGCCTTTTTTTACGATAGCAAAATTCG
Organism: Scardinius erythrophthalmus; assembly: GCF_964197995.2. NCBI lineage: Eukaryota > Metazoa > Chordata > Actinopteri > Cypriniformes > Leuciscidae > Scardinius > Scardinius erythrophthalmus. The sequence continues at coordinate 18,291,820 of NC_138241.1, forward strand.
ATTGGTTCACAACGGTTTGACTGACTCTACTCTAGCCAATCAGCTGTCTCCTGGATGGACGGAATGTGGGCCACTGCCGGCGTAATGCCAGCGCGAGAAAGTGCCACGACTCCACACAGACATCGACTGACTCCTCAAGCTGGGAATAAGATTTTTTTTTGTTTTTTTTGTTTTGTTAATTTTTTGCTGGCGTGGTAAGGCACGAGATAATCATTTCTGTTTAATCTCTTCCTGAAGTTATTCATCCAACGGAAATCTGCCGCGAGAGGAGGTGAGATTTAAAGCTTTTGTTATGGCGTTATTCATTAAAAGCTTAAAAGGTTTTCAGTAGCAATTAGACGTAAACTTTGATCTGTCCCATTTATTTACTCTCCTCTTTAACTATCTCGTTACTCAGGTGGGTTAAAGACATCTTATAGTAGTCACGAAGCGAATGGCATGACTATAATAAGTGGTTTCACATTTTGATTTTGGGTGATGCTCCGTTGTAGGCAGACAGTTAATATCAGCTTTTACTTTGTGACCTAGCAAATGAAAACTGTCTATTAAATACACATTTCAGCTCCTATAACTGCTTTAATGTCTGTAAGAATTATCCGAAAACTGTTTAAACATAATTCTGGTTGTCACGTTTCAGGGAGAAAAGTAGCTACAGCTGTTGAGTTGTCTCACTCTTCATTTCTTATTGTATATTCATTCAACAGCTACCTTTTGAATAGGTGTCAAAAGCGAGCATGGAGTATAAACAAACACTTTTCCAACTAATATTTATCAGCCTTTTTAGCCCCCCCCGCCCCCCCCCCCCCCCCCCATTTTACTTTTAGTAATCAGGTTTATTATAAATGGATGTCATGGTATTAGCATACTACATGTTTGTTTGACCTAATATTGATTTGGCTTTTTCATCAATTTAAGTCTTCTGTGTGTGTAATAGGCTATATCTAACATAGTCAAGGGCTATGCGAAATGGAGCAGTCTAAGTGCATCTGTTTCCCCAGAAATGTAGCATTCCTACGTACAAGTTACAGATTGCCACTAAACCACAATTATTGTATGTATTGTGCGCTGAAGGCTGTCTAGATTGTTCTTGTTTCTAGAATATGATTTTTTATTTTTTTTATTTTTTTGCCACCATGCATTCATGCTTTGGTGCACATTTGAAGTGTGAGATTGGTATGGCAAGAATCCCATGGAAGCAGCACAAGAGGACTGAGAAATTGGCTTTGGCAGAAAGCAGTGTATGGTGGAATGGAAAACTCTGTTGCATAACTGTCTTCTACTAAGTAGTTTTTGCATACTGTATAGATGTAGCTTTTTCTTCAAAGTATATAGTAGAAGTTGAGGCTAGCATACTTGGATGTCTTTTCCTACTCACAAGTTTCTGTAGAAAACTTTTTTTTGGTTGCATGATCCTCTTCTACTAAATGCATTGTTTGCATATTGTATGGTGGAAGCTTTTGTTAAAAATTTGTAATAGAAGTTGAGGGTAGCATGCTTGGGTAGGCTATATTTTTTTCTACTTGTAAGGTTCTGTATAAACTTGTTTTTTGGTTGAATGGACCTCCTTTCCAAATGAATAAACTAGATGCTTCTGGAACAGGGAATGTCTATTATGCAGTGTAAAATTTTAGACTTACTTTCTTGCCTCCAGGCCGACATTCAAAAGCCAGCTTTTATGTCCTTAGAATAAATTGTTAAATAGTAAAGCGATAAATATGTGTTTGATAAAGGAAATCTAGGAAATCCTATAAGGTAAGATGGCCTCAGCTTACTGGGACATTGCTAACGCTTAAGGTGCCACTCTTGTGTTTAAAAAGCCTTTATGTGGAACATTAACTGAATAAAACATGATAATATTGACATAAAAATACCACAAACCTCACCCTTTTTTCCTTCTTCTATTTATTTTTTATTTTTTAGAAAGGACACTAGCAGTCATGGACATCTATGATCCTCAGACCCTTGGAATAGTGGTGTTTGGTGGCTTCATGATGTTCTCAGCTATTGGGATTGCACTGGTCTCAACATTTTCCATGAAGGAGACCTCCTACGAAGAAGCTATAGCCAAGCAGCGGAAGGAGCAAGGGAAGACCCAATCCAATCAACGATCAGACAAAAAGAAAAAAGACAAGGTAGCAGAGAAGAAAATTCGTGGTAAGAAAAAGGATGATAAGCCCAACGGGAAGCTCCTGGTGTCAGAGGCCACCCCTGAGGTCACAGAAGTACCAGCCGAGCCCAGTCCTCTAATTCTTCCAGCCCCTGAACAAGTTGCTGCACCGGCACCTAAACAAGATGCCCCAGCTCAGTCTCCCCAATCCAACTTTTCTCAAAAGCCCGCTCCACCAGCCCAGAAGTCAGCTCCACCAGCCCAGAAGTCAGCTCCACCTGCCCAAAAGTCTTCTCCAGCTCCTCCTGCTCAGAAGTCCTCTCCAGCTCCTGCTGCTCAGAAATCATCTCCAGCTCCTGCTGCTCAGAAACCCTCTCAAGCTCCTGCTGCTCAGAAACCCTCTCAAGCTCCTGCTGCTCAGAAACCCTCTCAAGCTCCTCCTGCCCAGAAGTCCTCTCCAGCTCCTCCTGCTCAGAAACCCTCTCAAGCTCCTGCTGCTCAGAAACCCTCTCAAGCTCCTCCTGCCCAGAAGTCCTCTCCAGCTCCTCCTGCTCAGAAACCCTCTCCAGCTCCTCCTGCCCAGAAATCCTCTCCAGCTCCTCCTGCCCAGAAATCCTCTCCAGCTCCTCCTGCCCAGAAATCCTCTCCAGCTCCTCCTGCCCAGAAATCCTCTCCAGCTCCTCCTGCCCAGAAATCCTCTCCAGCTCCTCCTGCCCAGAAATCCGCTTCACCTGCCCCAGCCCAAAAATCCGTTCCAGCTGCCCCTTCACAGAAGTCTGCTTCAAATGCTCCAGCCCAGAAAGCTGCCCCACCTGTCCCCGCACAAAAATCCGCACAAGCCCAAAAGGCTGTTGCAAATGCTCCAGCTCAGAAATCCTCTCTACCTGCTCCATCCCAGAAGTCTGCTTCAAATTCCCCAGCCCTGAAATCTTCTCCACCGGCCCAGAATGCTGCTCCACCCACCCAAACCCAGAAATCTACTCCACCTGAACAAAAACCCAGTACACCTGCCCTGGCCCCTTCCCAAAAGGCTGCTACAGGTGCTACTGCATCCCATCCTACTCCTGAAGATGCCCAACCTGCCCCATCTCCTAAGGAGAAGAGGAAAAGGAAAGTCAAAGCAGAGTCTGCTGCTACTGAGGTTCAGCCCAAATCAGTGGCTCCATTGGAGATGGTTACCAAAAAGGTTCCTGTTATGGCAGTGCCTCCAGTGGGCACTCCAAAAGCTGCCGCAGTGACTGCTTTGCCGGCCAAAGCAGAAGAGCCCAAACAGGATGCTCCACCCAAGAAAAAAGCAGGATCCAAGAAGAAGGCAGAGCCAGGTATGCTGTTATCTCAACAAAAACAAACATATTAAATGGTCAGATAATTACTAGGCAGAGATACACAGACCTGCTGATGTAAGGCTGCCCCCTCCTGGTTCTTGTTGAAACTCAAATTTGTAACAAGACATTTCACTCAATTAGCATTAGGGATGCTAATGATTAATCGATGATTGATTAATTGTCGTTTTAGTTGGTAAAAACGCATTAATGGTCGATTACACATGGTCATCATTTCAGTGCGTAGATTTGAGGTGCATGACGGCTCATAAGCAAAACAAGTGCATCAGACACACAAGGAAAAATTAAGCGACTGTGCTGTAGTTAATGAAGCTAAACAAGGCTATAGCGTTATGGGATATCACTGGGACGGTTATAGTCTGTGTTCATGAAGAATCCTATATGTTTTGTCATTGAATGAAAATGTTTATTGTGAAGAATTATTAAAATATCAATATATATTAAGAACTACCCAGGAAGATCATTTATAAATCAAGGAAAATATCTCAGTATTCTAAAGGCTCTGATATAATTCAAGCAAAACAAAACGTTATGGAGCTTGAATAAAAGTACTCTTTTTCGTATATAACTAAAAAATTTCTGTAATATGCACAATATCCTATGCACATTTGGGAAGAAAATAACACTTATAATAGCAGAACAACCCATTTGCTCACATGTATCTCCCATACAAATGCACACACATACAGTACAGACATGCACATGGAAAAATACATGTGCACAAAGCTTGTACAACTAGCCTACTATTTAGAGTAAAAAACATTGAATTTGTGAGGAAACTGCTGTTTTGAGTGGCATCTGCACACCCTGTCGTGATAGCTTTATACCACTGCAGTAGATGCATTTTGCAGTAGCGATTAATCATTTAAATGGCGATCGATCAGAGGTGGACACTAATAAAGTTTTTTTTTTTTTTTTTTTAAGTAAGTTTTTCAAGTGTGTACTTTTTATGTTAGTATTTTTATTTTGGAAACCTTCTACATTCCAAAGCATAACATCCCACTGCATTTCATAATTACGTTGTTCCTCGTTATTTTGTACTGAAGAAACACAATGGCAGTGTCCGATTCATAAAACAAGCTGATTATTTTCATATAACATGTTAAATCAGCTTGCAAATCGCACTGAACAATTCATTCATCAATTGGACCGGTCTGCATCACTTAACAATTCTCTGAATTCACAAGTCTGACTTGCCAGATGCACCAAATGAGCCAAGCATGAGAGATCCTTGGAGCTTAAGTTACTAATTACTAATGCTGAATTTTAGGATTATTGCTGTTAATGAAAATCCTATTTAGGTCACGACTGTGAACTAAATCTGCTGGAAAAGGGCAAGCTCTTTAAGTCCATTGAATGAAATACTTGAATGTGGACTATTAAAGCATATAAATCATATTATGCATCTTCATGTGCAGCATCTCTTCAACACTTTAACCTAGGGACCTTAGGTTAACATTTATTTATAATTTTAATTGATTAAAATAACTTTTTTTTTTTTTATTTAAAAATTTTTTTTTTATCAGTATCATTATTGTCATCATCAGGTTGATGTAGTAGACACTAATATTAGACCCGGAAAATGAAAAAAGCCAGTCCAAATGTTTGTGTAGGACCCAGGTATGTCTTAAAGGAAGTTTGGCTTCAGTATGCAATAACAGGATACTTCTGATTGGTTTGCCAGACCCTAAATACACAGAGATAAAACTGTTTTGGCTAGACCGCACAGATGACATTTACATGTAATAAACCTCCAAGCTGAGCCTGGAAAACCTGAATATATGGTGTATGTGAAGTGGCTGACTCAGGGGTTTATATGCGTGTTACTTCCTGATGTCATTCATCTAATTCAGAGTACCGTCTGGATTGTCTCTTCTGACAAATATCGCTGAAATGCTCTATTTCCTTTGTGGGCGGTGTGTTGGAATAGCACTAGTCCTTATTTGCTGATGTTGGCTCTGATTGGTTGCAGAGAGCTCAGAGTGGGTTTATGTCTGAAGTGCTACTCACAGGGGAATAGAGGCAGTGAGCTGCATTCTTCTGCTAGTACACAGGCTATTAGGCACATGAGATAGTTTGAGTTTCATAGTCATTCAACATGTCCTTGAAGTTTGGCTTTACTTTGTTTCTATTTTGCACAAATGTGCAAAACCACATATGGTTAAAGTTGGCATAAAGCAATACCACACAAAAAAAAAAAAAAAATATATATATATATATATATATATATTATATAAAATATATATTTTATATATATTTATATATTTTATATATATATATATATATATATATATATATAATATAAATTAAATGCATTTATTTCAGTTATTTGCAAGGCAACATTTCTAATTTTTGTTTCACTTTAAGTTGAAGTACTAAAAATACTAAAACTAAAATAAAGAAAATGATCAACAAAAAACTAAATAACTAAAACTTGAAGTAAAATGAAAATGGAAAATATAATATAATAAAAACATTTTAAAAAATTATAAATACTGTAATATTATATTAATGAAACTAAAATAAGTCTCTATCTCCTATATATGTAATACCACTCACTTGTGATGAGGTATTGCACTGCTTTGACCATGGGAAAATGCAGAGAGTTTTGCGCCAGCGTGCAGGTGGGTTTCCAAATACACTCAGAATTCCACTCCTCTCTACGAAGTTCAGCCCTCTTGGCCCTGTTCAAACAATACTTTTGCCTCAGCTGCTCCATTAGGGGAGGACACAAAGGCCTTTAGTGACTGGACAATAGGAGTTTATTGCCAGTTCTGGGTGCCATCTCACCCTGGTGCCACACACTGGTGCCATGCTGGCACTGTCTAAATAACAAAGTGAGTCAATAAAGGACATGATAGCAGCACATGCACACACCACTGTACGAGTCCAGTTAACTATATCGTACACTTCATTCCCTTGAAGCTGCACTTCAACAGGGCTGATTTGATTTTATTACTCTGCTGATCTGAATTGGATGCTGATTATGCTGTGGGTGTTTAGGAGTGTAACAAATGGGTTGGAAAATTCACTCTTAAACGCAAAGAGTTTAGTATACACTGTGCTGGGCCAGAGACTGATCTGCTGCAAAGCACTTCTTAGCTTTCTGATTCGGTGTCAAAACAACGCTGGCACTACAAAAGGGGGCAACTGTATCTGCTCTGTGGATGCCAGTTATCTCTGTGATTTTTGTGATTTGTGTCCCTTTTACTCGTGCATAACCTTAATAATTGATCTGTTTTTTGTCTCTTTCTCCCTCTCTAGCGGTGGCTGCAGACTCCGCAGACAGCCCACTGTACCTGCCCTATAAGGCTCTGCTTTCCACGGTGAGGAATATGGAGTTCACTGAAGTAGAGGCCCAGAAGCTCATTGAGATTCTGTCTGATAAGACTGGCATTATTCAAGACACATGGCACAAGGTATGGCCATCTCCCTAAAGTTATGTTTCTTGTTTTATATTTTAAGTGAGTATTATTATACCCATCATTACTTTATTAAAACTCATGTAAAGGTTTGTCTAAACAGTTTTTCGTGCATGTTTATAGGCCACACAGAAGGGTGATCCTGTGGTTGTGCTGAAGAAACAGCTGGAGGAACGAGACAAGCAGCTGGCAGCTGAGCAGGAGGACTCAGCAGCTGCTAAAAGCAGACTGAGGGATTTGACTAAAGTAAGACCTGAAACACTCAAGCTAGTATAAAACATTAAGAAAAGTTTGATATGCATCATAAGTACTCTATCATTATGGACTCTATAAGGTGAAAATTTGACTTTTAATTAAATGTTCTGCTTTAGTCTGATATTGCCAGTTGCCAGGTTTGAACCTATGATACCATTCAAAAGTTTGGGGTTCGGTAAGATTTTGTAATGTTTTTGAAGGAAGTCTCTTATTCTCACTCATTTATGTAAATAGGTAAAAAACAGTAATATTGTGAAATATTCACAGCTATTTTCTATTTCAATCTATTTTAAAATGTAATTTATTCCAGTGATGCTAATGCTGAATTTGAGCGGCTGTTACTGCAGGCTTTATTGTCACATGATCTTTTAGAAAACATTCTAATATGATGATTTGGTGCTCTTATACAGTGCCGCTGCTAGCCATTTTGGTGCCCTAAGCATAATTCCTTTATGATGCCCCCCACCCCGACCCCGAGAAAAAAAACGTTTGTTTTTGCCAGTTTGACTTTTTATTACCAAACATATAACTCAATACCAATAACACAATGGCAGCACCACAGTATAAAATTTAAGAACACTAAAAAGAGAAAGTAAAATCTTCACAGCTTTGCTGACTTTGTAAACATATGTAGAATAGCCAACACACACTACACATTTGAAAGTGCAAACTTTTTTTCAGTAAACAGAATAGCAAAATAAAAAAAAACTATCAAAATAATCCAGACATGTTTTTCCCAAATTCAATGTCACTTTGAATAAATTACATTTATTAGACAAAATATTCAAACAAAGAATCTCATACGAGAAAAAAATTATAAACATTTAAAACTGAAAGCATGGCAGCCAAGGAGTTCTCCCCCTTTATTCCTTATTTATCAACTATTTGATAAATATAATATAATATAAAAGCATAATAGAATGAGGTGCAATAATGCACACAATTAAACAGTATTGTTTGCTTTACATCATTCATATTGACATTTTATATTTTTTTATATATTTAACAGGAATTGTTAGCCTACCATGTGCACTGCACTGACTGCTAACGTTAACTGTTACTGAGAAAGTATTAACCACCGTCACGTCAAAATAAACCATAAACTACTGCTCAATATCTAAAGAAAGATAGTAAAGAAAGTAACAGCTAGCTGGCGTCAGTTATTTGTAAAACGGGTAGTGTTTAACAGTAAAATCTCAATTTAGCTTGCACCGAAGTTATAAGTTATAATAACATAGTTTGCTAACATTAACGTCAGCAAGTTCGAGGCGCGTAGGCAGCAGCACATTTCCCTTATTTAAGAATGATTAAACATGGACTTACCTGCAAGTGATGCACGGGCATCATCTCGCAGTTTCTTCTTGTTTCTTTTCTCATCCTAACTTCTGCTGTCTTTTAGGGGCCATTTCCAAAAAAGTTGCCTACTGTCTGTCTGTCAAACTTCGTTCGCGTTCGTCCTTCGCAAAGGCGCCTGCGCGAACAAACGGCACGGACCATCCAAAGCGGGGGGCGGTACTTTCTAGACTAGAGCAATTAAATGATCTTGTTCCCCCTTTTTTGTTACATATACATGGCTAAAATGTGCCTAATAATATTTCTATATTATTAGCTAATGAAATAATATCGGCATTATATATATTTTTTAATTAGGCTATTTTTGGTGCCCCCTCAGCACTTGGTGCCCTACGCACAGCGCGTGATGCGCGTGGTGGGAGCGGCGGCGCTGCTCTTATAAATAATGTTGAAAACAAATGTGCTATTTAATATTTTTATGGAAACCCTGATACATTTTTTAGGATTCTTGTCAGGAAATGTTACATTTATTTTGTACCATTATAAGATTATTTTGATCAATTTAAATATGTCCTAGCTGAAAAAAGTATTAATTTCTTAAAAATATATGTATATCATAGCGACCCCATACTTTTGAACAGTAGTGTACAAATGTTTGTTTTGCAGCTCAGATGTTTAAGCACCACACAGCACTTGAACAAGAAGCCACAAGTATTGTGATGGCCTATTTTCATGCCAGATCATGACCTGTGTTTGGTTTGTTTGTGTAGGAGCTGTCTGTGGAGAAATCAAAGGTGGCATCTGTAGAGACCAGGTTGAGCTCTCAGCTGAGCAAGCGAGAGCAGGACATTATCGCCCTGCAAGCACGCATGCAGGCCAGTTATCAAGACCACCTCGCTGAGTCTCAGCAGCTCAATGCCAAAGTGAGAAACCAGCACAGATTCTCGACTGTACACCTGAATGGTAGCAAGACTATATGAAAAGTTATGAAATTGCAAGGACATCAGGCAAAAAAAATATTTATTAAGACAGTAAATTAAAATAATAATTGCATGGTAATTAATATGATTAACTTCAAATTATGAATTGGCTTAAGTATGACTAAGTCAATTTTTTTTATTATTTGTAGTAGATTGTACCAGCGATGGTTTTGTCATTAATATTAGTTGTAATGTCAAATTAGGTAAATGTATTCAATTTAACAGGATTAGATGCTTTTAATTAATCACATTAGTGAGCTTTGGCAGCCTTAATATTTACGTAACATGCCTAAGCCCTTTCTGTTCATTCTTAGATCTCGGCTCTCCAGGACCAGTTGGAGAAAGGCCCTAATGCTCAGCTGGCTCGTCTACAGCAAGAGAACTCCATCCTCAGAGATGCGCTTAACCAAGCCACCAGTCAGACGGAGAGCAAGTATGAACCTACAGCTCCTGCCAAACCCAAAAATGTCTTGCTTGCTTAATTATCTTTTTCAGAGACCACACCTTGACGTTCAAAACCTTTGCCCAGTGACATTGCAACAGACTTACTAGCATGACATATCAAATATAGGAACCAAGGAACTGTGGTTGCCTAATACAAAATTGAGTTCTTTTTATTTTAAACTTGCACATTCCTGATCTTTGTGTGCACGATTCTTCATGACAATTTTTTTTTATTGTCTTCATAATTTATCAAATATAATGACATTCTGCCTCCATTTAAATTTTTTATTTGTTTGTTTCTTTACTGGTCCAGACAAAACGGTGAATAGGCCAAACTGTTTTATTTATTTATTTATTTATTTATTTTTGCTTGTGTTCCAGATTTTTTTTTTAACGGGATTCTTCAGTGATTAATATTAAAAAAAAAATTCTTTTCTTTTCTTCTTTATTTTTTTTTTTTTTTTTTTTTTTTTTTTTTTAGTTTTTACATCCCCTGGCACCATTCTGATACGTAACATACATTAAGATGGAAAGCAGATTTTCAATTGAATTTCACTTGGATGTATATAAATTACAATAGCAAAATGTGTTGCGAATGGTGTGTCATGTTGACTTTAATACTACACTGGTGTGTTCAGAATGTTTTTTTTTTGTTTGTTTTTTTCTCTCCATTTAATTGTTATTATTATTTTTTGGTGCATCAGACAAAATGCTGAATTGGCCAAACTGCATCAGGACTGCATTCGGCTGAATAAGGAACTGGTAGAGAAGAATGATGCCTTGCAGGCTGAAGAACAACTCAGGAAAAATCTGGAATCTAAAGCTGCCACAGCTGAGAAACAGCTGACCCAGCTGCAGGTCAGAAGCACATCCTTCTTAAACCATTCTGTGCACCACAGACACCAATCATTATTGTATAGTTTGCTGAATTGTAGTTAGTTTTGTACCAAAGAGCTGAACAACAATAGCCCAAGCAGTGCTTCTTATGAAAGAGTTCAAAATGCCACTCTAATTCTTATAAAACCTCTCCCAGCATGAGCACCAGCCTCATTAGAGCATTCTGCTACCACTTGCTGTGCTGTTTAGCCTTGCACATCGGCAGGTATGAAGCATAGTTTCTTGCAATCTGTGTGTGTATTAAAGAAGCTTGATTAGGCTTGCTGGTAAAGCTCAGCTCAGACTTTGACCCCCCAGTGCTGGTGCCTCTACTAATGGGATTTTTCACATGCTGGCAGAACATTTGATTGCCAGTTTGATCGCTCAGCAGTGCTCCGTGAGTTGGAACATGGCCAGAGCTACAAGAAAGTGCTTCTTCGAGCAATTTGGAATGTGAGCCTGCCTAAGTAGTACAGTTTCAGACAGAAGTATCTGATTATTCATACTGGAAGCCCAGATCAAATGGCTTTAGCTTTGAGAACAAACTCGCTGATCCACTGCTACAAATAAAAGGCCACCGGATAGAAAGCTGCCTTTTGTTGAAGTGTTTACTGAGCTCATTTTGAGCATCTAGATGGTGTACTGCATGTCAGGGACATGAGTAATGTCTGGAGAGTCAATGCTCCCATGTTACGTTTGCATAGTCCTTGTTTAGAATTTAGTCTAAATGAACATCAGGACCTAAAATAAATGAATTTAATGTACAGTGGCTCCAAAAAGTAATTGGATGTCTAAGCCACCCTTAAAACTATATGAATGCCTTTTTCACAATATATCAAAATATCAAATTGCATTGTATATATTATATTACCAACTTACATTTTACATTTAAAAAGATGTATATAATGTTTTTTTCTTATTTTATTAGAATAAAAATATTAGGATCATTTGTTTGCAGATGGGTCATTGCATGTAAAATCAACCAACTTTTGGACATTTATCCAGGTCAAATTTTAAATTTTGATAATATTTTTTTCTGAAGAAAGACAAATATAAATGAAGAAGAAAGCCAAAATATTAAATGTTATGTATGTATATTGACTGAGTAATCCACTATTTTGTAGAGGGGGTTCAAAATGACATTGGAACCAACTTACAGGGTGGTAAAAATGACTTATGACTTAAATCTTAAAGATGGCAGCATCATTATTTTATTTTTACAGAGATTGGTAGGTCTATTAGTACAGTCTGTTGACTTTAGCCATCTTTGTTGCATTTTATACCAACAATGACACTTCAAAAAAGCACTTGTGTTTTTGCCCCAAGTTTGCATGCCTGTAACTCAAGAAGTATTAAAGGTCTCTTAATATCCTTTTAGATTCTGATTCTTAACAAACTTTTCTTTTGATATCTTAATTTAAGACCCAATATGGTTCATTCCCAGAGATATGGGGATCTCAATGTGGCTCCATGAGGAAATTGGTAATTTGTACACATTTTCAGTGGTCAAACACCAAATGTGGGTCACTTTGCATACATCTGACACTTTTTCCCCCCTTTCTTTTAAATAGGAATATCTGAAGAACAAATAATATTAAAACCAGAAATGTATCTTGCTATCAACTTTTTTCTATCAACACAATTGTCATTTTTACCCCCCTCTACAAATTAGTGGATTACTCAGTAAATATACATCCATTACATTTAATATTTGGCTTTCTTTTTAATTTATGTATTGCTTTCACCAGAAATAAATCAAAAATTTTAGCCATGGACCTTTGGTTGAGTTGACAAGGAATGACCCAGATTTCACGTCTTGGTTTGATGTTTTGTTATAAAATGTAATGTAAATGTACTAACATTTTTGTGGATCCACTTAGTGGGATTTTAACATGTTCAAACTTGCTTTGTTCATTAAGACTTTGAATTCAGCGAAGTTGCGCTATCAAACTTGACAGGTGTTTTCTGTGTTATGGTTTGTCCCCTGTAGGCGAACTGGATAAGCAGCGAACAGGCCCTGCAGAAGCATCTGGAGGAAGTGAGTGAGGAGCTCAGACAGACCCAGAGCAGCAGAAACAGCTTTCAGACACAACTTGAGCAGAAAGACACCACTGCTCATGCAGGTCAGCACTCACTTGGTTCACTTGTGCAAGGAAGCACATTGTAGAATCACAAGGTGGATCCAGATTGCTTCAAATCATTTCTGTATAATGGGGAAAGCAAGATAATGGTTTAATGTGGGCTTTAAATCCTGCAAGAAAGTGCCCTTGAGCAAAACACTTAACCTCAGGTTGCTTGTGTTGCTTTGGACAAAAGATCACTTATATGATGAATTAATAATAAGAAATAAGTGTTCTCTTCCTTACTGCACTGTTTCAGAGGCTCAAGCTCGTGTGGCCAGTGTGGAAGCGGAATTAAAAGAGCGGAACGAACAGTTGGAGAGTCTGCAAAGCCAGCTGAAATATATACTGGCAGAGAGAGAGCAGCAACTGGAGGCGAGTCAGAACAAAGAACAAAACCACAATTCAGAGGTGAGACTCCACTTTCTATGTCCCAATACATTGATCTGTGTCACATAATAATAGTCATGAATTATATGTTATGTGTGTATCAACCATTCAATTTCACCTTATATAAAAGTCTCATAAAATAATTTGTAGCTGTCAAATTGAATAAATGGGTTGAAGTTTATTAAACATTTATTTGCATGTTAACTTTTTACATTCCTAATTAGGCGTGTAACAATACATCGGTTTGGATCGATGCCACATAAAATATCAATAACCTTTATTTTGACTCTCCACACCCTCACTTTTCTCAGCTGAAATAGACGCCTGACAAGATTGACTGAACCCAAACACGTTTTGTTACAAAAGCCGGTATTGTCCACTGTCAAGGCATCGTGAGTTCATGTTTTACAGCAGAACCCGACAAGCACCCTTTGCTTGCGGTTGTGAACACAACCCGAAAAATCAGTTTTAGCAAATCAGCGCACAGTATTCAGGTCAGGTGACAAGGCTGTTAGTCACTTCGAAAAGACGCACTAGCTAAGAGCAGTTTCATCAAAGCTGACAAAGTCAGTGACTAAAAGTGATGAACCTGTGATATCTAAAAGCTGAAACTTTTTCACGCAACCTTGCTAAAGTTAGTGGTAAGGGAAAAGCTCCCTGTATTGCATGTAATCACAACAATAAAGTTTGTCAGGCATCTATGTCAGCTGAGGAGATTAACGTTACAAAGATTAACCGAGTGTTATATTATGTATCATAGCAATAACTTGGTTTTGTTTAACTCTGATACATGAAACGTGGAGTTAATCTGCTTTTGCTAAAAACACAAAATAATACTTTTAATATATAAAAAACATACTTTCAATGTACTTTCATTTTGTAAGTTACCTGTATATTTTGAGTTATTACTTAATCAAAACAACCCAGCTGCATTTTGATTGATATTACTTGGAATGCACAAAAAAAACATGATTTATGAAAATGAACAAGAACGGAGTAATCTGTTTTTGCAAATGAACTCTTGTGTTGTAAATGTCCCAATTGAAAGAGGGTGTGCAATTTTCAAAGAGTTTAATTAAACATTCGTGTTATTTATTTTGGTTGCATTTGTGAGTTAATAAACGAAACTGGTTGTGTAAACTAGGCACATAATATCTAAATATCGAACCGTAAATGTATCGCAGAATTTTTTGAGGTATCGGCAAATATCGTATCGCTGGCTGAGAGAGTCGATATTTTATCGTATTGTGATGAACTGTCTGATTTACACCCATATTCCTTAAAATAACTGTTAATCTGTATCAGTCTATACATTTTCATTTACATTGATTAATTTATCAGAGGCTTTTATCTAAAGCTGGGGTGTCCCTGCCTCTGGAGGGCCACTGTCCTGCAAAGTTTATCTCCAACCCTAATTAAACACATCTAGCTAATCAAGGTATTACTAGGCATACTAGAAACCTTTAAGGCAAGTTGGAGCTAAACTCTTCAGGACAGTCGCCCCCCAGGACAAGTTTGGACACCCCTGATCTAAAGCAACTTACAGATGGGGTATACAACAAGTGAGATACAAATGTATGAACATAATATATGGTGGAGCAGTAATTTCATAAGCATTTGCATTTATCGTCATTACAGGCTTTCATGGCTGAACTGGAGCAAGCAAAAAACAGGTACGATCTACTGTTTCTGTATGCTGCGTTTTTTTTTATGTTTTCCAATGAAAATATCTATATATCCTTAAAACATGACTTTAACTTAAAACAGGACATTTACTTGAGATGCAGTATTCTTGTATTTAGCATAAACTTCACAATATTTTTGTACATTAATACATTTGAAACAGCTTTGCACTCTCAACGTTTGTTGACCATGAATTTGCATTAACTGTTTAATCTCTAGCCTGAAAGAGAAAGAAAGTAGAGTTTCAACTCTTGAAGAAGAGCTGACCCAACTCAAAAACACCATCGCCAATCAGGTGCCAGTTTCATTACTAAATTTAACTTGTAGTGTGTAACACGTTTTTTTTTTTATTTTTTTTTTTATTGTACTACCTTATTTGAACCAATCACATGTCCTCTTCAGGTGGATAACACAACAGAGATGCAGCAACTGCAGCACAGGTACAATGAGGATGTTTTCTGCTGCTTTACTAGTATAGTTCAGTAGTGCTTAGATCATTTGAATGATTTTAATTTGTTTATTTTATCTCTTCATTTGAATTAAAGCATAAAAGAAAAGGATGAGCAAATTGCAACTCTTCAGGGAGAACTCCAACAGGTTAAAGAAAAAAGTTCAGACCTCAACGCAGTAAGTTTATCATATGCAAACTTGCAAACCTCAAACAACAATTAAATTCATTCTTAACCATTTATGCCGTTTTTATTTATGTATTATTTATAGCTTGAAAACACAGAAATGCTGGAAAAGCTACAAAACAGGTATGCGTCATTTGTGATCCAAGTAACAGCTTCAAATTCATGTTTTTTTTTTCACATTCTGCTATTTAATGCCACGTGTTCTCTCTTTCCTGTTCTTGTAGTTTGAAAGAAAAAGAGTCTCAGGTGGTTTCGTTTGAAGAAGAGATAAGGCAGTGTAAAGAACAGTACAACACTAAAGTGAGACTTTGCTGTTATTATTCAGTTTTTTTAAAGCTAAAGTGTATAATTTGTTTGTTTAAAGGGGGTCCTATTATGCTTTTTTATATTTTCAACTTTCTTTAGTGCGCAATGTTTCTGTTTGAATAAGAAAAAGTTACCACTCTGCAAAGTTACAAAGCACAAAGTCCATTTCAAAGAGAGTTATCTTCTATATCAGTAAGCACTGTTTCTGAACTCCCTGAAACATTTCCAAAACGCACTCGAAGCGGTGGTCCAATCACAGCACACTGGTCCAACCGACCAATCAGAGCACATTTTGCTTTTGGAAGGATGGGCTTCATAGAGACTGGAACTAAGCAAAGGCTACATCCTAAATCACATACTTCCCTACTATATAGAAGGCGAAAAACAATGTGACGAAAGAAGTACGTACAAATTCACAGTACTCATAAAAGAGTAGTCAAAGTACCCAGATGACTTACTACTTCTGGCGAGATTCTGAAGTGTGCATATGATGAACACTACTATCCCATGAGGCCACAGGAGAGGATTTGTGAATGGCAGTGAAGCAACATAACTGACCCTGGTAGGTCACATTACATAGTCAACATGGTGAATGTAGTGCGTCCAGATTACATTCATAATACACGCATTCATACTATATATAACATACTTTTTTTTAAGAACTTGCTCAAGAGAATGCGATTTCAGATGCAGCCAGAGCGTTACAGATAGACTGGGAAGCGAGGTGCTGTAACAATGTAAATTTATTTTTTGAACATTCAAGCATAAAAACCTATTCTAGTAGACCCCAAAAACTAAATCAAGACTTAAGGGCATAATGGGTCCCCTTTAAAAAAAGTGTTTTGGACCATTTCTATAAATGCACTCTTCATTTACAGCTGGAAGACAGCACCGCCAAACTGGAGTCACTACATAAAAGGTACATATTCAGTACTACTGAAGGCCACTGCATTTTTATGTTCCTGTCAGCCACCCACATTAAGATCTTTCTTTGTTGAGTGATTTTTCGTGATGTTTTTCAGTGTATCTGAAAAAGAGAGCCTTGTGACATCACTACAACAGGAAGTGCAGCAGCTCAAGGAACTAAATCAGTCACAAGGCAAGAGTTACGTAAGTAGCCGAGACAATTGTGGATCTTGCATGCACACAGTGATTCATAAAAATATGTGTAGGCAGCACACATCATCATGTTAGCTGGGTAAATGGCGTTGCTGTAAAATGCAGATTTTGCAGAGCTCTTGCATTTCCATTTCAGGAGTGTTGATATAAAGAAACCATTTAGGTCTTTCTGTGTGTGTAAAATGTGACCGGTACTACTGGTATTGAAAATGGTGACACCATATCAAGGATCAAGGAAGTGTTATTTTACGCTGCAGTTCTCAAATCTTACTCAAATCTTTTTTTCACTTTGTTTCACTATTTGAAAGTTTCTTTTGGATTAGTCTGTGTTTAGTTGTGCTAAGAGTCTCAGCTATTACCTAAGACAGAAAATAGAATGTCAAGTTTAAGAGGTTTTGTGCTGTTAATGTGTAAATAGTGTGTTCAATTGTCTCTGAGCATATAATGTCATTACAGGAGAGTTTGGAGGGCATGCTGAAATCTTTCCAGGCCGAGACCAAAGAAGTTCTTCACTCTCTTTTCCCACACATCAACATAGAGACAGCACAGGTGTCTAGGATTTCAGTTTTCTTGTATTTTCATTTCTCAGTTTTGTTTTTGGATTCACTTGTAATGTTGGCTTGTTTCTGAAATGCAAATACATGTAACATCAGTCCCTCTATACGTACACTACAAAAATGTTTTTGAAAGTCTCTTATGCTCACCAAGGCTGCATTTATTTGATCAAAATACAGTAAAAACGGTCATGTGAAATATTATTACAATTTAAAATTACGGTTTTCTATTTTAATATCTTTTAAAATGTAATCTATTCCTTTGATGACAAATTAATTTTAACCACAATTACTCCAGTCACATGATCTTTCAGAAATAATTCAAATATTCTGATTTGGTGCTCAAGAAGCATTTCTTATCAACGTTAATATATTTTGTGGAAACCATGATACATTTTTTGTTTCAGTATTTATTTACATTAGAAATATGTAATGTCATTAATGTCTTTACTGTCACTTTTGAGCAATTAAATGCATCGTTGCTTAAAGTATTTCTAACAAAAAAATCTTAGTTACCCCAAATGGTAGTGTACTTGATATTGTCACGAATATTAAATGGAGTCACTTTATTAATAAATGGATGTACATATATCTTCCATCACTTCCTCTATTCACATCCTTAAATGCGGTCTAATCTTTCGGAGTCTCTCTTTGTTTTCCTTCAGACCAAATGGCTTCAGGACTTTGCTGTGAATGCACAAGAGGTGCTAAATCAGAAGCAACAGAGCCAAGAATCCCAGCAAAGCACAGAGATGGATGTGAGCATGCTGCAGTTTCTGGCCTTGTGCTATTATTATCTTTGTGGCTCTTCATCGCTCCCTAGTGGGCATGGAAGGCATATTTGTAGTTATTACAATGTCGTTTTATCATATAGGAGTTAATGGGGAAACTACAGGCAGCCCAGGAGAGTCAGTGCACACTACAGTCCGAGTGTGAACAGTACAGGAGCGTACTGGCTGAGACGGTGAGATTATACACTAATAATCTGTTACATTTGAATGGGAATGACATTGAGCCATATATGTTTAATCTTATTCTGTAGGAGGGGATGCTGAAAACACTTCAGAAGAGTGTAGAGGAGGAAGAGACGGTGTGGAGGACCCAGATAATAGAGTCAGAGGACAAACTGAAGATGGTGGGTCTATACACTGTTAACACACACACACATACATTCCTGCAGACACATAGAAAAAGTGTTTTCTTTGATTATAGAAAATATCTTTTAGATTTGGTTATGGTTTTGTTATTCAAGTTTTTTTGGACAAGCTGTGTTTATGGATGACTTTTTGGGTGAAATTTGGAAGATCACTACCACCAAGGAACAGTGTGAAAGTTTCAATCTGTCATAATGTGTTTTCATAGGCACTCAAAAAGGTGCAGGAAGTAGAAGAGACAACAGAGAGCTTGAGAGCGGCAAACCAGAGCACCCAACAGGTATAGATTTCATCAGTGGAAATTAGTTTTTGCACTGTAGGACACTAAGAATACAAAAGATGAGTATCTTAATCATATTAAGAAATCCTGGCACGATACAGCCTATTTAATGTAAAACTTGATTATTAATCTTCAGAATTTTATGATTGAATTAAATGTGAGCACTGCACTTTACAAAATAACATTGCGTCGCTGTTGCACATTCTACAGGCTCGCGGCTTCAGTGCAGTTCACAATCGGTGAATACCACACATTAATGCAAAGCGATTTCTTATGATCTACTGTTGATGACTTTTGACATTGTTTACATTATGGTGTTTACATTGTAATATGTTGAAGATGGTTGTAAGAGTGCATATTTTATCTCCCTCATCTATTTGAATGAGTAGTAAATGAGTAGTGAAGCTTAGACATTTAAAATAGCCTCAGTGAATTTCAGGCTTGTTTAGAATTAAAAGTCCAGCATCATGCATAAAATCTTCTTTATCCTGGTTATTATTGGTATTTTGGTTACACACAAACTTAATCTGTTATTTAATTCAACATAAACTCTTGTAGCTTCAAGGCCACCCTATTCGACTTAGACTAAGAACTTTTTTAACAAATTTAGCATATAGATTTAACTAGTATAAGCACAATAATGTTTGGTGTCTTTTTAAAAAAAAACATTATTATTGTATCAGCAAAATCTAATATCACTAATTTGTATGTATTGTTATATTAGTACATAAACCAATATCAATACAAAATTGATATTTAGTATTTTAAAACTGCAGTTACCCTTTTTTGATAAGCAGCATTACGTCCTTATAGGATTACATGATACTGAGATGCATGATTTATTTTGAAATGTATCGGTTTGTTCTGGATGGACAAATGGTATTTTATTTGTGCTGGTAAATTTGATTTGAAAAACACTTCAGATAACCTGCATTTATACACAACAAGCTAATGTTTTGTTTCATTCTTCTTAAGTAGTTTGAACCAAGTGTATGTAAAGAATTACATTTATGACAGCTCTCAATATTTCTCAGTGAATCTGTTCCCTTATCTTTCCATGGTTTTTCCCTGAGTGCAGCTGGAGGAGAAAGTGTTGCTGCTTGAGGCCCAGGTGGAGAAACAGCTGCAGTCAGCTTCCACTGACAGTCAGAGCCAATCTGAAGAGATGACGCATGTGAGCGCACACTCCTGCCTAAAGGCCTATTCACTAAAACACAATATGAGATACAAAAGCAAAACAAAGTCATTCAATCCATTATAAAATATCTTATAAATAAGAGTTTGATGGGTTGACATACATGCAGTTTTATTTCATCTGATGTTGTGAATAGGTCTTGAGCTTCTGATACGTAACACATGACTTACTTGTGGCTCGTTCTGCTCTGCCATTTAACAGTTGGTTTGTTTGTTTTCAGTTGAAGCAGGTTTTAGCAGAATCTGAAAGTCAGCTGAGTGTGGCCATGATGGAGGCACAGAAACAGAGGGAGGAACTTTCACAGGTTGGTTTCCTTTGAAATCCAAACATTTGCTAAGGGTTTACACCCATTATCCTTTGTTTACTCTCAATCCTGTGCCAGACATGAGGCTTTGCCAAAGAAAAAAGTTGTTGGGTTTGTTGAGTGACAGCTTCCTTTTCCAGGTCAGGCAGCAACTGAGTGACGTGACAAAGCGAGCTCAGGGAGTGGCGGAGAATGGGCAGCCTGAAGCAGAGGAGTGTCAGGTTAGGGTGCGACGCAGAAAGGCACCCTGCATCTCACTTGGCAGCATTAGATAGATTATTTAGCACTATGGCTGTGTCTCAAAGCGAAGCATTGTATACAGAAGAAGTCTTTGAAAAAAATGGTTGCTGACAAAAAATGATTTGCCGACTAAGTTTTGAGACAGTCTGTATTAATTGCCAAATATATATATATACATATATATATACACATATATATACATATATATACACACATACATACAGTACCGGTCAAATTTTGGAAAATTACTATTTTTAATGTTTTTGAAAGGAGTTGCTTATGCTCATCAAGCCTGCATTTATTAGAACAAAAATACAATGAAAACAGTAATATTGTGAAATATCTTTTACATTTGACTTTAAAATATACTTTAAAATATTATTTATTTTTGTGATGCAAAGCTGAATTTTCATCAGCCATTACTCTAGTCTTCAGTGTCACATGATCCTTCAGAAATCATTTTAATATGCTTATTTGATACTCGGTTATAATCAGTGTTGGAAACAGTTGTGCTGCTTAATATTTTTGGAACCTGTGGTACTTTTTTTAAGGATTTATTGATACAAAAGTTAAAAAGAACAGAATATTCAAAATATAAATATTTTCTAACAATATAAATATTTACTATAAATTTTGATCAATTTATCTCATCCTTGCTGAATAAAAGTATTAATTTCTTTTAAAAAAAAAATCCTGACCCCAAGCTTTTGAACGGTAGTGTATATTGTTACCAAAGATTTCTATTTTAATTAAATGCTGTTCTTTTTTAACTTTTTATTCTTCAAAGAATCCTAAATAAAGTATTACAGGTTATAAAAAAATATTAAGCAGCACAACTGTTTCGAACATTGATGATAAATCAGCATAAAAGAATGATTTCTGAAGGATCATGTGACACTGAAGACTGGAGTAATGATGCTGAAATATTTATTTTTATATCTATATTTTAAAGTATATTAAAATAAAAAAACATTATTTTAAATTGTAGTAATATTTCACAATAATACTGTTTTTACTGTATTTTTGATTTAAATAAATGCAGGCTTTATGAGCATAAGAGACTTCTTTCAAAAAAATAAAATAATGTTTCCAAACTTTTGACTGGATATACTATTGTTATTATTTACAAAAAAAGTCAGTGTTACAATGTCTTAAATTTGGTCATATTTTGTTTAAATTACTTGACCATATATTAATTTTATTTTTTGAGGATAATTTCCTATATTAGAGGCCATAATTATGTACCATACACATCTTTTTTTCCTTATCCAGTGCTGCCAATGAGGAGACCTTTTTCTCATAATTCTAACCGTTCATATTTCAGAATTTTTGTTTCAGCGGCTTCTGTTAACCTAGGTGCCTGTTTTCACCTCTGAATATCTCATCCACTCTTGGATTTTCTCTCATATTCACCTTTTTAACCACTAACATGTGTATTTTGTATTTGAAACTCGCACTTCTTTTTTATGCTTGTATTTTGAATGCAGTGTGTGCAATGCAGTTGAGTGCACTAATGCAGCTCTTGTGTTGGATGGGATAGAAAGGTTTTGCAGTAGCTCTTATAGCTGATGTGGTACTGTTTTGTTTGCTTGGTCAGGTCCAGGCTCAGCTGGAACAGACATTGGAAAAACTGCAGGGTGAACAGACTCTAAACCAGCAGCTCTCTGCAGAAGTGGAGCAGGTACAACAGTGTCCATGACCTTGTTTCTTCTTGATTTTTAAAAGCCCATTATTCATTAAACTCTTTAATTCCATCCTTTTTAGGCTCAGGAGGCCCTCAAAAGACAGCTTCAGAGCCATCTAGAACAGATGAAGGCAACTGAAGACACTGCAGCCATGGGTGATGTTGTTCAGCTGAAGGTACATTTTGACTAGATGATAAACAGTATGCTCAGTTTTTGTACCTTTTTTATGTTCACAAGTTCTAGAATTTGATGTTGCATGTGAGATCACTCTCAAAGGGTGGAACGATTTAGTGTTTTTTAAATTTTTAATATAGCCTTTAATGCTGACATGACAATAATGCTCGTGACTTTGTGTCTTAGGAGTGTCTAGAGAAGGAGCGAAAGATGACCAAAGATTTGGGCCAGGCAGCCACCAAACTCCAGCAGCTGCTGAGAAACAGTCAGGACCAACTTGCCAAAGAGAAAGAGAAAGTCAGAACCCTGCAGGATAAATTGCAAGACAAGGTAAAAACATTATACATAAAAAGTTGATATAGTAGCATGAATAGCTGCATGTCTTTGTTAATGTTGTTTATGTGCTTTGATTTCCAGGAGGGTGATGGAGAGATGAAGCAAGGCACTTCTGTTTGAGGTGGAAAACAAAACGTTTTGCCAAAAATTGCCTTAAGATGACCAAAATGAAGCATTCCTGATTTTTTTTTTCTTCTTTTCCTTGGTCTATAGTCTTGGTAGAAATTGTATGAAGACTTTCGAGAAATCTAACTAGTGCAAAAACTTTTATTTAGGAGGTGTGCTGGAACTATTTTCACTTTACATTCCAGTTTAAACCTTCTGACTATGTCAGAAATGATTCATCAACTGCCTTATATATTCTTAGTGTTCTTGCATCTCCTCCTGATGTCAGTGTTAAAAGGGAAACTGTATGTACGTTATTCGTACATCAACTAGTGCAATTAATTACTTGTAAGTGAATGAGTATGCATAATTGTATGGTACATGGGAACAGCATTTGGAATGCCCTCTCTGTAGCTGGCTTCAACACCACTGTATAAGTTTGATAATTAATAAATAAACAGCAATATGGCTTTCAATGTTTCAAAAAGGCTGTTCATTTCTGCAAAGATGCATCTGGATTTAGAATTCAAAAAATACTTTGGATAAACGTTTTATAATGTCCAACATGACACAAACTGTGTTAAAGTTTTTGGTATCTTTTGTAAAAAATTACAAGTTGAGACACATTCAATGTTTTTGAGAATCAACATTTTGGTAACTCAACATGACACTGCAGGAACTCCTCCCAGGAATCTCCAGTCGGGCCGCTGCCAGGCTGCTTAAAGGAGGAGGACTCCATTCTTCCTCGACGTCCACGAGCACGTGGTGAAGTCGTGATCTGCACACCAATCGCTGCGCGTCCATGCTTCCACCCAGGCCATCTTCTTCCACATGGACAGGGCGGAAGCCCACGGCTATGTGCGCATACCCTTCGTTGAGGAGACCGCCGCCGTGCACCTGTGCCCATACTTTTCGTCTCTGGGCGCGGATCTCAGCCTGCCGTCCAAACCGTGAAAGTTCACAGCTCATCTGGCTGACGAGGCCTATGCTTCTGCAGGCGAAGTGGCAAAGCTTCTGCGGTCCCTGGATGGCGGCGTTGTGGCTGTTCGCTGTAGGCAGTGGGCGGGACCGGAAAAGAAGTGTCACGGACTGAGGAGAAGTCCGCAT
The DNA here is from genome assembly GCF_964197995.2 of Scardinius erythrophthalmus. Classification (NCBI taxonomy): domain Eukaryota; kingdom Metazoa; phylum Chordata; class Actinopteri; order Cypriniformes; family Leuciscidae; genus Scardinius; species Scardinius erythrophthalmus. The sequence continues at coordinate 18,315,927 of NC_138241.1, forward strand.
CGCTATGGCACGCCGTCCTCTGCTGCCAAGCCTTCGTCCTACGGACCATCCAAAAGGGGGTGGAGAGTTCGTTGAAGGCCCTGCCCCCAAGCGCCTTTTTCTGCGTCATGTCCCCTCTGTTCCTGCAGGCAACATTTCCAATGTTTGTGTGAGTTCCACAATTAAAACACACATCCCTTCACACAAAGAGCCTTTTCCTCCTCGTACACTCAACACTGTGTCACCCGCCCTGCCCCAGAGCAGTGCGGAGTCGCAGTCCATGCCTATAGTGGCCTCCCGATGGAAAAACACAAGAGTGCCAATGTTCCCCCACAGTGCACGTCACCGCTCGTGCCTGTTTGGCAGCCAGCCTGCCCTTCACATGCCGTCCCGCCGCCAGTGCGTTTAGCCTCGCTGGGGCAAGGCTCCAGTCTACACACATCGCCACTGGCAACAGCGGCCATAGAATTATTACAGCCGCTGTTTCATTTTCTAGACGCGTGGAGGGCTATTCCGGGCATTTCACCGTGGCTGCTGGGGATAATTCAACACGGGTATTCTCTTCAGTTCAGACGCAGACCACCCCGCTTCAGGCATGGGTCCGTCACTTACTTTGCCTCAAAACACCCTGTTCTGAGACAGGAAGTTCACAGCAGGAGAGTAGTTTTACAGCTGCTATTTCGTGGTGCCCAAGAGGGATTGAGGACTCAATCCGATACTGGACCTAAGACCCATCAACCGAGCACTTCACAAGCTCGGTTGATGGGTCTTCAGGAGGAAAGACCCCCCCCCCCCCACACCACCACCACCACGTTCTGGTGTACTTGAGCTGTGCTACTCATTGGTCTGGCCCTGCCTATCAGTTGTGAGCACTCCTAGAGGAACGATGTTTTTGGCTGTTGTTCTACTCTGTGATTGGTGTAGCCTTAGCCCGGTATCTTCGGCCTGATCCTCAGCTCTCGCACGGCAGGATGGATTCTGTTCCCGATTCTGTTCCCGACCCGTTGAGAACTCTACATTGAGTGCTAATTGTGTTGTGTCTGCCCTGGTTTCAGAGCAGCCTTCACTTTCATTGTGTTGGATATGCAAAGTTTGATGGGGTCGGAGCTGATGTTTCACTGGTCTAGCTTCGCCTCTCAGTTGAGAACACTCCTAGCGGTGCGGCTATTGGCGACTGTTGTTTTCTTTCTTGGCTGGTGTAGCTTGGCCCCATTTTCTTCGTGCTTATCTTCACTACTCTCACGGCGGGATTTAATACAGTTCCCACAGCGTCATAGCTGACGCAATGTTGAGTTACCGCTCTCGAAAGGGAACCGTCACCGGTTACCTCTCATTCCCTGAGAGGCGGGAACGAGACATTGCATTAGCCGCCGTGTTCGCTGTTCGATAAGCTGTGCAAGCGCTCAGTCGTGATTCCGACGAAATTGACCTGTCGGTAAGCTCCTCCCCTCGAACACAGATGAGCCAATGGCAGTTAAGTAACAGTTGCAAGGGGACCGGAACTCTGACAACTTTAGGTTCTAGCGCCATAGAGAAACATTGGAAGATCTGATGCTTTTATCGTTTTGATTGTTTATGCTACAAAAATGGTAAAACAAGGTGTCTGGGGTACTTGTAACACTGATTCCAGGTATCCTGAGAGGATGGGTATGGGTATTCATGTTTTAATTACCGTACTGCGCGCACGTTCACCAGCGCCTTTCAAAAGTGTGATAAGATTTGCGCGAATGGACGAACTATCTGCAACTGAAGCCATGTTAATTTACCACTGATGTGGGCGCAGTAACCTGTTTCCCTAAGGATTCAACCCCAATCCAAATAAAGACATTCAATGGCACATGAACAGTGTTGATCCTGGATGTTGTCATCTGCGATCGTGATGACCGTAACATGCGGCTTCTCCCACTTGCATTGTGATATGTAAACCCTCGCTTCCAAATTAATCTTTTTACTCTTTATAAAATATTTTATATACATTATATCCCTCCATGGCATATTTAAGTCCCATTTGAAATCTCCTTAACGAGAGGTGGTCCTTCTGTGTCCAAAATGTATCAAAAACATATTGGGACAAGGTTTTCACACTGACGGCTGTCATTGTAAGACAGTTAGCAACTCCGTTTGTTTGTCCGAGTTCGCAACAATAACTAAGGTGGGTGGGGCTTACCGATAGGCCAATTGTCACGCCCATGCATTTTATACTGCCCGCGAGCCTATCAGTATTTACATACTTCGCGACAATTGGCCAGCTGTTCCAAGCTGGTGTTAGCCAAAAGTGGCCAAACTAGCCAAAAGTGCAGAAAGGAAGAGTTCCCACAGTGTCATAGCTGATGCAATGTTTCGCTCCCGCCTCTCAGGGAACCGAGGTTTCGATAGTAACTGGAGACGTTTGCGATTTATACCGGTAAAAATTGTCCTCACGATAAGAATTAGTCTTCCCGCGATAACAATGGTAAAGCCGCACTGATGACGTATTTCTGTTTGGGACCCATTCACAGCTCGTGTGCAAAGTGAAAACAACTATAGCGGAAGGCGGACATGAAGCTGTCAAGCTGAGCCGGAGTTTATCGCTAAATGAGGAATACCTCTACAATCTGGAACTGGTACAGACATATATTTTCACTAGCGCTTGAGTTTCGCTCTGTCAAGCAGTCCGTAAAGCGCACTGTTTTAGTTCATCCCAGTGAAACGAACCAATGAATCTTTGACGCACAGTAAACACTAGTGTGAGGGGCACGACTCGCCGTCACTTTGTTGAGAGCTCTCCGTGTTTACGGATCCACTTGTCTGTGCAACACTTCTGTTGTGCCGCACTTCACTTTATTCCTATGGGTGACATCAAGCAACTTTAACGTGCCCGCAAAGCATCCCGGGAAGGCGGCACTGCGCTTCAAAAAGCTGGCCGATGCCCATCTTTATGCAAATGAATCAGTTGAATGCGACTATCCAAGAGAAGAAGAGCAGATGGAGACCAGGGGAAGTCTCTCGCCGGGCAACAACTTCACTCCGGATAGGGTAAACCCAGTGGCGAGACGACGTAGCTTCTTCCTCCGGAGGTAGAGCAGAGCAGCTACAATGATCCCTCTCTGGTTTTGATTCGTTACTGCTCAACGAAATTCATATTTATGCACATCACTTTTCCCTCCAAATTTCACAATTCGAGAGGGAAGAAGTTAGGTTGGTTTCGAGCAAATGTTTTAAAAACACATTTCGTTACGGTACGGATCCACTTTTGCGACACGACTCAAGCCCCGTTCACACTACAAGCGACTTTATCGCTGCATGTCGCCAGTGGCTGGCGGTGAGGTCGTTAGTGGGCGTTCTCACTTCTGGTTGCCTAGTAATGTTTGTGAGTGACATTCACGGATGTTACGTGTTGTAGACAACAAATCTGTTTTCTTGCCGCTACAAGCTAACATTTTGGAAGGAAAAAGTCTAAATATAAATGGAATCAGTACATAATGCATAATATTAAAGATGAATGAGAAACAGCGAGTGCCCTGTGCTATCGCGGCTATTTAACTGCAGAAAATGGGCAAATACTGGTCTTTCTGAGTTCACAAAACCATTCGGGCTCGGAGTCAGCACGGCGAGTACCACTGTATGTACACAGAGACATATCATAAACTATTGGACAGTTTCTGACTGCTAAAATAAACTTCTCATTCATCTTGCCTCGGTCAGACGCTGCACTGAAGAGTGAAGCCGCTTGTCCACCAGCGTCCGATCAATTTTTGTTCCGACGCGACGCCTGTGACGTTTTCGCTGCTTGCTTAAATATGAAACCATAGCAACGCCCATACACAAATTCTCGCCGCCGAGTTTCCATTGGCTGCTGCCCCGCGTTTTGACGCTCTCATTTGCATAAAGTATCCACCGAGATACTTTTTTGCAGCACCGCTGTTGACCAAATCGACGCGACGCGACCCGACCCATCATGCTTTGCGGGGGCGTTTTTGCTGCCTGACGTAGTTCCATAGGAAATGAATGGGCTTTGGCGTCGCGTCAGAAATCGAGACGCTGGTGGACAAGCGGCTTGACGGATCACGTTTGCTCCACTGACTTCACTCCTATTGGTTGTCGCTCGCGAAAGTCGCTCTTCATTTGCATAAAGTTAAACATTTCTCAACTTTGTCGCGTCGCCACACATAGGTTAATGAGCTGATGAGTTGAATCAGGTGTGTTTGATTAGGGAGACAAAGAAAACGTGCAGTGTTGGGGGTCCTTCAGGACAGGTTTGGGAACCACTGTCTTAGGGTATTAGGGTATATATCTTATCTTAAGGATAAAACTGTGGGTTAAAAACTTAAAATCAACCCATAATTTATTGGTTATACTACAATCACAAAATAAATGGGCAGCTGTTTCTTCAACACGACCACAATGAGCAAGTTTCATCAATAGATATTACAGATAAGTTAGATGAGTTAAACCCGTCGCTCATATCTTTGAAGTTGTTGCACTTGTGATAACGTCGTAGGTCACATCATAACGCTGCTTGAGGCCCAGGTGGAGAAACAGCTGCAGTCAGCTTCCACTGACAGTCAGAGCCAATCTGAAGAGATGACGCATGTGAGCGCACACTCCTGCCTAAAGGCCTATTCACTAAAACACAATATGAGATACAAAAGCAAAACAAAGCCATCTTAGTCATTCAATCCATTATTAAATGTTTTATAAATAAGAGTTTGATGGGTTGATATGCATGCAGTTTAATTTCATCTGACGTGAATAGGTCTTGAGCTTCTGATACGTAACACATGATGAGGAACTTTCACAAGTTGGTTTCCATTTGCTAAGGGTTTACACCCATTATCCTTTATCAAGTCAAGTCACCATAATTTATATAGCACTTTTAACAATATAGATTGTTTCAAAGCAGCTTTACATTGATAATAGGAAAGAAATAGGTATAATAGGTAATAGAAGTAACAGAGATTGTTTTGACTTTATAGCAGCTCTAGAATAAAGTTATTGTCCATCTTAAGGTAGTTTTGATTGATTCACTTCCATCGCAACGATCATTAGTTATTAACTTAGGGTCCGCTAACGCGACACCGTTCTAACAGAAAACCCTTAATGCGATCCGGCCACTCATTTGCACAAAACAGTGCCTGATGGCTCGAGAACGCAAATTATGAAATAGGATCCAAGGTACAAGCCTTGAAAAATTTATAATACAGAATTTTTGTATCACTTCCACGTAGCCACGTGAACTGGAAATATCCCGACAAACGTTTTATCTGTACAGAGGTAAAGGGAAGGGAAGGAGGCCTTCACAGGGGAGAGACTAGTTGACACTTCAGGACCGCATTGTTGTCGTGTCCAGGCGCAGGTCCTACATCAGATCGGATACGGCCTGGATCTGACGGACTGCGGTAAACCTCGGGATAAACAGAGAGACTAATATTAGCGTAGACGCCTTCTTATGATGTAACAAGTACATCAGGATTTATGGGAAGTGTTCCCGGTTCCGGCTGAGCTAATCTATGCAGCCTAACTATGAATTATAGAAGTCTATAAAGTGTTATGTTTATGCTAGGTCAAAGAAATGTGTTTTTAGTCGAGATTTGAACTGACAGAGTGTGTCTGTTTCCCGGACAAACAATGTTAGGAAGACTGTTCCAAAGTTTTGGTGCTAAATGGGAAAAGGATCTACCGCCAGCAGTCAATTTTGATATTCTAGGTATTATCAACTGGCCGGAATTTTGAGATCGCAATAGACGTGACAGACTATAATGTGTTAAGAGCTTGCTCAAGTACTGGGGAGCTAAACCATTTAGTTCTTTGTACGTAATCAGCAATATTTTAAAATGTATACGATGTTTAATAGGGAGCCAATGCAGTGTTGACAGAACTGGGCTAATATGGTCATACTTCCTGGTTCTGGTAAGAACTCGAGCTGCTGCGCTTTGAACCAGCTGTAGTTTGTTTAGTAAGCGTGCAGGGCAACTACCCATAAACGCATTACAATAATCTAGTCTTGATGTCATGAACGCATGAACTAACTGTTCCGCATTTGTCATTGAGAGCATATGATGTCATTTAGATATATTTTTAAGATGGAAAATGCGGTTTTACAGATACTAGACACGTGACTTTCAAATGAAAGATTGGTATCAAAGAGCACACCCAGGTTCCTAAACGACGACGAAGACTTGACAGAGCAGCCATCAAGTGTTAGACAGTATTCTAGATTATTACGTGAGGAAGTTTTTTTGTCCAATAATTAGAATCTCTGTTTTTTCTGAATTAAGTAATAGGAAATTATTAGTCATCCAATTTTTTATATCAGCTATGCATTCCGTTAATTTTGTGAATTGGTAAGTTTCGTCTGGGCGTGAAGAAACATAGAGCTGAGTATCATCAGCATAACATTGAAAACTAATGCCATACTTCCAAATGATATCTCCTAAGGATAGCATGTACAGAGTGAACAGCAACAGTCCTAGTACTGAGCCTTGTGGTACGCCATACTGAACTTTTGAAAAGACATCTCTTCATTTACTGCTACAAACTGATAATGGTCAGATAAGTATGATTTAAACCATGCTAATGCAATTCCACTAATGCCAACATAATTTTAGAGTCTATTTAAAAGAATGTTCTGATTAATGGTATCAAATGCAGCACTAAAATCAAGTAACACTAATAGAGAGATACAACCACGATCGGATGATAAGAGCAAGTCATTTGTGACTCTAATGAGAGCTGTCTCAGTACTATGGTACGATCTAAATCCTGACTGAAAATCCTTGCAGATACCTAAATGTAATTCTAAAAAGAAACCAAGTTGTGAGGATACTGCCTTTTCTAGTATCTTTGACAGAAAAGGCAGATTCGAGATCTGCCTGTAATTGACTAATTCTGCTGGATCAAGTTGTGTTTTTTTAATAAGCTGTTTAATCATAGCCAGCTTAAAAGTTTTTGGTACGGATCCTAATGACAAAGATGAATTAATGATATGAAGAAGAGGATCTATGACCTCTGGAAGCATCTCTTTCTATAGCTTAGTCGGTATAGGGTCTAACATACATGTTGTTGATTTAGATGATTTAACAAGAAAGTTTAGAAAATTCTTCCTCTCCTATAGCAATGAATGAATCTAATTTTTCCTCAGGGAGACTACAATGCACTGCCTGATGCGATACTGTAGTAGACGGTTGCATAGTTATAATTTTCTCCCTGATATTATCAATCTTGTAAGTAAAGAAGTTCATAAAGTCATTACTGCTGTGCTGCTTGGAAACGTCTGGGGCTGAAGCTTTATTTTTCTTTAATTTAGCCACTGTTTCAAATCAATACCTAGGGTTTTGTTTATTTTCTTCTAATAGGGTTGAAAAATAAACAGATCTAGCAGCTTTTAAGGCCTCTGTACACAATCGTGCTCTTTCCATGAGATGTGAAATTGTTTATCCATATTATATATGCTTTATTTGTTGAACATCAATTACATTTTTTCCCTTAAATGGGTTTAGGAGTTTTTTGTATGTCCTAATTCAGGGAACAGACACAGTCTCTATATGATGATATCTAGGAGAAAGAGTCTTTATGTGATGAGATTTATCTGACCTCAGTGATGTGAGACAGCTAGCAGATGGTCGGTTTAGCCAGTCTGTCTGCTTCCTGACCTCAGCCCCAGTTCATGTTTGAGCTCTAAGACTATGAGCCATATTACTAAAGGGAAGAGCAGCACCGTCCTGGGAGGTCAGACCAACAGGTCTGGTCTGCCCCAAAAACTTTTCCAATTGTCTATGAATTGTAGGGTAAACGTACCTATTAAGCTCACCAAAATCTACATTGAGACATTTTTAGTGCACAAGATATTGGTTTTAGTACAAGAAGTTATTTTAAAATAAAATATTAATCTCTCACACTATAATATTTCATTTTATTTTAAATGACAAAAGTATTTCAATTAAGATGTACATCATTAAATATAAAAAGTCTGGCTGTGCTTAATGGGTACATTTTGTACCCTTTAAGCACACCCCTGTTCCCAATAAGCTCACAACAAGTTTTATTAAAAAATCTTGTTTATTTTAAACAACCTTTTTAAGGAATAATTGAAAAAAGTTTTATTTGAAGGTACAGAGTCAATCACAAAAAAACAGAACACTAAAATCAAGCAACAAGGCATTCAATTTGATCAGGTAGCCTATCCTATTCATAGTGATGTGTCATTCAAACTCATTGCAACATCTAGACTAGTCCACGTTCAGCTATGTAACCCATATTGAAAAATCAAATAACAAAACAAACCAATGTGCTCCTTAAAGGGATACTCCACTTTTTTTGGAAATAGGCTCATTTTACAACTCCCCCAGAGTTAAACAGTTGAGTTTTACCGTTTTCGAATCCATTCAGCCGATCTCCGGGTCTGGCGGTACCACTTTTAGCATAGCTTAGCATAATGAATTGAACCGGACAAGACCATTAGCATCTCTCTCAAAAAAATGACCAAAGAGTTTCGATATTTTTCCTATTTAAAACTCGACTCTTCTGTAGTTACATCGTGTAATAAGACCGACAGAAAATGTAAAGTTTAAATTTTCTAGGCTGATATGGCTAGGAACTATACTCTCAAAATCGCACCTTTTCATTTTCCGTCCGTCTTAGTACACGATGTAACTACAGAAGAGTCAAGTTTTAAATAGGAAAAATATCGAAACTCTTTGGTAATTTTTTTGAGAGAGATGCTAATGGTCTTGTCCGGTTCAATTCATTTGCTAAGCTATGCTAAAAGTGGTACCGCCAGACCCGGAGATCGGCTGAATGGATTCGAAAACGGTAAAACTCAACTGTTTAACTCTGGGGGAGTTGTAAAATGAGCTTATTTCAAAAAAAGTGGAGTATCCCTTTAACTCTCTGGGTCAGAGCTTTCCTGTCTACTCCAAACTTCTTGGACAGATACGACAGGTTTCTGATGGCTCCTTCTTTGTATGACATGCCTCTTTCATCTTTGGGCATACACTATAGTTTCGTCTAGCTTTTGTCATCTTAAGACTGTGAAAATAAGTTTATTAATCATTTTTTTGAAGATTAACATAGTGACAACCATCAGTTAATATTTAAATTCTGATTATTAAGTATTTACATAGACGTTTAATGTGGGTGAGCTTAAAGGGAGCACACACTGTGCTTAATTGGAGCAAAAACATTTTTTAATTAATAAATATTAAATTAAAATTTAAAGGAAAATATTTAGCTAAATTAATAATCTAGGTAATGTATTAAGTTTATACCAATTTTAATATGAACAACTATTATAGACAATATCTATGAAATTATGCTTTTTCTAATTGATGTCACACTGAAGCTGTGTGATTGTCATAGTAGTGCACCCTTTAAGCTCACCTAACAATAATATGAATTCTTTAAAAATTACAGCAGTTTAAAACCACAGACTATCAATAAAATGTAAAATTATAATATTATGGATTTAAAAGTACAAGCCATTAATTCCTGTGAAGTAATATATTAATGTAGCACACAATCTTATACAGCTAGTAAGCTAGCTATGTTCGTAGCATCTGGGCTATGTTGCTAAAACTATCTTTTAGATCTAACTGTAATTATTTCCCACATCCAGGTTCCAGGTTATAATATTCAAAAGTCTAAACATTAATCTCTTAATTTTGCAATAAGAAGATGTACTTCTTCAAAATAAAGGCTTAAACATATAAAAAATGCACATCTGAGGGGCTCCTCTTCTGGTGAAAGTTTTCAGACAGCTTTGAAAATAGCCGCCAGACAGTGTGAACACATGGACACACATATCTCAGTGTGCAATGGTCTGATTGGTTTAAAATTACAGGAGGTATATAGTAACAAACACATCAATTGGTTAATACATCAAATAGGATAATACATTGCTGTTTCTTTTTATAATCTGAGCTCCAAGATGGTAGTGTGCTTAATGGGTACTTGAGCTTAATAGGTACGTTTACCCTATATTATTTTGCGGACACCATTTAGACAGCCAGCCATTGAGTGAGCACAGTCTACTAAGTATCTCATCCCTCCTGCGAACAGGAGGGTTTTTTACTTTGTTTACTCACAATCCTGTGCCAGACATGAGGCTTTGCCGAAGATAAAAGTTTTCCAGGTCAGGCAGCAACTGAGTGACGTGACAAAGTGAGCTCAGGGAGTGGCGGAGAATGGGAAGCCTGAAGCAGAGGACTATCAGTTTATTTGATCAAAAATACATGGAAACAGTAATATTGTGAAATATTATTACAATTTAAAATAATGTTTTTCTATTTAATGTACTTTAAAATATTATTTATTTCTGTGATGCAAAGCTGAATTTTCATCAGTCATTACTCTAGTCTTTAGTGTCACATGATCCTTCAGAAATCATTTTAAAAAGCCCATTATTCTTTAATTCCATCCTTTTTAGGCTCAGGAGGCCATCAAAAAACAGCTTTAGAGCCATCTAGAACAGATGAAGGCAGCTGAAGACACTTCATGGGTGATGTTGTTCAGCTGAAGGTACATTTTGACTAGATGATAAACAGTATGATCAGTTTGTTGTGCCTTTTTTATGTTCACAAGTTCTAGAATTTGATGTTGCATGTGAAATCACTCTCAAAGGATGGAACGATTTAATTTTGAATATAGCCTTCAATGCTGACATGACAATAATTCTCGTGACTTTGTGTCTTAGGAGTGTCTAGAGAAGGAGCGAAAGATGACCAAAGATTTGGGCCAGGCAGCCACCAAACTCCAGCAGCTGCTGAGAAACAGTCAGGACCAACTTGCCAAAGAGAAAGTCAGAACCCTGCAGGATAAATTGCAAGACAAGGTAAAAACATTATACATAAAAAGTTTATATAGTAGCATGAATAGCTGCATGTCTTTGTTAATGTTGTTTATGTGCTTCGATTTCCAGGAGGGTGATGGGGAGATGAAGCAAGGCACTTCTGTTTGCAAAAACTTTTTGCAAAAAATTGCCTTAAGATGACCAAAATGAAGCATTCCTGAATTTGTTTTTTTGCCTTGGTAGAAATTGTATGAAGACTTTCGAGAAATCTAACTTGTGCAAACATTTTTATTTAGGACGTGTGCTGGAACTATTTTCACATTTACATTCCAGTTTAAACCTTCTATGTCAGAAATGATTCATCAACTGCCTGATATTTTTTAGTGTTCTCGCATCTCCTCCTGATGTCAGTGTTAGAAGGGAAACTGTATGTACGTTGTATGTACATCAACTAGTGCAATTAATTACTTGTAAGTGAATGAGTATGCATAGTTGTATGGTACATGGGAACAGCATTTGGAATGCCCTCTCTGTAGCTGGCTTCAACACCACTGTATAAGTTTGATAATTAATAAATAAACAGCAATCTGGCTCTCAATGTTTCAAAAAGGCTGTTCATTTCTGCAAAGATGCATCTGGATTTAGAATTCAAAAAATACTTTGGATTAATATTTTATAATGCCCAATATGACACAAACTGTGTTAAAGTTTTTGGTATCTTTTGTAAAACATTATGAGTTGAGACACACATTCAAAGTTTTTGAAAATCACTTGATTTTATTTTTCAAGTACACATTGCTGCTTTAGGTAACAGTCCTATTGTAATTTCAGGCATGGGATTTTGGATGTCACTATACTATATTTGATGGTTTGTTACTGTAAACAGTGTTATTTTTTTAATAATGATCATAAATGTAAATGGATAAATATGGGTTTTTCTTACTTGATCAAATGACATACAAATACTGGTTCCAATGAAATACAAAGTTTATTATTAATTATAACCCAAAAACACATTTCTTTCGTAAAAATCTTTCGTTTTGACCAAAAGGCTGTTAGTGGGGTGTTGGGTCAGTGGTCTCATTGGTGAAATTTTACACACTTTTCCCCTCCAAAGACTTTACTACATCCCGCCCACCAAGTTTCTCCACAAGACTTGATGCTTCTTTGTCTGCGTGGTCATTAATTTGCCACTCAAATTTCAAACCTGTGGAGAGAAAAAAAAAAACACCATATGTTATTTTAAACTTTTTAGTTTTCCTTTTTCTGTAAAACTGCTTTGGAACCATGTGTACGGTAAGAAACACTTACTGAAATATTAATATAAAATAAACTGAAATATTAATTATAACATTAAAAGGACAATAACCAACCTGGCATTTTGGCCTTGACAGCAGACTTTGAACTCGCATAGACCATTTTATTCCTCATGGGGGCGTCCTCAGGGGCGCTGTACAATAAAGAGACACAAAAACAAGATGGTGAAAATTCGTAAAAAGTTAGGAAAATGTGCTGTCCTTATGGCTGCTTCATACCAAATGCACGGTGTTCCACTGTTGCTTTTTTATTGTTTTTATATAAAAACATGTGCTAAATAGATGTCCCGCACCAGCCCTACATTTTATATATTTAAATATATTTAAAAACTCAGACTTACTTTCATATAATTAGCAGTTTAATACAATTGAGCAGGGGCTCATCGTTTTAAAAGCAAAAAACTAATTCAGCCATTCTGTGTAAAAGGCCCCTATGAGCTGATGTTATATTTCTGTTTTTCAGCTGGGTGCTCAAGTTCCCACCAAAACTCACTTTCAAATGTCAACAATAAGAGACATTCTTGACACCTGACAAAGTTACAGCCAAAATATGTGCACTTATTGTAAGATAAGTGGCATGATTAACTATTCTTACTAATATCACTAATATTAATATCACAAGCAAACAGCCACACAGAACACAAGCCTGCAAAAGTAGAATAATCAGAGAGTTACAAGTGCCTCTTACGAAAAGATGAAGACCAGGTCCTCCTTCACACTCTCCTTGTTCATATAGGTGCAGTCGTACAGGGCGTAGCGGCACTCTTTGGAAGGAAGCTTACTGATGACTGTCTTAAAGACGTCCCCTGTGTTCTCCACATCTTTGACTCTCAGGCAGTTTTCGTGGTCCACTATGATGCTCTTTTGGTCTTCACTCAAACGCATGATTACTAATTTAAACCTTTCTTTCTCGTTGGCACCTTGGAAGCGCACCTTGATTGCTTCATAGTGGGTTACCACCTCATCACTGATGGCTACACCTGAGGCCTGGGTGAAATAAGGGAAAGAATAATGATAAAACATGTAGAAATGATAACTATACAACTGAACTATGCACTATTAAGTAAGATGGCATTTCCTTCCAGATGACTTTGAGGAAGACACAATTCAAACACATAGCAGATCATTGTATGAACCTCATAAAATGGTCTGTATTAGATTAGGCAGACACAGGACTACAACTAAACAATTTTTATTCTTTTTAATCTTCATTCCATAGGCATTACCCTTTATCTTTATATATGCTTTAGTTTAAGGTATGAGATCTGAACCAGTTTGCGGCCTTCACATTCCATTCCTTTACAAACAAGTTGAAACAAGAAGCCGAGTTACACCTCAAGACGCTGTGGGTTAAGTAAACTCAGGAATGTATCTGAATATTATTTTGGAAACACTTTCCATTACAGTGTCCATGTCTATAATTTTATATACAACAATAGTACAAGTTTTCCACCTTACTAGACCCAGTCAGACTTTCAGCTCACCCAGGAACCAACCACTAGTATAAATATAATCAACTTTCTTTAACTACCATTATTACTACATTATATAATGGTCAAATGATTACTAGTTTGAAAGTCAGGATATAGTTCTAAATGTCATGAAATCTTAATATCTGTATGCTATATCTTCTCCACAGGCCCAGTGGAGTAACTTGGTGGACACCCAAGGGACCACAGACCCCTTGTTGAAAACACTAATAATAGCAATAATATGTAATTCTAATCTGCTCAATCACAAAATAACAACACATTAAGTAGGTCTTGCAAGTAATTCACAAGCATTACTCAGACCTTATGACATATGAACACCTTGATGTTAGGTGTGGCCCAATAATTTCTGTCCTCTCCAAATAATTCTCTATAGAATCATTACAATCAACAAATAAATACAAGAAAATCAGCCTATAGAAATGACTTTTCCACCCAGTTTCACCAACATGCCAATAAGTTATTATTGTTATTAACTAAAAAATTAATTTATAAAGCATCACTTTTCATTCACTAGTTCGTTCAGATTAGGTTTTTCAGTAAATAAATAAATATTCCATGTAGTTCGTTAATCAATGAGAGACCATGAAAATCACAAGCAGGAATTAGCAGAATGCAGTTTCAAATAGTTATAGATTGAGTTTAGCAGGCTATCACACTGTAGCACATGTAGCCTACGGTTTTGAACAGTTGCAATTCAAATAACTGCATTGCATCAACGCGAGACCGTTTTTACCAAATGGTTTAACGACATGCAAAACGCATACTGAAAGAAAACTGTCCCGGTGTGAAGACTTACCATTCCTGCCGCTTGTTCTGAGATGGTAGAGAGAAGTGCGTAGTTGCCTAAACATCAAGGAAGCGACTCGGATATGAACACGCCCTCTTCAGAGCAGCAACAGATCAGTCCTGAATGACTTCTGACTTTCCACCTGTTGTCTGCAAATGCAAACACCTTTAATTACAAAATGATTGTGTTGTGATATATCCTGTTCGGTCCTGTTATTTATATTTTGTAGCTGTGATAAGAAAGTCACATAAAAGTGATATGTTTATGACATGAAAGATTTCAGGTGAGTCAGAGCAGTTTGAAGGTGGAGACTGAACAAAACGCCCTTATAAGGAAGACAGAATCTTGACAGAAAGCCTGACAAAACCCCTTATTTGGCGAGAGGGGCACAAATATTACATTTGCATTGATGAGAGGATCCAGGTGTAAAAATGCACACTTGACGTAGGATAATCACGATGATTATTATAGACCAGCTAATTGTTTTTAATGTTTCATGTTAATGATTGAGTTTATTTCTGCGTAGTTACTCATGGCGTGATTCTTCAGGGGCAGTGATGTTTTTTTTAACCATATATGGCCCATTCCAGAATTGCCAAGTTTATATTTAACTATTTATACATCAAAACTCATAGAACACTTTAAATTTACAATATTTGCTGATCTTAAACCTGTAAGATATAAAAGATTTCAGGGGAAAAATTCAACTTTGTTATAGACAAATTAGGTCAAATTTATAGTCAACAAATGTAATTTCGTCTGTATATAGCTTTAAAAATAAATGAAATGCTTTGAAATGTCATGTAGTAAGAATGTTAGTTATGACACAACTACCGGTATGCCTATGACACAACTATGACACAAGAGTTGACATTGAGTTATGAATAACAGTGTAACACCCATAGTCAAAAGACCAAAAACAACATTTTCTGCCTGACACTGAAAGTTTTGAAACCATTTTTGAATGTATAAATTGGTTAGTTTTTCCCTTTTCAGCTAAATATTTCATGAGAGTCCTCATTTTATTTTTCTTCACCCTGACCATCCTGATAGCAATCAATCACAGAAGTGGTCTATATATATAATATATATATATATCATAAAAAAACATATCTCATCTGTGAAAGTCTCAGGACAAATTTTTTTTTCATCCAATTATTGCATTCGGTCATGTCCTGCCTGTCAGTGTATGTATTTCCATACCTCCACGCACCTGCTCGCACAGGTATCACACCACATCCACATCAGCACGTTCCATAAGGCTATACAGAGTTGTAGACAGACAGTCAACGAGCACCACAAACAAACAGCAGCCTATTTTTCTTGCTTAGAACATTGCTAACTCCTTAATCCTTAACAATTAAAAGTTATATTTTTCAAATGGGCCCAAATAAAAATTACATAGCAGTTTGCAAAAGTTTGCATGATAAAAAAAGGATAAAAAATAGATAGATAAACAGCAAACAAATTGTACATATAAATAAGATCTATCTATCTATCTATCTATCTATCTATCTATCTATCTATCTATCTATCTATCTATCTATCTATCTATCTATCTATCTATCTATCTATCTATCTATCTATCTATCTATCTATCTATCTATCTATCTATCTATCTAAGGGTGGCACAGTTGCCTGACCGCAAGAAGGTCCTTGGTTTGATGAGTTTGAATGTTCTCTCTGTGTTGTTCTGGGTTTCCTTATCTGTTTTCCTCAACCAAAAGACATGCAATTAGATGGTGAATTGGAGACACTGAACACTAAACTGCATGTTGTTGTGAATGTGTGCATCTTTGTATGAGCCCTGCAATGAACTGGCCATCTCTCCAGGGTGTTTCTTGTGCCAGTGGCCCAAGATGCTGCTCCTGCATTCCTGTAAAGAATGAAGCCGTTTGGAGGATTCATTGATTAATGCATTCATTTATTTATGTTGGAGAGGAAGAGGCCAAAATAGTGATTTCAACACTCAAAATTGAGAAACATAATTAGAGAATCTATTCTTTAAAAATAGAATGACTTTAAAAGTTTTTTATAGAATAATTAGTCCCCCCCAAACCCAAGTTTACCCAACTGAAGAATAATATGCCTATTGTTGGAAAATTGCACTCAGTGCTGTCTTGCTTTTCTTTGGTTTTATGTTTTATTATAATCCATGATTATTTCACTTTCACTTTAAACCTTTTAAGAAAACGTGTCTGTTTTGTTGCATTATTTATCTGTTGTTCCATTTTGACAAAGTGTGGACATTCATTCATTTTTCACTCATTGGATATAGCCTGTATTTCATTAGTAGACACTTTTGCTCTGTAAGTTTAGAGTAACTTACGGCACACCTATTATTGTTTTAAAGTTGGAAGCTCCGTTGGTCCAGCTGAGCATGATGGGACAGGTTCTCTGCTCATGGAGGAATGTGTATGCATGTGCAGTCCTGATAAAGACATATTCTCTACACTCTTGCTGTAAAGGTGCACATTAACTAATATTACATTTATTATAACATGTTAGCTCTATTTATCTAATTTGATTGGAGAAACAGCATGGCTGATATAGAATTACTGCACTGAGACTTCTTGTATCGCTCCTCTCTGCAGCCTCTTGTTTACTGGTGATTCACATCCATGCTGCTTTTTATTAGGCCTATACAGCACTCTTGCTCTTGAGATGTAGTCTGATTAAATTACACTCAGTAAGTTGTGATACTTCATGCTGTATGGAAATGCAGATGTCAGTAGCTGGTTGAAAATATCTATGTGACAATAGCTTTTTCTGATATTGTTAATGCATGTTACTACTGAGATTTGATATCAGCATTTTCTTTGGGAAACTTTTCAGGGGATACAGACAGTGATGACGTTAACCGTTTGGCAATAGGTACATGGAAAGTCACTCAAATTAATAATAAAAATCAATAGTAAAGTTTTATTCACTAGATGGCGCTATTACACCGCCATAAAAACGGCATTGAACTGGTTTCTCTTCAATTACCTATCTATTACACAGACAATCTACTGTGTCCAAGTCACCTATGCTGCATGTCTTTTGAATGTGGGGGGAAATTATGACACATAGTTAGAATAG
Source organism: Scardinius erythrophthalmus (assembly GCF_964197995.2). Classification (NCBI taxonomy): domain Eukaryota; kingdom Metazoa; phylum Chordata; class Actinopteri; order Cypriniformes; family Leuciscidae; genus Scardinius; species Scardinius erythrophthalmus. Next base: position 18,333,348 of record NC_138241.1, read on the forward strand.
AACAGTGTAGCCTACCCAATAAGCCTTTAATTGCAGTGCATTAAAGTCCCCATGAAATAAAAATGGAAGTTTTTGGCTGTTAGTTTGATTATGTTAGCCTTAATGTTATCTAGTGTATAATAGTGTGCTCCAAAACAATGACAAAATTTGCATTTGAAAGATATACGCAGTTTCTCTCTGCCACCAATACGGATAAACGATTTTGATTACATCATTCCACTTCCACACCTCAGCTTTTCATCAGATTTTCTGTCCAATCAAATACTCTATTGAATCTAAAGCATCCAACCCCCTACATTTTTTACTGTTTTCTATTTTCTGAATGGCAGTGCACTATATAGGCAACAGTGAATGATTGAAGCAGTGTAAATATGCTTTCAGTTTGGGTGAACAAAACCAGGTATTGCTACCCTGGTAATCCAGAGTTCTCACGAGAGCACAAGTTGAATTTGCTCAGCGAGTTACTCTGGTGTGGAGTAATGATGCTCATTAAATATGCCCCTCGATCTGAGGTGCACCAATCACATTGGGTTATCTGATATAGGCGGGCCAGAGGCGAGCTAAACAGATGACGACAGCGCTGTGACATCGAAGTCATTAGTAAACATTGCAAGATGGCTATGGATGAATACCATTTGTTTGAAACGGCTTTTTTGAAACAGCGTTTTTGCTGTTTTGCCGACCGGATACGGTAAGAGTATAATCTACCAGTTAGCTCCGCTGGTAGCTAAGCGTACTGGGTTTATTGTTGTGATTGGTCGTAGAGTGTTGTCCAATTGCGTGCAGTGAGATTTTCAAATGCATGCTTGGTGCCGCCCCTCGAGCTGAGCGATTTTCATTAGTCGACGCCAGACCATTAATCTTTTAGATTTAGGTCTGGATTTCCAGGCTAAGGTTTTGCGGCAGTGCCACACGAATCTCAGCAGAGACAGAAGCACAGAAAGTGGATCATATATGCGTGAGTTGGCACAGAGCACAACGAATAGTAGACTTATTCGAAATCTACACAAAATAATGTATTTTAAAGCGTTATGGAGGAGATCAAACACAAGATATAATGCACCGATATAAATTACAAGCTTTTCAAATGACACATAATCACCTTTACTAAAATAATCTTGTTTTATAAATAACAGTTTCATATTAAATCTAAAGTTGAATGAATGGTATCTATTAGACTGTATTTTTAATACAACTATGGCTTTCACAAACTGTCAAATGCAGCTTTGCCTAGTGACGTGAACGAAACGCTGTGCTTTTCAAGGTACTTCACTGGGAATTTAATTCAGAATTATTGACCTATAATACCAGATTGTACCAAGGGATTGTCACCACTGTGTTCATGGACTTTTCAGTTAGTTGTCATTTGTCACATGTTCCTTTGTTCAGTTTCCCGCCACTAGTTTGTCTCCTGGTTACCATCATTAGTTCATCTGTATCACCTGTGTCTTATTAATTACCATCATCTGTGTTGCTATTTAGTTCCTCCTGTTCATTCTGTCTTTGTCTGATTTCTGTTATTTGAAAGATTGTGTTGCTCAGCCTGTTTGTCTTCTGGATCATTATTAAAACATTGTATTGGAAATTTTCTTCTTTGTCTGCCTTCCTGCAACCCACCGAGACAGAACATCAGACTGCCCAATATGGACAATAGGGCAAGAATGATCATTAGTGATGGTGAAATGAAGCTTTGTGAAGACTGGGGCTTTCCTCCTCGACTGTATCTAAAATGGTCCATTACTCGAAGCTTTTCAACACGTTGCACACTAACGACATCTTGTGGTCAAAAGGTGGAAAAGCTGCCTTTCTGTCCCAGAAGACCTTTTTCTTTTCTTTTTATTTTAGTTTAATAAATCACTTTCTGCTCTGTAAACCACAAAGCAATACAATTAATCCTCGTAATTCAAGTGTTAGTGTTGATGTAGTTCTTATACAATGTATGAACAAACAACTGAATTTATGAAAAAATAATAATAATAAATGGGACTAATTCACTTGTACAGAAACAATTCTTATGAATCTGCTTTGATCTACAAATGCAGCCTTATTCACATAAACTTTTGCCTCAGTCCTAATCCTACGAGTTCATAGGCAAGGCTCATGTAGGCATATATAATCAAAATAAAATAAAAATTGTGGAATGGTGACGTGCTTGTGAACTGGGTAGTGAAAGTGCTTGTGAACTGGAGAGCTGACATTTTATTTTGTGGGTAATTTAATAAATTAATGTGTTTTATTAAGGAACAGGACTTGTTCAACAGTGTGAAGGCTAAGTCTATTTCTTTTATTTTACTACTACCGAAGGGTATGACATTTGAAACCTGCTCAAGGGGTTCGCGCTATTTTTGAATCTGAATCCGAAGCAGTCACGTGACACACAGTCATGTGTGTGGAAACGAAACTTCGGACGTCACAGATCTCGTGGTTATGGCAAAACAAATCAAGCTCCGATACACTGCTTCAATGTGTGATGTTTTGTTTTTTGATACAAGCTTCGAAGCCTCGGTGCCGAACGTCACATCACTAATGATCATCCTGGCTCAGGAGATCCCTAACCTTTTTTCTTTTGTTTAGGACTTTATGTGTCTTGCCGCCACCAGCTCCCTGGACAGCGAAACCCTAAGGACCCTGTTCTGGATCGGGGCAACGTTCCACCTCCATATCGACCTCCCAGACACCACAGGATTGGACTGGAAAGAGACCGTCATCAGGTGCCTGGAGAGCGTCGCGCCCCAATTCAGAACACAGCCAGACCCAGAGCCAATTTCACCTTCGACCGCGGAGTACTCATGCATGCCCCCTGCAGACGGAGAGCTACCACTCGCCGTGACAAGTCAGCCAGAGCCTGAGGAGAAGAGGACAGAGCAGACCCTCGCCCCAGAAGTGGAGCCTCATGGCAAGTCGGACCAGGGGGCGATATTTTTTTTCCCAGGATGGTAGGGGAAGACTCATGAATATTCATTAGGGAAGTCATCCCTGATTGGTCTTAACCCCAGTGACGGGCAGGTTTAGGGCGGGGTTAGGGGTGGGTAGGTAGGTAGGTTTAGGGGTAGGTCATCAGACCAATCAGGGATGACTTCCCTAATGAATATTCACGAGTCTTCCCCTACCATCCTGGGAAAAAAAATATCGCGACCAGGGGTGTGAGCCAACGACAACAGCGGACGAGGGAGTCATGAATAAGGCGAATGAGGACTGGCTGATCAACTTCAGTGAGGAATTAACAACTCCCACCCTATCCCACCCGGTATCTTCATCATCACTGTTCCTGAACAGTAATAATGACTCTACAGACTGTGTATTACTCACCGTCATTCCGTCAAGGTCCTTACCACCTCCATCACCCCAGAACTCAGTCAGTCCTCCAGCCTAGCCGCTGCCGGATGTCAACAGCCCTGTGTCATCTATGCCCAGCCCTGCTTCCAGCCCTGCTATGACGTCGAGCCGCAGGTCCTGTTACCACCAGCAGCATCAGTGCGAGAGGATCCTACGGCTCCCGCCTTCGACCTCTTCGCTCCATCTCAGCCTGTCGGCTCCGTATTGGCTCCTCCCAACTTCAGCTCCAGCGGAGACCCTTGGACTTGCGGTTCCACCGTGCTCCCTCGTCCTGCCGGCCCCCCCTTGGTCAGTTGTAACACCACTTCCGTCACGGACTTGCGGTCTGTCCACTGCACTCTGTCCCTCCACCCCTACAACTGCAGCGGGTTCCTCCTTCCCCTCATCGTCCCCTTCCCCACCCCTGTCCTCCATCACACCGGCTCCAGCTCTGCCCTCGGGTACTCTGGCTCCGCCTTCGACGGTCGTTGCCACGACATCACCGAGATCTCCAGAGCCAGCGATGCCGCTGGAGTTCATCGGCTCTCCGTCTGCGCCTGCGGATCCATCTACCACGCCTCTGTCGGTCGTTCCCCAGCTGTTGCCAGCCTCGTCACCACCTGGACTCCTCCCTCCCTCGTCTCCTCCGTGGGCTGTCTGCACTGGGGAGCTCTGGGTCTGTGTCATCGGCCAAGCACCATCGCCGCCAGGGGATTGTCGTCCCATCATCACCATCCCGGTGTCTCACCATCCGGTCTTTACCACACCAGTATCCAGTCGTCCTACCATCACCATCCCTTTGCCTCATCCTGCCACCATCCCTCCTCTTTTTCCTCCCTGCGTGTCTCTATTACGGCGCAAGGCCGCGCCTTGTGGGAGGGGGTGTTCTGTCACCACTGTGTTCATGGACTTTTCAGTTAGTTGTCATTTGTCACATGTTCCTTTTTTCAGTTTCCCGCCACTAGTCTGTCTCCCTGGTTACCATCATTAGTTCATCTGTATCACCTGTGTGCTATTAATTACCATCATCTGTGTTTGCTATTTAGTTCCTCCTGTTCACTCTGTCTTTGTCCGATCTTCGTTATTTGTAAGTGTTTGTGTTGCTCAGCCTGTTTACCTGTCTTCTGGATTATTAAAGCATTGTATTGGAAATTATCTTCTTGGTCTGCCTTCTGGCAACCCACCGTGACAGGGATTTTCTTGAGGTTACCCAAGAGACCAATAAAATGGTATTAGGTCAGCCACTGAAGGAAAAGATAAATGCAAATAAAAAAGAGGGGGAGAGATAGAAACAGGAGACAAGAAGTGTGAAACCATAACATCAGTGTTGTACAGAGGGATTCCAGTGTACACGCACACACACTCATCCTCTGTTTCACTATCTTTGTGGGGACTCTCCATAGGCGTAATAATTTTTATACTGTACAAACTGTATATTCTATCTCCTATCCCTAAACCTACCCATCACAGGAAAATGTTAGCATTTTTACATTTTCAACAAAAAAACAAAAAAATCCATTATTAAATGTTTATTAATCCATTTCCCTCATGGGGACCGCTGGCTGGCCCCCACAATGTTGGTGATCGCAGGTTTTATACTTGTGGGGACATATGGTCAGACAACCTGAACACACACACACATGGGTTTTTGTTTAATGGGGACATTCCATATAGGCACTATGATTTGTATACAGTACAAACTATATTCTGTCCCCTAACCCTATCTCTACCCATCACAGAAAACTTTCTGTATTTTTATATTTTCAAATAACATCACCAAAAAAATGTGTCCCAAAAAGGGCAAGGATTTTGGATATTGCCATCATTGTGCATGCAAAACATACCTGGTGACCAATGTTGGATTTTTCAGCAGGGTAGATTTAAATTTAGAATTGGTGGTCTATATCTGTATTAATCAGATGTTTTGATATTTGGAATATCCACTGTAACAATATTTATTTATATCTCTGTATTTTCAAGCAATTATATGTTATACAGGCAGTTGTGTAGACTCAATCTATTGAAGAAACTAATTTCTCATTTCTCATATCAAACATTAGAAGAAGTGAATATATGATTGGTGTAAACACCAGTCGCCTTGATTTAGCTCCTGGATTAACATCTTTTGTTGATCCTGGAATGACATTCCTGTTCAAAAACATAGCCCTAACCCTATCCCTACCCCTAAACTAACCCTAACTACTCGGCTGAAACGAGTATCCGGTACGGATAAAGCACTTTTGTCGAGTACGAGTATTATACGAGTAATACGAGTCAATATCTGTGCTCGGATAAAAAAAAAAAAAAAAGTTATGTTGAGATTAGGGCTGGGCGATATATCGATATAAAGAATATATATATATATATATATATATATATATATATATATATATATATATATATATATATAAATAGACTATATTATATATATATTTTTTGGAATTAGACCATATCGCATATAGTTCAAATTTGCGCTGTGATCCTTGCTCCAAGCAAGCTGACCCGGAGCTCTCTGCACTGCTCGAAAAACGGAAAAAAACTGTTTGAAAAACGGAAAAAAGTTTTTTTCTTTCACCTCAGAAAAACGGACTTTCTTGTCCTGTCAGCCGTTATACTGTAGTCGTAGCGCACACTCAATTGCACGCGCAAATGCGGCGGGGCGCGCTGTGTATCGCCTCACTGTATATAAAGAGCAAAAGAAACTACGAGCATGCAACACCGTTACGTTGTAAATTACACGAAATAAAAGTAATGAAGGTATGATTTTCATTCTATTCACCAGGAGCAGTTTCCATGTTTCAAATAACATGCTTAAAGGGGTGGTTCGGGATTTTTGACATCGGACCTCATTTTTAAGTCAGCCTGGTTGTTATATATCAGTGGAGACATTTTTTTAAAAAATTATCCAGTCCTTATATTTGGATAGTTAGCCGATGCTAGGCTAGCGCGAGTCAATAGGTATATGTTAGCCAGCCATTAAAAACCGTTTTACCCACTCCACAGTGCACCAAACGCAAATCAATTATAACACTAGACTATCGATGTATATGTCCGTTGAGAGAATAATGTTAGAAATCAAACTTGCCTTTCATCATATTGCATTAGTTATAATTTGTTCCCTGTAATCATAAGCCTTTGTCTACAGCAGCAGCGGAGTTATATTGATTACCTAGGCAACCGAGTGAGCCGGTCCACACATGATGCAAGAGTACCGGCATTTACCTGCCGCAGGCACACTGTGTGTTTACTTTTTGCCGCATTACTAACCGGAGCATAGTAAAATTCCGCAGTTGCTGAGAAACTAGTTCCTTTGGGATCATTGAGATGAAAGGTAATGTTTGATTTCTAACATTATTCTCTCAACGGACATATACATCGATAGTCTAGTGTTATAATTGATTTGCATTTGGTGCACTGTGGAGTGGGTAAAACGGTTTTTAATGGCTGGCTAACATATACCCATTGACTCGCGCTAGCCTAGCATCGGCTAACTATCCAAATATAAGGACTGGATAATTTTTTTTTTAAAATGTCTCCACTGATGAATAACAACCAGGCTGACTTAAAAATGAGGTCAGATGTCAAAAATCCCGAACCACCCCTTTAAAATAACATACCGGTTAAAGCCCCGCCCATTTCAAGAAAACCCAACTCACTTCCGGGTTAGGCCCCGCCCAGTCCGAGTACAGATACAGATACAGATAATTCATATGGTTTAAAGATACAGATAATGCTGTACTCGCTCATCCCTACACCTAACCCTTGTTGAAAGGCTAAACTTGACATTAACTGTAAACTTGTCCCTCAGATCTGGTTGGTTGTTTGGAACAAGGATGTTGATCCAGGAAAATGTCCTACTCGGTGAATCACCGTAAGCACCACGTCCTTTTGCAAATAATTTGTTTTTGTGGGCTGTTGTCAGAGTCAGAAATGATTTGCTGTGCAAAATTACTAAAAATGAATAAATAAATGGCAAAAGCAATCACTTCTGAAACAGGATAGCAAGAAAAGACAAGTCTGTTTCTGTGGATTATGCTTAGTACACATGTGGAGCATGAAGTATTTTTCATGATAGAGGTTTAACCAGAATATGAACCTTAATCAAAAAATTATATGCATGTAAACATGGACAGAGAAACTTATTTCAGAGAAACCCGTTGTAAACTGTTTTTGAGTTTACTATCAAGCAATCCTTTTTTGCTGTGCATCATGCCAAAGTTTCAGCACTGTAATTGTTCTCCAGTTGTGCACTTATGTAAGTGTGTGGTTATGCAGTTTTGCAATGCTAATTTAAAATGTCTTTATGTTACGGAACCGTTGCTCTGTAGATCTGTGCCGAAGTGACTGTTAAAATAGAATTACACACAGCGTGCTGATGAAGCAAGCGTAGCGATTGCTCAAAAGACTGTGTAGAAGCGTTTGGATCGTTGGTACAAAAGAGATAGTCGATGTCTGATTGGCTGCTGAGAAGGGGGCGGTTACTCATCTGGAGCAGAAAGAGATGTTCTCTTTGAACCCTGTTAGTTCAGGGGTCTCTTGTGAGCTTACACAACAGGCTTGATGTCCACTGGGTCCTACTGGACATGACCACCACATTTTCCAAATCAAAAGTTCCTATGTGTACTAGTGTGTGCATGTGTGAGTTAATCTGCCAGCAAAATCGACCTCAGCTCTGTACATTCATTTCATTCTCTCTCTCTCTCTCTCTCTCTGTGTGTGTGTATATATGTGTCTGTGTCTGTGTGTGTGTGTGTGTGTGTGTGTGTGTGTGTGTGTGTGTGTGTGTGTGTGTGTGTGTGTGTGTGTGTGTGTGTGTGTGTGTGTGTGTGTGTGTTTATGGACAGATCTGCTTCTATGAACCCCATAACCTGAGCTAGGGGAGAAGAGGTTAAAGGTTATTTCAACACAACTGTTTTTGCCCCTCCCAAATCATTTCCAACACATGCAACAACTAAAGATGATGACAAATATCCAGGCCCTTTTGAGAACATTTCTGGCTTCAGATGGCTTTGGAAACATCTCCCCCCTACAGTGTACACACTGTAACTGTATTATGTTATGGTATTATTCTGAAAATGGCAGTGCTTACACATTCTTTGGTGGTTGTGGTTATATGAAGTCAGTCTTGTGGCTGAAAATCCCTAAATGAAATGGCAGTGTTGTTTAACAATGTCAGTTTTGAAGATGAAGATTACACAGAATGAGTCTGCATGAGTAACTTTCAGCCTCTAAATCCAAGCATATATTATTAATGCTGCACGCATTTGAATTTAGGTTGTTAAAAGGAAAAACAGCCTCACTTTTAAAGCTGTGAATGAGTGAATCTCAAGTTGCCATGAAGAATACACACACACACACACACACACACACACACACACACACACACACACACACACACACACACACACACACACACACAGTGTGTTTAAGTTGCAGTTTATTGACCAGCTGCTATGGTTACAAAGCAGAAAGGCGGTGACATTATTTCTCTGCAGTCAGATAATCATTTATGACTTCATAAAAGGAGAACAGAGAGCTGATTAAAGAGTGTCATGGAAAACAAAATGAAGGGACGCTGGTGCCACCTATGAACCCCAAGTAATTCCACTTCTTTCTCTCTCTCTCTCTCTCTCTCTCTCTCTCTCTCTCTCTCTCTCTCTCTCTCTCTCTCTCTCTCTCTCGTTCTTTTCTTCTTTCACTTCTAACTCTATAAATAAAGATTTTGAAAATAAACTCTGTGAGTATAAAATCAGTGGTCCTTTTAAATGTTGTTATAAAGGTCTGTAATAATGTTGGAGTTCACCAGTCAGCTCTTTTCAAGGTGAAAACATCCTAGTTGCCAATGAAAGCAGTTCACAAAGCTTTAAATCAAATCATTTTGATGCAGAGTGACATAAAAATTTACAAAAGTCGTCTTGAGATGAACAGCCTGGTTTGGGAAAATAGTGTGGGTTAAAACAACACATGGGTTTTTCATGGGATTTGGTTGTACCAATCGGATGAGAGATTGATTCAATGATTTACTCATGAGAACAGTCTTGTTTAGTTCCAGAATGGGTCAGTGTTTTTGAAAGAATCAGTTAAATTAATGAAATTAAGAAGATCATTTAGTTACCATCTACTGGTCTAATTATGTTACCTAACAATACTCGAGGAGGACTGGAACTATTAAAAGTTACCCTAATCGTATATCTAAATCAACCATTTCAATTCCCAAAGGAAGTTGCATCAGATTTAACTCACAAAATTGCCCTCAGACTTCTGAGTAAGCCAAACACATTCTCCTTTATTTCATGCAAATGTGCTCACACACACTCCTCTCCCCCACAAAACAGCAACTGATAAGAAACTGTTGAGAGCAGTTGAGGGCACAAAAATATCAGTTTACATCCCACCTGTCTGACTTCAAAATCAAACTCTGTCCACCGGCTCTGTCTTACCCCTCCCTTAGTCTTCCACAAGTAGATTATTGAACAAATAGAATAATAAAACACATTGATCCTAATAAGGCCACTTTAGCAAAAGGGCGTACAGAATTGCTGGTCGGACATGAGTGATAAAGGACTATTAGGCAAGATATGATGCACTGAGAAATAAAGAGATACAAAAGGGAAAGATGGATAGAAAGACCGAAAGAGGAAGAGAGAAAAAGAGGGTATGAGGTTTTTCTCACCACACCTGTCCATATGGAGGATATCCGCTCTGGGTCCATTGTTCCTGAACCTTGATGTGGTAACAAGCCCCCAGGATATAAACACACACATATATACACACAGAAAGGATGAGGGCAAAGCATGGGGATCTTTACATGCATCCTGTACAGCTTCAGAGATCTGAGTGCTGTGCTGAGTATCATAGATCTTCATAAAATAACCTGACGCTTTTTATGGCTACGTTTCTGTCACATCTCTTTCCTCTTTTTCCGGTACTGTCAATTTTCCAGTGATGGCATAATCTCATTTACCATCTGAAGCTCTTTTAAAGCTCTTATTTTTTTTCAGTTGAATGCATACATAGCGATTCAACACAGCAAGGCATTAATAAATCATGCAACTGTGCCACATAGTTTGGTTTTGAGGGCTATGTATAAAGTTTTCAATGATATTACAGTTTTTCTCGATTGCTTAAACACATTTCTTGAAACTATGCCTCGTATTCTCAAAACTATAAACACAAATCCATAACGTCTCACCCAATTCCCCAAACATCCTATTTTCAGGTCAAAATGAAGCTCTACACTCAAAACCATTCACTCTTGCTGAAAAACCAAACTTTGCCCTCAGACAGGACACACAAGCCCTCAAAATCACACACACTACAACATAGTCTAACACACTGGTGCAATAAATTCAAAACAACATTTCCAAAACTGGTAAGTTATGTTGCTTGTGGTTCCCCCCTCACAAACCTTTTCACATGATGAACACAAAAGACACAACCAGTGGATACATTGGCACATTTTTATTCATACACAGAAAACACACACACAAAAATATTTTTTTTTACTGGTTTACTCTTTTTTTTTTTTTTTTACTCTTTTTTTTACTCTCTCCTCTATTTTTTTTATTTATATTTACTTACAGTAAGATGTGTGTGACCAACATATGACAGTAAAAGAGCACACACAAACCATATTCTAATATGGAATTCGAATTGTTTTGGACTGGTAAAGAGTGTTGGACGTGACAGGAGGGCCTCCACTCAAGGATACAATATGATGAACACGTCTAAGAATGTTCCACATATGGTTGAAATACCATCATTTGCCTAGAAAGATAACATTCTTGTAGTCAAGACTATAAAGGAGAAAGGATGCCCTCCCTTCACTGTCACACTCTGCAGCCACTCTGTGTGACTGTACGACTGCTGGCCTTTTTTTGCAAGAAAATACACCTCATCAAAGACTATTGGAAATGTTTGTCTCTTATTCAGTGATTTTGTTTGCCACCACTCCTCCCTGAAGGCTCTCGAGGCGACGGTAAAGCGACTCAAATTTGGCCTTACTCGTAGCCCAGCCTCCCTCATAGTCAAACCATTGATAAAGACATGGGCAACTAGAGTGGCTTGAATTTCATCTGAGACTGCTTGTCTTCTTGTCCTTGCCCTTCCTCCTCCTCATTCTTATCCCTCTTCCTTCATGTCTTTCTGGATCCATTGTTCCAAAACGCAATAAACTGATTTGGGCCCTTTTATCTATTGAAGGTTCTGATTGATGTGTGTTAAATTTTGACTCTTAGTGTTTCCACCTGGGTAATTGTGTGCTAACTGAGCTGAAGCTGTGCTGACTTGAGTGAACAATATTGAATGCTAGTGCTTTATACATGACAACATGGTCAAGGCAATGAGAAATTAAGGGATTTGTGTGTAGAGTTTTGCAGTGAAAGTTCGTCAAATCTGACTCGTGTCAAAACAGGGAATAGTGTTTATAGTTTAGTGAAATGGGTGTGCTTTTTGATAAATGGCGTTATGGTTTTGAAATTTTAGTTCAAAAGCCTGGTTATAGTGTTTAAGCAATCGAGAAAAACTGTATTAAAATTATATAAATCACAAAAAGAATAAAACATTTATCATGTAAAAAATAGGAAATGCATTGCAAAAACATAGACAAAAATAAAAGAAGCATAACCCTAACCCCTATTTTATATTTAGAAGGTTATACAATTTAAAAAATGTTTGGCGAGAATGATAGATTATATAATTCCGTGCATCCAATAATGCATAAATCCATTTGAAAAATACTGTAAACTGTTTATCAAACACCATCGCTCACTGGCAGTGCAAACAAAACTCTAAAATAGTGCATCTTAAAATTAAAATCTTATCTTGATAGCAGGAGATCATTTCAGAGTGTGGCGGCCTCCGTTGACTGATGCATTGTGGGGATTCTTGTAAGCGACATAGTTCCCCTTCTGAGGATTTGTTCCTTCGGTACATGTCGGACTGAATTTTGCATCCCCACCCTGTTACTCTGCGACAAAACAGAGTTCTGTGTTCTACTGTCTCTTATGGGTTGGCTATAGAGACTACACCAAACCATTCAGCTTTTATTGAAGACAAAAGACTCCTTGTGAGTTCTGAGTGAACAATGATGTTGGGGAACATGAAACCTTCAGAAGAGTAGGTTTTTTTTTTTTTGTATATTGTTTTTTTTTTGGTGATCTTCCTTTTATTGGGACAGGACAGTAGAGAGATGACAGGAAACAAGGTGGGAGAGAGACGGGGGATGGGACTGGGAAAAGTCCACGAGCCGGGACTCAAACTCGGGCCACCCGAGCGCAAAGGCGCTACATGTTGGCGCACTGACCACGAGTCCATTGGCGCTGACAGGTTATCATACCTTTTTACTGGCAATTTTTCCATGGAGTCACCTTAATATTTTATCTCAGCACAAAAAAACCCCAAAAAAAACATACATGTTATAAACAACCTCAATAACATTCACTCAAGAACTGAATTTACTGGACAGCAGCAAATACAAAAGTGAATAAATACAGCAGATAAACATTATCCCCTGCAGGACCCCTAATGTGCATTAGAAGTTGATAATAAATTCTTGAGATTTTAGAGCCGTCTTTAGACAGCTGTGTGGATCGGAAATCATTTAGAAACAGAGAGCACTTCTGTATGGACACAGGCACACATGTGCGACACTCGTTCGTCTGGCCATGAGTAAAATAAATAAACCAAGCCAACTTCTCCCTGGGACCACACAACAGGTGTATAAGATGTCTGTGTCCTTTAACGTGCCAGTGTTGTGAGGCCCGGGGTCTAATGGGATAAGTAATCTCATTAAGCAAAGGCCGTTCAAACCCCTCCTGTCCAGCGGGAGGCAGTGTTGCCAGAGAAATTGTGCAGGTGCAGACGCAGGGAATAACAAGAAGACGCCACACTGGGATTAAAAAGACAAAAAAGCATAGCCTGAAGGCACCCAAAGTCAGAGTTTATGACTGGGCGTGACACACATACACACACACACACACTCTCATGCAGATACACATTTGTACACACTGCCCATTCAATAAGTATAGCCTCTGGCTAAGTAATACGTGTTTATGACAGAGTGTCTGAGACTCAGATTAATGGCCAAGCTTCCATTACAATATACCTTAACAGAGTGCAGACGGGCAGACAGTCACGAACACACACAGACTGAAGAGTTCCCAGAGAGAGAGATCATGCATGGATTCACACTGGCTAAGAAACACTGATCCAATCCCGTATATCACAGGGTGTACATTTAAAGATAAAGATACAAACAGAGGAAACAAAGCAACCTAATGCAATGACCAATTAGAAAACACATTTCTAAAACTCCATGCAGGCTCTGTGTTCCCCACGCAGATGTGCTTGATGGGATTTTCCTGATGTTTTATATTCACATAAATTTCACCGAAGGAGCCCATATAGACTCTGATTGGTCACCTGCAGGGTTCATGTGCAGGAAACAGGCAAAGGACAGGTACTTCTTTTTTATGGGTGCTTTTAGTGTAAGTGCATACATGTGTGTGCGCTTGTGTGATCTGAGAAGAAGTGCATGTCCAGACTTGCTGGCTGACCCAGGTCAGAAATCTCAAGGAATGCATGAAACACAAAGCGGATATGTCTTTTGATTCACTGGAAAGTTGTTTCAACCTTGCGGCATTATTAAAAGCAGAAATGTGATTCAACAGAACAATTCAGGACAAGTAAAGCTGATTTGGTGAAAGCAAATGGAGTGATATTCCAAAAAGTCTCCATTTTGCATCTGCACCATTTTTTTTTTTTTTTTGCCCCAATGGTATTAAAATGTATAAACAAATATAATTACATAATAGTAATAATAATTAGACATAAAATAAAATATAAAGCAATCCATCATTAGTGACAGGATTGTTAAAAACAATTGGTCAAGACTCGTTTGAACCATAAGGCCTTAAAATTTCCAGAGTGGAGTGAAAAAAGCCACACTGGTGGTAACCAAAAATGGTAAAATTATCACTGAATAAAAATTGTAGGTTGTCACTCTTTGCACATGACTATGGTGAGTGATAAATATATATATACAGTATATATATATATATGCTCATTTAAAACCAGCATAAACATGAGTATTGTGAGTCTTTAGGTCACAACGTGTTTCATTAGATTAATTTTTTACAGAGGAATTGCTAAACAGGAACTTCAGTTTATGTATGCTGTACACACACATGCAGTTAGTGTTTTTATAGTTGTGTGAAGTGACTGCTTGTGTGTCATATTCATGGTCACGGTCCTGAGAGAAAATCACTATAAAAAACAAAACAAAGACAAAGTGACAAGCAACTGCTGAAAACAGCTGTTGACACACACACACACACACACACACACACACACACAAACACACAAACACACACACACGCACACGCGCGCACACACACACACACACACACACACACACACACACACACACACACACACACACACACACACACACACACAAAGACGTTTTATGAGGAGTTTCATGTTTTATGGGAAGTTTCCATAGACATAATGATTTTTTACACTTCAACACTCCGTATACAGTATATTCTATCCCCATCTTTACACTAACCCTACCCCTATACCCATTACAGAAAACTTTCTGCATTACATTTTCAAAAAATAACACTTAGTATGATTTATAAGCTGTTTTCCTCATGGGGACCAAAAATGTCTCCACAAGGACAATATTGTTCGAATATTGCCATCTTTGTGGGGACATTTTGTCCCCATTATGTAGGGTTTACCAGGCCACACACAAACACACACATCTCTCAGAGTTTTCAGTAGCTACTGAATCGTTACAGTAGTAATCAGTAAAGGTGTAATTATCTCTGTCTGTCTCTGCCATCTATTATTTTAGGGTTCTGCTGCTTGTTTGAGAAGGGGTTAAAGTTGACCATGAGAAGAGGTCTACACAACCCCTCTATTTCTTTATTTCTCTGTAATTGACACACACACACACACACACACACACACACACACACACACACACACACACACACACACACATACACACACACACACACACACACACACACACACACACACACACACACACACACACACACACACAGTTACGGGATAGAATATACAGTTTGTACAGTATAAAAATGATTACGCCTATGGAGAGTCCCCACAAAGATAGCGAAACCGAGTATGAGTGTGTGTGTGTGTGTGTGTGTGTGTGTGTGTGTGTGTGTGTGTGTGTGTGTGTGTGTGTGTGAGTGAGTGAGTGTACAACATGGTCTAGTTGTATTGCAGTTATAAATAGATCCAGCAATGTTCAGGACATTATATTAAAAAAACGGCAAATTATTTTCAAACATTTAAAAAACATTTTCAAATAATTGCACACTTACTAATTCATGCAGAGATTCACATAGAATTTTCTGTATTAACTGACATGAGAAATGGTTTGATTTGAGTGAATAAAGCATCCATTTCTTTTACATCTGAAATTAGAATTTCTTTAACATCTGATTAGAAAACAAATATTTGAGTAAGTAGAATCAAAACCTTGCGACAACTTCATTGTGTCAACTAGCCTCAATTATGCTACGCATAATGCCAAGTAGTTCTGGTCTGTTTGATCTTTAGTACATACTTTTCACTGTTTGTCTCCCTCCACCAGTGTTATTATAGTATTCATTCTTTACTATAATAATTATAGTATTTACTAATATTTTGAATTACCTTTAAAAAGAATTACCGTTTTTTTTTTTTTATCCGATTTACCTTTAGTATATTTTTATTTCAGTTTTAGTCAATTTAGTGCTTTAGTAAACTTAAAATGATTTTAAAGTTAATTTAATGTATACATATATATTTTTAAATGAACTTTTAGTTAACACTAAACTTTCCATGCATAGTGGTGGGGATTTGTCAATGACTTCCACAGTTTACATTGCCGAGCTATGCCGGACTGTCTCAAGCGTCTGTATTTGCAAGTCAATCATTGAATCTTTACTCGACCGATCCGTTTAACAACACTGATTTATTCTGAAAGGAAACACAACTGACACATGTTCAGCGGTCGCAGCTTCGTTTGGAGCTATTTTCGTTGACAGAGGGAACATAAACTGGAAATACTGTTTCTGTAATGTAAGTTAGTCAATATTAAAACGTCTAATTATGCAATTATAGTGTTACATGAACATTTTATAGACTATCAATCTGACAGCTGTCAGCCCATTATCTATTCACTTCTGTAGGCCTAGTAAAAACTAAACTTGTCGGCAAATTTTTACAGCTACAGTAGATGCATGTTGGTCGGATTGAGGCAATATAAAGGTTAAGCCCGAGGTTAGTGCTTAAGTTTGCCTAGAAACCCATCAAGTACTGTACGTAAAAAGAAAACTGTAAGATGTAAAAAGAGAGAAGAAAAAAAGATATACTGACATTCTGCCCTTATACTATTTTGCAGCTAATGATCTACCGAACCTAGAGCACTGAGAAACAATGCCTGAAAAATATTACTGGCCAGGCTGTGGGTGGGGAGGACTATGAAAATATGGAATGTGTAAATCCAAACGGCAAAAGGTCAGTGTTCGTGTCAGTCAGTCTTTCAGTGATGTCCGACCAACTGTCACCTGCTTTTCTAGATTTATCCAATAGACTAGTGTTGAATGAAGCATCATCACAGCTGCATTGCAGATGTGCCCTAGATACAAATAGATATTTTGAGGGCTCTAAAGAAGCCCTCGGTCATATTGAATGGATTTGAGATGAGAGTGCATAGCTCTTTGAAAGACTCCAGGTGTTTTGTGCTTGGGTCGATCTCAAAGAAAACGATCCAGCAGTTGCTGATGTAAAAAAGCTTTATGCTGCCGTTTATGCAGTGGTAAGACTCACGGTGGGTGGGAATTGACAGGAAGGGTTATGCATATGGATTATGGTATGACACAATTCTTGATTAGATTCAAGTATTGTGATAATACAGCCATATGAGTCACGTCAAACCCATTTTCTCATACTTTATAATGCAAAGCAGTACAACACACATAATCTGAATGCTGGTGAGGCATGATAGATCCCTCTGCTTTTAAATATAAAAAGACCCCTCAAGTAGACAAAAGCCACATTGACTTTGCAGCAATTTCACCAAAAACTCACCCTGCACTGTGAAGGATGCACATGTGAGCCTTCCAACCAACTAAACATTTCTACTTAAATATGCATGTTTTTCAAGTTGCATAGTTCTCTGAAAAAAACTGGAAGGGAATGAAAGAATCAATGCATTCTTTGATAATATCAGGTGCTGATTTGAAAACCTAAGCAGTGAAATTCATCAATGTCATGTTTTAGTCTTGATGATCGGCTCATTGCCAAAGACTGCATTAGTCTGAAGGGATAATCCTTGCCCTTCCTCATGGCAAAAGGAACAAATCAGAAAACATTGCTATTGTATTGCTAGGTCCAGATTTATGTTGCTCACTTCACTGTTGCTTGAAGGAGCTTGAGTTTAATGTTTATATATTGGGCTAATTGTAAATGCTCTCTGAATTAAAGGGATACTTCAGGATTTAGCATTAAGCTTTGTATTAGTAGAAAACCTGTAGTATTTTCGAATTACCGTGCTTTCCACCCTCATATCCCTCTGAGAGGAGAGATTTATGTATTTTTTGTCTGGAAAAAAAACCTCAGATGACGCAAAAATCGTCATTTTGCGTCATCTGAGGATTTTCTGGCCAGAGGCTAAAGACTACAGCCAGTAGTAGGGGCTGTCCCGCATGTGTTCAACCCGCCCATAGAGGGTGGGATCTCACTCACATAATGTACACACAGTCAGCCGTCTTTCTTTGGAAGCTAAGCTAGCAGGCTCTTGTTCTGTGAAGAAAGCTGAGTAGTAGGAGAAAGCTGAGTAGTAGGAGAAAGCTGAGTAGTAGGGGTTACCATCCTCCTTTTCCCGGACTTGTCTGGCGGGCGAGATCGTTCAAAATGTCCGGGATTCAGCTTTTGCTTTCCGCGGTCGCCAATCATTGTTTACATGCACACCTCTTGTTTCAATCTAACTGAATTCATTCCGATTGGTGAATCTGAATGTAGTGTTTAAATGAACGCTAAACAAGTGATCGATTGATGTGCGTTTTAACATTGCTAAGAAAATTCCCGCACCTCCGAGAGAGATACGAGACCGGCGCGTCTCAGTAATGACGCCACCGGCCTCGCGCCGTTCTCCCGCGGCCGTCAGCCTCGTCCTGCTCGCCACAGTAAACATGATGAATGGCGACTGTAGAACGCAAAAGCCGAATCCCGGACATTTTGGGCGATCTCGAAATCCCAGGCAGACTCGTCACGGAGACTCACTGGTAGCCTAACCTTGTTGTTTTCAACTGCGCTCTCTAACCGGTAGGCGTGGCCTCCTAGGGCAGCGAAGCAAGCGCATTCTGGGAGTTGTTGTCTTTCATCCACATAAGCCAAAAATACATTTTCTTGTTTTTCTCAGTCTAGAAAGCTCCAAATTAAAACAGTCCTTCACATTTCTTCTACATAAATGACCTATTTTAAATACACATTCATCTTTCCAGAGGTGAAGTGTCCCTTTAAGTATTTTCCCACAGCTAGAGAAAACATACATTTGTGTTATTTAACTTTTGAATCAAATACAGTTTTCTTTATTATTCTGTTTTATTTGTTTGGTGAACATATTTAATAAAATTCCTTATCTTGTTTTTTTATTTTATAGATGCATTCATAACCCCTATTTATTTGCCGTCTCTCACTTATTGTCATGAATACAGTTCCGATGGAACGTCACACCCTTGAGTACCAGTCATCTTAAGGTAAAGTTCCTCTCATGACGCATTATAAATAAAAACACGCTTGTTCTCTGTCTCATACACTCCCCACTTGCAAGCAAAGTGTTTACAAAATCACAAATGTCTTTTGTTATTTTTTGTATTAGTCTTAGAATATGGACAATGAGTCACAAATTAATAGCTTTAATTTAAATTAAGATAACACATTTTTTTATGCATCTTCAGTCATTAGCCTCATTTACATGATCCTTTTGAAAAATGATGATGGTGTGTGCTATCACATCTGTCAGTTGTTGACCGCCAGCTTAACCCCCTGCTGAGTTAATGGCCTTACCAACTTTCTTCGCACCCTCTGGGAACAATGAATGAATTGTCTTGGTGACTTGTCGAGTGGGGTTAGTTTATGTCCTTGGCAGTGATCTCCGATGTGTGCTGAAAATGTATTGTCCATGACCCCCAAACATTTGCATGGGCATATATATTGCACGCAATGTTCACACGATGCTCGTTTTCTTATTTTAGTTAGCTAAATGTTTATTGGATGGCAAAATGTGGCATTGTAAAACGTAACAGACACAAGTGAGGAGTGGCAACATTTCAGATGGAACAGTCAGTGTGACACTATATTAATGTCACAGTGGCCAACCATTAGTGGTCACTTTAATGGGTCAGTTTCCTTTGAACTGATCTGTGTCCTCTAAGGATCCAGTCTCAGGTGACGCATTCTGCAGTTACTAGTAATAATGCACGCTGCAGTGTGTGTTTATCTGTGTGTGTTGGATGGTTTATTTTAGGACTGGCTCCATTACCAAGGCTGAGAAAAGTCTGCGTCTCATTGAGGGAGACAGTAGTCTGCCACACCCATTAACAGACACACACACACACACACACACACACACACACACACACACACACACACACACACACACACACACACACACACACACACACACACACACACACACACACACAATCCCAGGCTACACCCCACAGCCTAGGGCCAGTTCCCAGACTCTGCCAGTGTGTTTCCATCTTACAGAAGCTGGTTAATGACAGACCCTAATAAAGACTTGACTAACTGAAGACTCACAATAAATCAATAAACCACTATAATACTCTCATCTGAGATGCACAATCACACGCCTTCCACACACTTCCACGACTGCAGGGAAAAATATATTGTGTAAACTATGACATCACTGAAGTGGATTCAGTATCAGTGGAGTGTGTGTGTGTCTGCATGCACACATTAGATTGTACAGTGTTTGATATGATTCTACTACCTTCAATGTGGGTTCATTGAACTGTACAACTTTGCACATTTTAAATGTTATTTTTAAGTTTTGGAAAATCTGTTATGTACTTTTGCATATTTTATTATTATTATTGTTTTTAAATATTTACTTTTGCTTCCATTTAGTTTTAATTACAGTAAAATTTATTTCATAAGTAATTTTTCAAATAATATTTAAAATTAATATTTCCATTGGCTTTAAGTTTTAGTCATTTTAGTACTTTAACTTATTTGGTTTCAGTTAGGCAACATTTCAAAAAAAAAAAAATGTTTTGTAGTAATTTGTTCTAATCACAGTGCATGGCACATACAGACACATACAATCAAACATACCCATTTTTCCCCCAGAACAATCTATTCCATATAGTGGGCAATCAGCTTGACACTATATGGAACCTGCTTGAGTGTGTAGAATAAACATAATGTTTCTGTAATATCAGTTACGTAATGTAACTTTACCTACATTTCAGTGGTTTAGTGAGGTTAGTGAGTTTCCTTTGAAGAAACGGACACATGCACATGTCCAGTGATCTGAAGTGGGACAGCTGAGGAATGACTGGACTCATCTGAGAGTAACAGCTGCAACTTAACTATCGCCAGAGATATGAGAGAACACTAACACTACACACTTAAATATGACACTGTAAGGTTATAGATCTACAACATGCACACTTATTTTGAAAATATATTTTCTTAATTTCAAATATCTTATTAGAACAGCACAGTTACGGCTTCAAGGCCGAAGCAAAATGTTCAGCATTGGTGGGGTTACTGTACGCATCTGATTTCAGTTTCAGAGAGACCTCTTACCACAGATGCTTGTGCGTGCACAGTAGGTGCACAAAGGCAAAGCTGCTAGTGTGTAATGAGATGTACCACTGATTAAATCACTGGTCTGTCTCTTTTCTGGTGAATTCAGTTTACACAAAGGCAAGTGCAAAGTGTCCCCGAGCACCTTGTATCTGCGAGAAACCATCCACCCTGCTTCACACTTGACACTAAAAGGATTCAGTAGTTCAGTACTTCTCACAAAGGCAATTGAGATGCAGGATAGCTTCTCAAACTCATTTTTGACACTGACCCTGCAGCCCATACACAGTTACACTACAATGCATCCATCATTATCCATAAATATGTTCAACTAACTCGCATACAGACACATAGACCAAAGGAAGGAGAACA
Organism: Scardinius erythrophthalmus; assembly: GCF_964197995.2. Lineage (NCBI taxonomy): Eukaryota > Metazoa > Chordata > Actinopteri > Cypriniformes > Leuciscidae > Scardinius > Scardinius erythrophthalmus. The sequence goes on from NC_138241.1 coordinate 18,354,897, forward strand.
GGCAATCTTAACATTTGCTGTAACACAATACTTGTATTTGAAAAAGCACACACTCCCATGGTTTGTTTATGTAAAGGAGTAATGATTCATTGATAGGTGGACGGTGGCAGCTGCCTGTATGACAACGGACAGCTGCGTTAGGAAAGACAGCTGAACGATCGCTCAGACACATGTATGTGCTCATGGACACACGCTGCTTTTTACTGCGTTGGGTTTACAAAAACAAACATGCACCTTATCATACAATAAGGCATTTGGATAGTAAATGTCAAAGTTAAGTGTTATTTTATGTTCTTATGAGTAAAGGGGAAAGACATGCTAGAGTTGAATGTGCAGGTTTGTTGGAGATTTAGTAGAGTTTACTGTATGTTGGATTCATTTATTTGTTTAGTTACCATTGTGCTGAAGTGTGCAGCTTGTGTTTAGGTTCTGAGTGGCTACATGAATGACAACTGTGGTGATGTTGCTTGACCTAATGAACAATAGCTAGGCTAATGCAAATATTGAGACAATATTATTACATTGAACAGTGTATACTAAAGATAGGCTTTATCTGATAGTTTGAATTGTGTTCTCGGGACAAGGGCATGTTCCATAAATATCACCAACCTTGAGCGTTACCCACTACACAACATCATCTGTGAGTAACTTCTACACCTGGCCTTGAATCACACAGATTCAGACACAGCCCGCTGATAGAGTGAAGATACAGTGGTCTATGTTGAACAATCTGTTATGAGTAGACCTTCAATTAAGAGCTGATCTTGGATCAGTTTTTCCCATTATGTAGCTAATCTTCTCCATTACACAAATGGCAACTGTGCAGGCCTCATTTAGTAAGTGACCTTTGATGGAAATGACCTGTGTTGGAGACTCTGTTGTAGTTGTGCTATCAGCACTCAAAGTAATTATGTGGAGACAAGTGGAGATAAGCAGGGCCAGAGATGGTACACAAATGATGGTTGTTCAATTTACTTTTATGATCATTTGTCACATTTCATTTCATTGTGTTCAATCTACTTAATTATGGGACTACATTAATAACGTTTGTGGTTGAAACTAGGTTGGGGATTTCTAGTTCCCAGCATGCTTTGCATGGGACTTCTTGATAGGGAGTGCAAATGTTTACCATGTGTTGTTTTATGTTTTTGAGCAAGATGTCCAATTATGTTAGGATTTCGTTTCTATTCTGTTATTAATACTATTGAAAATACCTGCATGATGGTCTCGACTGGTTGAAGATGGTGTTTAGGTAAGTGGCCGACCAGGTTATGCATACATTTAAATAAATGGCTTTTGCTACATTTAAAAGTTTGCTGATTTATATACATACATATTTATACATAGCGAAACAACGTTTGTCCAATGGAGGCTCAAAGTATCGCAGGTTACGTCTACAAAGAATATAAAGCTGCATTTGGCAGTCTTGCAAGAAAGTGGATTAGACGGTACTTTAAAATCCCAAGAATGTGACATCATATCCTGTTTCCAAAATTGGTTGCAGGTTCAGAAAAATTTCTCCTTGAAAAAGAGATGGAGGAATAGCCAAGTCGGTAAAAGTGTGTGTGTGTGTGTGTGTGTGTGTGTGTGTGTGTGTGTGTGTGTGTGTGTGTGTGTGTGTGTGTGTGTGTGTGTGTGTGTGTGTGTGTGTGTGTGTGTGTGTGTGTGTGTGTGTGTGTGTGTGTGTGTGTGTGTGTGTGTGGGCGCGCACATAAGTGTCAAATAGCATACTGTTTACCTGGCTTTTCTTTTCTTCATTACCGTAAACATGGTTCCACCCTAAAATGGAGAAAAGGAAAGGAAGAGTTGCTTAGCTCATATTTATTATCTGGGATAACACTGGACATGAGATCTTAATCGCGTCAGTAGAGCGGTAAACGTAACACCCTCTGTGTCAGGGCCTGGAATAACACAGGTCTTTTCTTGTCCTAACATCAAATGAAAATCACTCCAGCAGCCTTTTTCCCAAATAGAGATTTAATTTTGGGTGGGGCGTGTATGTGTGTGCCTGTGTAAAATGTGATCCATGCTGCTACATGACTTTTGTAAGCAGAGATCATCTGAACACACACACATTCTCAGATGCGTTTGCTAAGTTTAAGCTCATATCTCAACCTGATAAAACCTTTGAGGTTTGAAAGATTTAATTCACAGATGCTGTTATTCGGTTTTAAGATATCTCTATATTTCGAGATCTGAGTGTGTGCACCCGTTCTGTAAATCTAAAACTTTCATACAGTATGTCTTGCTTTTTGCCAGCGGCTTGGGCCGCTTGTAAATCTCTGAACTCTGTGACATGATAAAGTGATGAGATATGGTAGAAATGTTGGTAGTGTCTTCTCTAATAGTCCTAAATCATGTTTAATGTAGACCCGCACAGCTCTTCATATATGGCACAAGTTAAGAGGGCAGATCAAAACATGCCCAAGAATGCAGAGCAGGAATTTAATGATTAATCAGCATAATAATACAATCATTGTCCATTCAGTTTCTCAGAAACTCACGCCTTAAAATGCCCAACTATTTGTGCTTGAAGCAAATAGTGTTTTGTTTTTTGGGGGGGATGATATTCAAAAGTTTTGCAGTGTTTCATCATGTGGTTTTACACCACAGATAGGAATGAACGTTTTAGGACAAGAAGAGTTTCGATTGGCAGCTGCTGTAGTTTTTTTGCCAGCACTAAATGAATGAAGTTCATTTGAGACCAAGAGGAATTCTGGGATGTGCTCAATGCCAGCACGAAGTCTTAAACCCACAGAGGGTCTTCAGCAGCTGTTCCCACAAACAATTAAGGTATTGAGATAAGTGAAGTACAGGCTTTGACACATCTTTAGTCTCCCATTGGAAATCCAAGCATGGATCCCTTGGTGTTTCATGAACTCGTCTGCATGTAAAACGTCCAACATTTTAACAGCCTCAACTGATAAAAGTACTCTGTAAAAGGTGATCGGTTCCTTCCACTTACAGAGATTTGCACTGACTTGATGTGAAATGTTTATGTACTATGTATTTGTGTTTTATATACATTTTTTTTATTATATTAAATGCAGCAGACTAGGTTAGGATTAGCCATAAAATAAAAAAGATTGCATGCCTGTAAACTAAACAATTTCAACATATACAAATATGGCAACACCATTTTTAGAGGTGGTTCAAGTTTTTTGTACACAGTAAACAACACATTTTCCAGCATATGGGACCTTTTGAGTCACAAACAAGAAACATGAATTATTTGAAACTATGAAAAACCCTGTTAGACGTACAGAATTTGCCAAAATGTTGTCCCAACTAGTCAAACATACAGTTAGTCTTAAAGAATTTCATTTAGAAGAAATGAAATAAATGTAAATGATCCCATAATTTACTCAGTCTCAAGCCATAGGTCTATATTACTTTCTTCTTTCAGAAAAACACAATCGGACTTATATTAAAAATATCCTGGCTCTTCTAAACTTTGGAAGTTAAATGGAATGAGTAGAGCCTGAGATTTTGAAGCCCAAAAAAGGCAACCGATCCATCATAAAAAATAATCCATAGCCTACGGCTCCAAGGGGTTAATAAAGGCCCTTTTAGACGAAGCGATGCATTTTTTAAAGAAAAATATCCATATTTATAATTTTTAAACTATAATCACTGGCTTAGGCCCCGTCCACACTACTGCGTTTTCGTTTAGAAACGGAGAATTAAAACGAATACGATCTCCGTCCACACCAGCGTTTTAGCTGCGTATTAGAATTGATCTCCGTCCACATTAAAACGACTGAAAACGCGGATCACGTGACTATTCACCAACACTGGGCATGCGCGTGCCAGTGTAAACATAGAGACTTTCAGACATAGACTGTAAAAAAATGCTTTCAAACATCAAAATGTCATTTATTAATATGTATTTGTGTCAAAATTACATATTTTCCTATTCTATTTTGCCTGGAAACGCTTCCAACACGTATCGCATGAAAAATAGGCGTCGGTTCTATTTATAACATATGCACGCGTTTACCCCGCGAGCCGCGCCTGAGACGCGGCAGTTTATTACTGTAAGAAACTGTTCCAGCGGGTGAAGTTTACTGAATATTACCTGTGTAGGCTACTCCATGACTGATGACACCCAATCATAGAGCCGAGCGTGAGCCTCTACTACGTCATCGTTTCTAAAGTCGTCCGTTTTGACCCGTCCACACTAAAACGCCCTCCGGAGATTCAAAACGAAAAACGGGTCGGCAGCGTTTCTAAACTTCTCCGTTTTGGGTCTCCGTTTTTGCGGTTTTAGTGTGGACGGGAGGTGCAAACGTAGCAAAAGGTCTCCGTTTTTAAACTAAAACGCAGTAGTGTGGACGGGGCCTTAGTAACGACCATAATGCGAGTCTAGTTCCGCTGAAGAGTAACCCCTGACCCGACGCATGATGTATTGACGAACACAGAAACGCAGAGGATAGAGCAAAACAAAACATCGTTCACTAATTAGAAGTCAAAAATTAGAATTTTTAAAAAGAAATGTCGAAGGAGCTTGAGTTTGTTGCCCTGCCCTTTGAACCATGAGAGACGTCTACTCTCACCTAAGCTTACGATACTCCTATCCTACATCATATGCAGGACCTCGATTCTTTTTAACGCGCTGACAGACGTTACCGGTCCACTTCAGAAGGCCTTTATTAACCCCCTGGATCTGTATGGATTACTTTAATGATGAATGGATGCGCTTTTTTGGGCTTCAAACTGGGTACCATTCACTCCAATTCCTATAAAGCTTGGATGAGCCAGGATATTTTTTAATATTCCTCCGATTGTGTTTGGCTGAAAGAAGAAACATCTAGAACATATACACCTTGGATGGCTTGAGGGCGAGTAAATTATAGGACCATTTTTATTTTTGAACTATTTTTATTTTTGATATTTTGAACTAACCCTTTAAGACAACAATTAGGCTAAGAGAACTTAAACATCTGAATGCATAATGTTGAATTTTTACAGTGTAGCCTACTGTATAAATAAGTTAAATATGCAGTGTTTCTCCTCCTTTGTAGCCTTTTAGATCCGTTGACTCTGAAGCTTATCATTCATGTTCTCTCAACAACTTCACTGACTGTTTAATATTGAAATTCATTGCAGTGCAGACAACTAAAAGAGCAAGATCACTTTTTACTCTTTTTTTCTCTCTCTGTCATTGTCTCTGCTTATAAAACCAGAATGTGAGGTTTACCTCAGGTTTCACGTACTGAAGTCCGAGCTGCCAGATGCCTGTTGGCAGCTTCCTCTGTTGGCAGAACAAATTTGTTCGCTAAATTCTTTTCTTTATGTCTGTGCATGCAGCTCGGATTGTGAATCTGATACCACTGCTGACTCAGCAATAATAGGCTACAACAGCTTAGCACGGAGCAAGCATCCAACAAATCAAAGCTCGCTGAAATAATGCACAAGTAACGCCGAAGTAGGCTACGTATAGTACACGTAAACCTACTACTGTTGACATTAGAAGTCAAGTACACTTACTGTCCCACCATACAGTAAGCTTACCAGCACCTGCTCTCCCAATAAAGTACACAGAGAAAAACACTCCCAGAGTTCAGACCAAGGGTCTTTTGATTAACTACTGAATGGTTGATTGTAGCCATTTGTGGTGTTTGATATCATAGATTTATAGAGCAGGGCTCTTCAACTCCAGTCCTGGAGAGCCAGTGTCCTGCAGACTTTAATATCTCAATTTAACCCACCTGTCTGTAATTTGCAATCCATTCTGAACACTTTGATCAACTTTTTGGGCTGTGTTTGGTTAGGGTCCGAGCTAAACTCAGAAAGACACTGGCCCTCCAGGACTGGGGTTTAAAAGCCTTGATGTAGAGGATTATTGGTAAATTGGAAATAAAAATAAGAATGAGATTTTCAAGGGTTTGAGGGTCTACTTTGTAAGTGGGTATAATCTAAACACTCTGACTGTCCATTAAGAGTTAAAGGAAAATAAAATATAAATATAATTTAATTAATAAAAACAAACAAATGTCTGAGCTGAAACATGCTGTTTCCCAATACAGGCTCCAAAATTAAAATAGCTCTCAACTTTCAACCACCCCAGTTCCTTTCATTATATAAACTAGCATAAACAACTTCATTTTCCCCATGGAAGAGATCATATAGAAACAATATGAGGGTGAGTAAATGGCAAAATAAATTTTTTTTGGGTGAACTACCATTCAAAAGTTGGTCATTCAAATTTGTAATGTTTTTGAAAGAAAGTCTCTTATGCTCACGAAGGCTGCACATTTATTCAAGAAATATACAGTTAAAAACTATATGGAATTTTTATGTTAATAGCCTATGTAATTTATCCATGCAATGGCAAAGCGTTTTTTTTTCAGCAGATCCAGTCTTCAGTGTTGAAAAACTGATATATTTATTTTTTTCAGGATTCTTTGAAGAATATAAAGTTGAAATGAACAATATTTAATTAAAATCAAATTGTTTTAAAATAAAATATTTTAAAACAATGTTAAAGTCTTTACTGTCACTTTTGATTGATTTAATACATCCTTTCTGAGCCTTTAAATGGTGTATCTTTACGGATTTTCTGAATCATAACTCCTAATGCTACATATTCCAAATCTTTGAAGTCCCCCTTTACATCTTCATCCTCCAGAAGGATTTGATAATCCGAGGGCAAGGTTTCTGAAAAGAAATGTGGGTGTGTCCCACTTCTTCTTTTTTCTTGGAAATTAAAGCCACGAGTCCTAGGATGAGTTAGAGCAGGTTAATCTTTAAAAGAGGTGATACACATCGTTACTCTGACTGAGTCAAAACAAAACTCTTGTTATCAGCCTCTTCAACTTTGAGGATTCTTCTCCAGCTTTGGATTTCACTCTCATGCATGATGTCAGCAGCTGACAGATGAGACCTAAGCTTGAATTTTGGGTCTGGAAATGGAAAAATTCTACAATTGAAATGAAAGTGTAAACCTCATAGGTACAAAATTCTTTAATAAATACTTGTTGGGAAAATCAAACAGATGTAACAAATTCAGATTCAGTATGAGCATCAGTGCATGTAGAATAATCACAGCCAGTAATGTAATGGATTTTTGGAGGTTTTTTAAACAATAATGAAACTTCGTTAATAATGTCGTTATACTCACCCTCATGTCGTTCATCTTCGGTACACAAATTAAGATATTTTTGATGAAATCCGAGAGCTTTCTGACCCAACTTAGACTGCAAAGTTATTTCCACTTTCAATGCCCAGAAAGGTAGTAAAGACATCGTTAAAATAGTCCATGTGACTACAGTGATTCAACCTTAATGTTATGAAGCAATGAGAATACTTTTTGAGCACCAAATTACCCCAAAAAGTCTTAATTCAACAAATTCTTCTCCGTGTCAGTCTCCGACGCTGTTCACGTGAGCACCACGATGCACGCGTGTGATGCTGATGCAGGAGCCGGCCAATAAGGAGCCATTACTGACTCTGAGCCGGCGTTCTGACATGGAATCGCTGCACTGTGTTTACAACCTGAACAGCGTCAGAGACTGATAGTATTCTCGTCGCCTCATAAAATTAAGGTTGAACTACTGTCACATGGACTATTTTAACAATGTCTTTACTACCTTTCTGGGGCTTGAAAGGGCCTGGGCCTTGATAGTATATGTTGCAGCCTACAAATTAATATCTTAATTAATATCTTAATTTGTGTTGCAAAGATGAATAAAGGTCTTATGGGTTTGCTACGACATAAGGGTGAGTAATTAATGACAGAATTTTCATTTTTGGGTGAACAAACCCTTTAAGGAGTAGCATGATTCAAAACGTGAATAAATCTGAATTACGGTCACATTTTGCATTATCCAATTATTTCTATATTCATCTGTAATATTTTCTCTGCACTAAAGACACCAAATGAAAAAAAAAAAAATTCCCTTCATTCAGCCACAGCAACATGCACTGATACAAATTTCCTGACCTTCCAGAAACCTTGAAGCTTGAATAATTGTATTTGATTTGAGCCCAATCAAATTTAACAGAACAGCTCATAAATAAAGGAGGAAAAAAATTACCCCAGCTACCTCAAAACAAGGGAGGATTTCAGAAAACATAATTAAATCTTTACTCATAGTATTCTTTTGTAAAATGGTATTATAGTACCATTTTTTTAATATAAAATCTGATATTCAACACTATACTTAGACAGAAGATACACTTAAAACTCAAGTGTTTTAAGTTCTTGACTTGGGTCATTTCATGAAGAGACTCTGGTCCGTTTGTGGTTCAGTTTGAATTGTAGCATAATACCAAGCAATGATGTTCTGCAAACATTTAAGAATAATAATAATGAAACATCTTTCAAAGTCTTCCAATATCCAACTTAAAAACCAGACAGTCTGGGACACTAATAGAAACACATAATTATATCATGACTGACATTGGCTTGAAAATGCAGGTGTTGGACTTCTCCAAGGAGACGAGTGCCACTCGGACACGCAGCATATCTTTCTCCAATGAAGTACTTTAGACCTTCAGAAGTAGTGATTTTTACTTTCAGCATGGTCAATGTGTCCAATCCCTAGTTGACATTCATTAGGAAAGTCACAAAAAATAACAGATAATCTATTCTAAGATGAAGACAGATCATGTAATGTTTAGAGTATTTCTTAAAAAGTCCCCACAGACTTACAGCCTGTGGCCATTTTACATATTTATATATAAAACATTTTCTGACCAACATAAATAAAAGGAATGACATTGTTGAAAAAGAGAGCGACTGAAGGAGAGAATAAGAAAAAGTAATAATTCTAAGAATGACAATAATAAAAAGGTCACATAACTTACTAAACTCAAATATACACAGCTGTGTTTTTTCACTATTTACATATGTACATATGCATATTTTGTCTATTTTGTCTATATCTCTTTGTAATTAAAGAACTAAAATAATTTTCCCATACTGTGTGACCAAAAGGCCAAGTGTTTTGGGACAACACAATAGTGCGTTGAGTGAAGTGGCCCTCAATTTTACACTTTGACTGTTCTGTTTATATGGCTGTCATGTTAAAGAACAAAAAATGAGCTATAAATTCACCTATCAAAAGCTGAATGAGAATGTATCAGTCAGAATACTCTTTTACTGTCTGGACTACGAGTACCAATTCCCAAAGACGGTTATTTTCAATAACAATAATAGAAAAAGTAAACCTTTTTTCTTAACAGTCTAAAAGGGATAATTCATCAAAAAATGAAAATTCGGTCATTATTTAGTCACCCTTATGTCATTCCAAATATCAATCTTTCTTTTTTCTGTTTATCGAAAGTGATTAAGTACTGAGGCTGTCAAGTATCTTAAAAATAAATGCATCTTTGAAAAGTCTACAATAGATTTGTGTCAGGGACAAACTTCAGTTGTTATTCAAAGAATATCTTGACATCCGCCCTAGATCTCCATGGTGAGAGAGGTAGAGATTGTCCGATTCATGTTTTGAGTTTGATCTTTCCAGTAAATCGGTTGATCTTGTTCACAAACTTCTCTGAAAGATTTGTTCATTAATTGGACTGATCTGGTGGTCTCAAACTCACTGAACAGTTAACAGCCCAACATAATGTAAGATATTAGTTAATTATGACCTTTTTCCATTTTGTTTTTTCGCCATTTTTGTGTGACGAATAGACCAAAAATAGCACCAAGAGACTTGGAAAATACCATACAAATGTATTTTATGATACTTTGACGATAATTTTATGTTGTTTCTGCGGCCCTTTTGAAGCTTGAAAGTTCCTGAGCAACTTAATACACTCATGTTAATTTTTGTATTAAACAGAAGAAAGAAGGTCATATGGGTTTAGAGTGACACACAGGTGACTAAATGGTGACCTTTTTTTGGGTGAACTAACCCTGGCTTTAAGTGTGTATGTAGCATTTGTAAAAAAAAAAAAAAACACAATAAGAACCAACATCTGAGTATCATCATTAAAAATGTATATAAAAGGTGTAAGAACGGTCTTGAAGGTTCAATGAGGCACTTAAATATATATATATATATATACCTCTGGAAGATTTAACGGCTCCTAGCACTTGACTTTGGGCAGGTCTGGACATAATCAAAAACACTTTAAAGCTGCCTCAAGGGTCAAAGGTCTCGCCACAGTGCACAGACATAATCTCAAAGTTCAGCCTTGTGTAAAAATGTCCTTCTTTTTAAGGAAAGTGAGTGCAAGTGTAAACAAAAGAAAAGGATTTTGAAAACCATTCTTTGAAAGTCTGATTTGCTGCATTTATGTGACACAAATCCCTGTTTCATTTGACTGCACGATGATAAAAAGGATGAAAAACACCAATCACACCAGCCCAGATGCTTTCAGATCAGTGAGTGAAAAAAATACTTATGTTTTTCCAGTTTGTCTGGCTTTTTCATACATAGTGATCTTTCATGTGCTCGCTTAAGCTCTCGTTCACATTGTTCTTGCAGCGGTTGTCTTTGCTGCTGTAGTGTGTCCTGTGTGGCTGACTTTGGGCTGTAGTGTGAATAGTGTACACTGCGTCCCCTCTAGAGCACGCGAGAGATGAGCACTTGTGCAGAACTACCCCTCTGTCGCTCTCTTCATCTCCCTCTTCCTCCTCTTCCTCTCGCTCAGCTCCGTCTCCAACCCGATCCAGAGGGTAAAGCAGGTTCTTGTTCTCCTGCAGCGGGTCCGTGTTGTCTCTGTGAGGTGTGCGAGCGCTGAGTAGTGTCCCGCGCTGGTTGTTGATGCTTTCCTCCATCTGCGTGTCCTCTCTTTGTCTCGCTTTCCTGCGTCTCCGGAACCACCACACGCACACGATGACACATGAGATCCATAATACCACAAACAACACACACAGCAACGGGATGAGGTAACCTGTAGCGAGAGAGACAAAAATCATTTATTTGATCAACAAATACAGTAAAAAATATTAAATATTATTCCCATTTAAAATGTCATTTATTCCTGTGATGCCAAAGCTGCATTTTCAGCATCGTTACTCTAGTTTTTAGTGTCACATGATCCTGCAGAAATGCTGATTTGCTGCTCAGGAAACATTTCTTATTATCAATGTTGAAAACATTGTCTTTTGTAACATTGTAAATGTCTTTGTCACATTTGATTAATTTAATGCATCATTGCTGAATAAAAAAAGCATACTGACCCTAAAATTTTGAATGGCAACATAAGAAAAAGGATTGAATGAGTGATAAAGGATGAGCATGTGAAAAGAGAAGGGATCTCACTCACCAGCTTGGGGACGCGGGTCCTGAGTGTCAACTCTGACCTCTCTCACAGCCAACAGTAACGTGCTGTTGTGAAGTTTGGACAGAACATCAATGATGGAGCGGACAACATCCTGTATATGAGCTCGTCCCTCAACAAAGCTGTTTTGCTCATATGACTGAGGAAAACAAAAGAGAGAGAATGAAAAAGAGCAAATGAAAATGTGCAGACTCAAGTCGTTTCTCTCAGCTTTAGTCCTGATGTTTTACTTAGAGACCCATTTTGGAACAGAACAGCACTGTCAAACTAATTAGACCGAACCATATTACAACACTAATTAAACATAATTAGATCACTTGTTGGGAAACTCAAAAACAACAACAGTCAATGTAATGCTATTTGGCCCTAAAAAGACAGTACACAAATGTATAGTTACATTGTCACATAAAAGAAAACAACAACTAGAGCCACATAGTTAAGGTACAGATTTAGCAGACACAACCTTACTATTGAAACAGGCAATCACAGAATACAGATTGCGACATCCAGGAAAATGTTCAACCGCAAATTAAACTGATAAAACACACATAGGATTATGTAACACGCAACAAAAAATTCGGTAACACTTTATTTTAAGGTGTCATTGTTACAGTGTAATTATATATTTAAGTACTGAGTAAAATGAATCAACTACATGTACTTACTATAGGGTTAGGGTAGGATTAGGATTTGGTTGAGGGTTAGTTGCATGTAATTATGCATAATTTACTGTTATTACTATGGTAAGTAGATGTAACATATGTAACAATGACACTGTAAAATAAAGTGTTACCAAAAATTCCTTATCCTATTAGGATAACTACTAAGGGAAAATCTAATTTGAACCAGGATATAAACAAAGTAATACTATTTTTTTTATCCTCTTTGGTTTTCATAAGAAAGCACTCTAAAATTTAAACTGAATAACTAGAAAAAGTAGAGTCAGAGAAAAGAGGAGGAATGATGGGGACATGTTGGAATGACTAAGGAAGAAAGCATAAATTATGTAGCCTACTGTTTGCCTTCAAGTTATGTCAGAGTGATTGCTAAGAGGAATTTAGAGTAAAAATAATTGAAATGAAATAATTGAATAATCAGAAATGAAAGAAGTAAGACCTGACTGAGCAAGTTATTCACCTTTCCCTTAAATTTCATGACCAGCCACATGTAATTGTTCTGTGGTAATAGTCAGAGTATAACCACACTGGATTCAACAGGGGACGTCCCAGTGCTGAGTTTAAAACATCAGCACAAAGCAAAGTCTTATGAGAGCTCAAACCATAAAAGGTTACCGCTCCTTTTCCGGAAATCTTTCAATGTTACAACATAAATCTTGAGAGCATTACAACATCACAGAAAGAGTAGAACTAAGATTCTGGCCATTAAGGGCTTAAAGTAGAGGACCAGACCTTTCCCCAAGATTACTACAGCAATGGTCTCAGAGCGAGTGAAGGAGAAACAGAGAGAGAGAGAAAGATGAGAGGGTGTAGAGCAGGACAGGTGAGGTATGTTAAAGATGAAAAGCTCGATTTTCTTTTTCTTTTTGCTGTGAAACAAACATTTAGATAAAGTCTTGATTTAATTTTTTTACAAGCACTCTTTTGAAGCCATTTGACTGATTTAAAGTGCATTTTTTGAAGGAATGCAAACTGGAAGACAGGCAGGGAAATGTTTTAAAGCAGAAACGAGATGGAAAGAGAGAAATAAACACTCCAAAGTGAAGGAAAACAGATGTTATGGTTTCAGGAAGAACGTGTTACAGGATGAAAATTTCAGTGTGTTCATACACACTGTTTTATGCAAGAAATGTCAGAGTGATTGCTTATACGAGACGAGTCCACATAAATGTAACCACAGTTGTGTTTAGCAGAAGGAAACTTAAGCAGGCCCAACTTTCCAAGTTGGAGGCGTGTCCATTAATAGCAGATGCTAATTGATCATAAAAAACTTTTACTATTTAGTTTGAATGCATTTTGTGTTGTTTAAGAATAGAGATCAGACTTGCGACATACTACTCATTTAGACTTTTTTCTGTGGCACACAAGTCAAAAAAAACAGATCAGAAAACATCAGTTAAAGTGCAAAAGATACAGTAAAGTGCATTATCTATTTATTGTCATGTGAAAACTAAAATGTCACTAAAATCTTCATTGTTAACATTTTTCCTTAGCTTGTTACCAGTGTTTTTATGTTATACTTCAAGACGAGTTGCTTTTTTTCTTAGCAGCTCTGAGATTGAACATGGGTACCGGGCTTGTTTACACCCGATGAGGTCATTTCATAGGATTAAAGACTGATGGTTGAAGAGAGTGAGCTCACCATAGCAACCTCCACGGCATTATGGCTGGACGGTGATTGGTCACAAAGAATGGAAAGGGTGTGGTCTTTGGCCAGGGTTCGTGTGATTGGCAGATACGTTAGCTCTGTGCAAACACCTTCAGCAGTTGTGCCCTGTTAAACAACCCCACGAACATGTTGGTGTTTTGGTTGGAAATCATGTTTATGTGAGTTAATAAGATGTGTGTGTCTTTCAATACTTTCAGCATTTACTAAATGAAAACCTCTTACCTGCGGGACACTGTCAGAGTCAAATACAAGCGTAACATGAGCACAGTTATCATCTCGGTAGCCGTTGTTGGGTAGGCACTGAGTGCTGATGGGCTGTAGTAGACGTTCAGAGGTGGAGCATATTCCCAGCTGACTGCAGGGTGGACGAAGGCAAGACAGGAAATGATGCGCTACACACTCCTGTCCTAGTGGACACAGGGGGCGCTGTGGCTCACCAGAGTCTGACTGCAACATGCAGGGCTTATGACCACAACGCACCTGCGGTCACAATAAAAAAAAAACTTAATGAAGAATCTATACATAGATAAAAATAAATAATGAATAAAATAATTCATGGAGCTACATGGAGGCGTCATTTTCTTTATGCAAAAAAAAATGATGTTGGTGAGACTGATATTTTAAGTTTGTGAGATGCATTTGAACCTTTTTAACTCCTTCCAACAATAACATTTTACACTGAATGTGACTACAATTGGACTGTAAGATTAGGTTGGCACAGTAGCACAGTCTGAGGTAGATCATAGGACTCACTTTAGTGCATTTGATGTTTCCGTTCATGCACTGACAGCTGTTGCACCCATCCTCCCAACGGTCACCGTGAAGAAGCTGCAACCCTGAGCGATCGCATGCCTTTCCAACACCAATGACTACAGATGACAAGAGATGGAGAGGAACACAGAGAAAGAAAGAGAGATCAGATCTTCAAAGTTGCAGTACTGTTCAAAAGTTTGGGGTCAGTAATTGTTTTTTTCTAAAATTAATACTTTTATTCAGTAGGGATGCATTAACTTGACAGTAAAATACATTTATAAGGTTTCGATGAATCAAAAATTCCTGGTAAATTGTATAATGGTTTCCACAAAAATATTAAACAGCACAACTTTTAAATATTGATAATAATATGTGTTTATTGAGCAGGAAATCAGCATATTAGAATAATTTCTAAGGATCATGTGACACTGAAGTCTGGAATAATGATGCTGAAAATTCAGCTTTGCCATCACAGGAATAAAAATATATTAAAATAGAAAACAGTTAACATTTTAAATAACTCTGTATTTTTGAACAAATAAATGGAGCCGTAGACCTCTGTTATATATTGTACATAATTGAGTGATTTTAATTAATTAATTAATAATCATAACATTTTCTTAATGTGGGAGGGACAGTGAAACATTTCGCTGAATGTATCAGTGACGTATCAATGTGTTTTTGTTGAACACATATTTCATTTTTTTCCCCACAAACACTGATGGAGCCGTACTTGCAGTACTACCACAGACTCTTGTTGAACTTTGTTGAAACAGGCAATTTAGTCTGGTCCAGTTTTGTTTGGCTCAAGTTAAGGTGTGTTCACACAGCATGAGTAGACAGCAAAGATTTTCAACACTTCATTTCTCATAATGCAAACAAGTAGGGTGGTCTGTCAGTGGGAACTCACACTCCTGGCAGCGCGGTCCAGCTCGTCCTACTGGGCACAGACAGCGATATCCATTAATCTCGTCCACACATGTGGCTCCATACGAACAGGGAGAGGACTGACACTCATCTATGTCTGAGATCGAGTGAGAGACAGAAGTACAGAGAGTGTGTTAAAGTCGCAATGTAACGAAAGTAGTGACAGATCTTTTCTTCCGTACTGTGACATACGTCCGAGTGAATTATTTTTTTTTTTCATTTAGAAAATAGATTTTAATTTCCATTTAAAGTTTTAATGGTTAAGTGTGTGATTTTTGCACCACTAAATGGAACAGAGCGCATTAGTGTACGCTCACTTTTGAAGCGGTGTTGGTTACGGAAATATTTTCGAATATTATTATTATAAAAAGTATTTGAAAAAATACAAAGTTACAAGACTGTGGTCTGTGTACATTTACCTGGTTCATTAGTTTTTCGATTTAATATTAAAAGTAGAAAAATGAGAAAACGGCTCATCATACAGCAGTCATAACTTTTATTTTAGACAGCACGCTGAGTTTTGAACAAGGGATGAAGCTGAAATCAAATTAATTAATGCTATTGCAAATTAAAGCCACAGCATTAAACAGTTTGTAAATACATCTAAATACCACTTTGGGAATTCAATACTTTTTTGTTGATTGATTCTGATTTAATTTGATAGTTAACAGCTTATTGTCTTATTATTCTAATTGAATTAAATTTAAGAATTTAGCATAAAGATGACAAATGCATTTAGAAATGCAAAGCTTAGAATAATTGCCCTTGTAAAGGTAAAATATGCCCCTGAAAAAAGAACAATTGAGGGGGCGAATTTGCCCCATAATAGGAAAGTTAATTTCTGATACTGCTAGATGAGGATACATATAAAATACTCTTCTGTTCTCTGGCTTTATTGTTGAAGGTGTCATTTCAGGGTTTGGATATCTTCCCGCAGCTGAGAGAGCACTTCCTGGACCTGTATCATATATAATTGCTATTTAACATTACCCCTAATTAGGAGTGCTAGGATACGCTCCGTGCTGTCCAGTGGGTCACACAGCTTTGCCAGACAGATTTTGATAGTTGGAAAACTAAATAAAACTAGCAGTGTGCCAAAGTAGGCTGATGGGTAATGTAAGTGCAGATGCGAGGTAGCCTACATTAATATTTCTGAAATAATCAGCTAATATTTCTCTGGCACATATAGGTAACCCATGGCTATAGAGAAGAAAAACCTTTCTAGGCCCACACGGACCAACTGTGTACTTGACGGAAAGAACTGCGATCCCATGAAGTATTGTGAATGACAATCAAATTAAAAACAATGGTAAAATATAAAAATATTATTTATTATATATTTTAAGTTTACTGCAAAATATTTTATACATGCAAATATTTACGTATTTCAGAGCATAAGGAGATATACTTTATTTTAAACATTCCACTTGTAAACTAATATTTAATATTTTTATATCTGTTTATTAATTTAAATAGTAAAATAATTTGATAGTAAGTACTTTATCTTACATTTTTAACAATAAAACACTTTAAGGATTTTTTTTCCTGTCATGAATATTCATAGTTCTTGCTGTATCATTGAATCCTGTTTACAGATACAGTATGTGCAGATGTATTCACTCACTTATGCGACAGTCAGGCCCTGCAAATCCAGGTGCGCACTCACAACGAAACCAGTTGACCCCGTCCACACACTGTCCCCCATTATAACTGCACAGAGAGAGAGGGACAGAGAGATGGCATCTGAGTAAAACATACTTGATCTTAACTGACAAGCTTACCAAGATAAAGATGCACAGATGCATTAACTAGTAGGCCCTCAGGCGTTTAGACATTTATATTCTATCTCCCTAAGAGACTCACTAAGTTCTGCCAAAGTTTTGTGAATGACAAGCTCAGTTGTTTGCGTGAGTGATTGTTATGTTTTTTTGCTCTCCTTTCTGTACTTTTCTTCACTTACTTTATCTATTGCATCACTTACCAGGGATGAGGGTTGCAGTCATCAACATCTGAAAACAGAATGAAAACATCTCATGAAGGCAGAACTACCAGAGGATATATCAAAACTAGACCTGTCAGGGCAAATCACAGCCTGCCAGCACACCTAAAGCCCAATCACAGCTATACATGTGGGAGTAAATCACAATTAAACATGCTCAAGGTTTTAGTTAGCTGATATTTTTGGAAAAGAGAGTAAGCTAGAGGTAAACAGATAAGTGTCTTACCCTGAGCACAGATAGGCCCCGTCCATCCTTCCTTACAGACGCAAGTGAAGACGCTGCCCCCTCCAATGCAAGTCCCGCCATTTAGACACGGACCAGATTCACACGAGCTGTTCATGGCTAAAAGGAAAGAGAGAGATAGTGAGAAAGATACAGACTAAATTAGTTCAGCATGGAGGTGTTTTGGTTTCTATCTCACCCGTGTTACAGGTACTGCCACCCCAACCGGAAGGACACACACATCGGAATGAGTCTCCATGATCGTGGCAGGTTCCTCCATTAGCACATGTACTGGAATCACACTGATTGTCTCCTGTAACAACAAGTCCACTTTGAGTGCAGGCACGGACAGTTAGATGCCTAAAATGAAAACACATCTATACATTCACTTACGTGAGTTACACGTCTTTCCTTTCCAGTTGTCAGTGCAGCGACAGTAGAAATCATTCAACAGATCGATACAAAAACCTCCATTTAGACAAGGGTCACCGCTACACTCATTCACCTCTAAAGGAGAACATTATAAGATGTAAGATATATAAGATTACATATAGAACATTATAAATAATGTTAAATTCAAGAGGACTCTGATCAATATTGCCAAATCTCACTACAAAAACAAACAACCTGGATAGAAGACTGTAATGTGTACTGTATATTTTGTTATGTTCCCTTATGGTTTCGTTTTCATTCTGTTTGCTCTGTTCCTGTTTTCCTTAGTTCTGTTTAGTCCCACACCTGTTCCGTTTGTATACCCATGTATTTAAGCCCTGTGTTTTGTTCAGGTCTTTGTCTGGTATCGTTAATGTGGTTGTGTTAAGCTATTCTCTTGTGATCTCCTGAGTTTTCTGATTTGGATTTATTAAAGACTGTTTTGTTTCTCCACTCCTACGTGCACTTTATTACACCCAAACATGACTGAATACCGGACCTTGGACAGATTTTTGCGGCATTTTTCTTTCTTTTTTTCCTCTCCCCTCACAACTAGACCTACCTGCCATGCAACTACTATGGAGCAGAACGACCGTTCTCTGGAGGATCACACATTTTGGCGTGCCTAACACACTATCCAGACTGCTCGCTGAGGCTGATGATGTCAAAAATGCAGAGTGAGTGCTCCGGTTAGTCCAAGGCACACCTCCCAGGGATCGGTCCTCGAGAGGATTCCACCGCTTTTGTGGAGTGGGTACTAGTGAAAATTGGAACACTGTGCATCACCGTGGGACTGCTTGTGGAGAAAGAGGGCATGGAGGAAAGCACCGCCCACACGCAGCTGGCCTTTGCATATCATTTTGATGATTTGGAAGAGGATATTTCCCTAACTCTCCCATCCCAGCAGGTAACGGTCAGCTCCAAGTCTCCTGTGTCTCTGCTGGTCCCGCCCAGCTCGAAATCTCCTCTGTCTCCAGAGTTCCCACCAAGCCTCTCACTCCCGTCTCCTCTTCCAAAATCAGCCAGTTCCTTGGCCACGCCTCTGCTGGTTCCCTTCAGCCCCACGACTCCTCCTCTGATACCACTCTATTGTGTGAATTTGCCTAGGGTCTTCCGGTTTCCAGCTCCACCCAGTCAAGAGGATTCCCTAGCTTCACCTCCAACTGTCATTCCCGTCACTCCACCTCAGCCTGTCGACCTGTCGGCTCCACCTTGGCTCCTCCCTCCCTCGGCTCCACCAGATGGCTCCTCCCTCCCTCGGCTCCACCAGATGGCTCCTTCATCCCTCCGGCTACACCTTGGTTAGACGTCACCCAGCCTGTGCCACAGACTTACGGGCCTTCAGCTATGCTTTCGTCCCTCCACCCCTTCGGAGCTGTCGGGCTCCACCTTCCCTCCGGCTTCGCCTTGGTCCTCAGTCCCAACAGCTCCGCCTCAGTCCTCTGTCACCCTGGCTCCACCTCGAACGCACGTCGCTACGGTTCCGCCTTGGTCGCCTAAGCTATCCGTGTCGTTTGGTTCCATCTGCTCTCCGTCTTCGCCTTGGGCTCCACCACCATCGGCTACATTTCCATCAGTCGTCCCCCTGGTGTCGACAGCCCAATTACCACCATGGCTCCTCCCTCCCTCGACTCTGCCATGGGCCTTCTTCCTGGCTGTGCTCTGGGTCCCCG
Organism: Scardinius erythrophthalmus; assembly: GCF_964197995.2. Taxonomy (NCBI): domain Eukaryota; kingdom Metazoa; phylum Chordata; class Actinopteri; order Cypriniformes; family Leuciscidae; genus Scardinius; species Scardinius erythrophthalmus. The sequence goes on from NC_138241.1 coordinate 18,374,491, forward strand.
TCTGGCTCCTGCACCATCATCGCCACCCTGGTTTCTCCTGCCTCTTGGGGCGCATACTGTTGTGTGTATATTCTGTTATGTTCTGTTTTGGTTTTGTTTTCACTCTGTTTGATCTGTTCCTGTTTGCCTTAGTTCTTTAGTTAGTTTCCCTGGTTGTTTATCAGTTACCACACCTGTTCCGTTCTATCCTTGATTACATTCCCTATGTATTTAACCCGTGTTTTGTTCAGTTCTTTGACCAGTATCGTTAATGTTAATGTGGTTTTGTTAAGTTATTCTTCAGCAATCTCCTGAGTTTTCTATTTTGGATTTATTAAAGACTGTTTTGTTTCTCCACTCCTTCAAAATGCGCTTTATTACAATATTCTTTTTTAAATTTTGCCACACTAAAATAAGCTGCCACAGATTTTTTGTTGCATAAAACATAGTTATAACGAGAATAATTGCCATCTTAAAAGTGTTTTTTTAATAAATATATAATTTTACAAAAAAATGTTTTATGTAATTTATCCCTGTGATGGCAAAGCTGAATTTACCTGTCACACAATTCCTCAGTCAGAAATCATTCTAATATGTTGAAACATTTCTTATTATTTTCAGTGTTGAAAACAGTTGTGCAACTTAATATTTTTGTGGAAACCCTGATATATTTGTGAAGAATTTTTTTAATTGAATGAATAGGAAATTTAATAGAAATTAATAGAAATGTGTCCTTGCTGATTAAAAGTATTATTATTATTATTATTTTAATCTTTTGACCACAAACTTTTAAATGGCAGTGTTCAAATGACTATCTAAATCAATCAATAAATCTCTCTCTCTCATAGGACTGCTACACTACTCCACTAATGTAAGAGACAATAGTTATATAGAGCTGATATTTTTACCCAGCTCACAGACTTGACCATCAAAGCCATCAGGACAGACACAGCGGAAGGAGTCGATGTCATCAATGCATGTTCCTCCGCTGTGACAAGGTGATGATTCACAGTCATTTATATCTGAGAGAGAAAGCAGAAAAGAATGTTGCTTGTATGTTTATATTGAAGGTTTAATAATAATGTGTGTATGTGGATGTGTGTAATATTACTCACTCTCATGACAGTAAGTGCCAGTGAATCCTGGTTGGCAGGCACAGGTGAAGTTTCCTTCTGACTGGCTGATGCAGCGCCCATGCGGACCACACACATTCGATAAAATGTGCCGTACCGCTTTTGCTGTGCCATTGGTCGTCACGGCAATAGTACAGCTGTCAATCACTAATAGGAAAAGCAAAACAAGATTAAAGGGGTCATATAATGGTACATGCACTTTTACAAGTTGATTGTACTGAAATGTGTGTTGGCAGTGCCTGTACACAACCATCATAAAATGATAAAAATCAATCCAGTGTTTTTTTTTTTAATCTCCTTATATGTTTTCCCCCATCTCAAATCAAGCCGTTCGATCTTGTGACGTCACACGGTCGGACGCCCCTCCCACAATTGTTGATTGACAGCAGCGTTTCAACACAGACCTGAGCTGTCAATCATAGTCCACGCGGACCGGCACGGTCATTGTTGATACGCTGGAGCACTGTCTATGAGCAGAATGGCGTCTAAGCGATTGTGGTGTTCTGTTCTTGGGTGCAATAAGGAACACAGCAGTCATTTTGATGTTCCTTAATCCGAACCGTTGAAGACGCAGTGGCTGAGTTTGTTTTCGAAGGGAATATTCCCCACGATCAACGTCAATGCTTTCATGTTTGCGCGAATCATTTCACACACCAGACTGCTTTACAAACGAGGGTCAGTAACGTTATAAAGCTGGTTTTGCTAAGAAGCTGCTCCTGAAAAAAGGATCGGCACCAACTATTCGTGTTCCTGCTGCACCTCCAGAAGAAGTGAAGTGAGTGTGAGGTTTTATTAACCTTTATATTAATTTTTATATTAATCTTTGCAAATCGCTTGCTTCACGATGAATGCGGCTGTTTACACTCAGGGTACATTACGGCATGTTTTCTATGTACGACGTTCTCAATATAATTCATAATCCCACGTTTATAATGAACAACGCGTTATGGTTATTGTGTTACAAACGGTGTATGCACAGAACAGAGGGGCGGGGTGAGCAAAGTTCATTATCATTTAAAGACACATGCACTGAAACGGCGTGCTGAAAACAGAGCTGTTTTTGACCAGGTAAAATGAGTGTTTTCTTACAATACTAATGAGAATTTTTAATTAAAGTATATTACAAACTTTTAATTTAGACCCAAAAGAATCATATTAGCTTGTACAAAAATGGCATTATATGACCCCTTTAAACAAAGATTGTCATTAATGTTTGTGTGTAATAACAGGATCTTTGAAAGAGATCATATAAAGTAAAATAAAAGAATAATTCTTAAATATAATCTTGTTGTTGCCAGCACCATGCTCTACTACTTGAGGTACAGGAACACATCATAACATAAATTTGATCAGACCTTCAGTGAGGTAATTTGTCTACCTTGGCAGGTGCTGGTCTTGCAGTGGTCTCGTAGCTGACTGCATGTTTTCCCCTCATATTCATCTGTGCAGGCGCAGTAAAAATCTCCCTGTAAAGAGCGACACTGGGCTTTATTCTGACACGGGTTTGGAGTGCATAGATCCACCTGCACCTACAGAGAGAGTGAGAGAATGAGAGAGGCAATTAGTGATTGAGAAAGAGAAAACGTTTTTTGTGTGCACATGGAATTATTGACCTCACCTCACAGTTGGTTCCAGTGTATCCGTACAGACACTCACACTCATAGCCCATGGCTAGCGAACGGCACCGTGCATCATTTTGACATGGGGAGCTTGCACACCTGCTCTGCTGCACTTCACAGTGTCTTCCCATGAATCCCGGCTGGCACTGGCACACATAACCATGACGACCATCCTAACAAATACACACAAAGGTGGAGATGATTCGCAGGTGTGCAGGGCAGAGGCCCAAGCAAGCTTGTAAAACTTAGATATTAAGATCTACTCTGATATAAATGTCATTGCATTTTTTTTTCTTAAAGGGATAATCCCAAAAGTTTCACCCAAAACTGAAAAAAGAAAGTGACTTACTTTCTTCTGCGGAACAAAAAAGATTTTTTGAAGAATGTTAGAACTAAAACTAAAAAGTTTAGGTGCCCACTGGCTTCCATTGTGTGGCCAAAAATACATTTCTCAGAATATCTTATTTTATGTTCCACAGAAGAACAATAAACAGTATTGCGCCTAAATAAACCAGATTGTGCATGATTAATGAAAAAGATGCAGGTTTTTGTATCGATATACAGTGCACAAAAGCTGTGCAACCGATTCAACCCAGAATGTCTAGAAAGTAATGCCAAATAAAACAAGAATATGCCCACCTGACAGGTTCCTCCATTCTGACACTGACCGTAACAGCTGTTGACATCTGTGAAATAATCATTAACACAATCAACATAACATTCTGGTCCAATATGTGTAAAAGCAAAGAAAAATAAGAAAACAAGAGATTAAAATGACTCAGAGCTGTTAGACATGCGAGAGCAGGCAGCATTACAGAACACATGCACAGTTAGGAGAAAACTTTTAAGAGACAAATACAGAATAACTGAAGACAGAAAATACATCACTTCCTTTACAATGTGCTCATGGCTTGTTTCTGTTGAATACATACATTTTAAAGTCTGTGCTGGTCACTTTTTTAACATGGCATTAAAAAAAACTTTCAAAAAAGACAACAAAAGGCATCATTATAGTGGTTTTTGATAGCTCTATGATAACTTGTGTGATGATCAGAGCAAATTGGAGCAGACTGAAGTGCTTTTCCTTGGAACGTTCATCAGAAAAATGTCTGAATTACAAAATGATTTATGAACAAGATCGGTTAAATTAATTGTTTGATCCAGTTTACAAAATTGGTCTAAAATATTTGTTCACAAACCTCATTGACTCAATGATTCAGTCACAACAATTTACACTGTATGTGAAAATCAGCAAATATTGAGTTAAATTGGCTTAAATATCAGCCCATTTGCCATTCAAAGCTATTGTATAGTGTAAGAGAAACATTCTCATGGATTTGGATCAACATTAGGATAAGCAAATTATAACAGAATTGTATTTTTTTTTGGGTGCACTATTCATTTAAAGCAGTTTTTTCTGCTTAATAAAAAGCAAAGCAGCTTTAATCAGCGTTAGAGAATAGGAAGAAGAGCAAAAGTTTGCTGCTTTGCAAAAAAGGGGGGAAAAGTTTGAGAGATATAGACTTTATAGAGTTTGTATACTGACTGATATTACAGTTCGGTCCCGCCCAGCCCGGGTAGCAGTTGCAATGATATCCACCAATTAGATTTTTACAAGCATAAGCGTTTAGACAAGGTTTCCTCGTACACTCATTCACATCTGTGTGAGAAAGAAAAGGAGGATGAGGGGAGCTAGAGATAGCATGGAAGATCGAGCCCCACCACCAAGCACAAGATCTCGGTTGTGTTAAGCCCCGTAAACAAACTCAGATTCTTATGATGCACTGTGGCATATATACACATCCTCTGTGCTGACAGCTTTTCATTTAAAGGGGTGGTTGATTATGATTTCACTTTTTTGAGCATAAACAACATCTACAAAGTTACAATGCTCAAAGTTCAAAGCAAAGGGAGATATTTTCTTTTAAAGAAATTGCTTTTTAAGGACTACAACAAACGGCTGGTAGGAACTACATGACATTCCTCCAAAGTTAGTGACATCACTAACCTAATTTGCATAAACCCCGCCCCCGGTAACGCCATTTATAGATTATCAATATCAGAATATGCTAATCAATGACTAGAAGATAACTACACATAAGCTACATAAATTCATCAACTAACCATTCAGACATGTCCTGTTGCTCTACATGTTGTCACTTCTTCTTGAGTCTCTCCATCTTTGTCGGAATCCGGTTTGAACATAAGGCTAAAAGTTTTTGATATTTTCAGTGCATGTCTGTGTGAGTGCAAGCTGTTGAAGCTCCGCCCTCTGTGCCGGGAGCAGCAGCTCATTTGCATTTAAAGGAGCAGATACAAAACGGTGCGTGTTTGCTCACCCTCAAAAAGTGACAACTTTAACATGCTATTATTAAAATATCTGTGGGGTATTTTGAGCTAAAACTTCACATACAAACTCTGGGGACATCAAAGACTTATTTTACATCTTGTGAAAAGGGCATTATACCACCCCTTTAAATTCCCCTGTGTGTGTTGTTATGACAGTATAGAAAGAGAAAAAGGAGGTTCAACCAGAAGACCTCATCATGACATTACCATTAAATAAGCTAAAACAAGTCAAATCTAGATATTTCTAATTTTAATTAACCCCCTCAACAATGTATTTATGTGTGATTTGTAGACCTGGAAAAGTCAAGTTAATAAATAAAATCTTATAACTTCATGGGCATTTTAATATTACATTTATATTTTCCTAGTTATGACAAGCTCTAAAATATTTTATAGAGTAGAAATTGTGAATATATATATATATTTTTTTTTAAAGCCACACCGCGGAACTTTTGCGGGCGCTAGGGGCACTAGACCTGGAACTTTCACGTCTAGCGCCCCTAGAGGCCACAAGCGCCGCAGCACTGTCGCAAAAGTCTAGAAGACAGTATATCAGAGCCTATGGTCACGTGACGGCCGTAAAGCGATACGTTCTCCAGGTCACATGACCTGTTCAACGACGGTCCGTCTCCTCCAAACTTACATAGGCGGTATTTCAAGAGGGCAGCCCCGCTCGGAGCATTAATAGTGTCAAACGCTGTATATTGGCCTGAGGAATCATTTAAAATAACTCGTATGCGTCAACTCTTTAGGTCACAAAGTCCACGGTGTGGCTTTAAATCTTTAATCAGTAAATCATGAACAACTAAAAAAGTCATGGGGCCTTTGAATACTGTTGTGGACAATGGTGAAGCCTTGGAGTAAAAGAAAAAAGCTGACCTAAAACAGGGGTTCCCAAACTTTATTGTCAGCCTACCCCCTTAGATGTTAAATATTTACTTGAAGTACCTGCTGAGATTTTAAGGTAATAATTTAAATTTAATTTAATGACATATTTGTATATCCATGGTTCTCTGATGTCGATAATAATACGTTTAGTTAAGTATAGTTCCTTTATTGTCCACAAGTGGAAATTTGTCTTTGGCTTCACTATACACTACACACAGGGCCACCAACACAACATAATAATATACATAAAATTTATAAAACAATAATAAAACAACATTACATAATATATAATAACATAAATGTATTATTATTAGTAGTAATTCAATTTTTTTATCTAATTTAACTCTAAAAAATAAAGATAGAAATATATTTCTGTTGTAATTACAACTGTATTATAAAAAAATAGTATTTGATATTTATAATAATGAAATGCACTGCATGCTTTACTCTGAAACAGGGAAAATGGGTTTAATGTGTACAGGAGGGTACAGTATGTATTAAGTGAACAGATTAAAGTTGTGTGGCTATATGGGACCGATGTTGTGCCCTGGATGAAATCGGACTCCCTCTTCAATCCTGCACAGGTAACCCTGCACTGTAAAACATGAGAGCCCCATTAAGTTATATGAACTTACTCCTTGTCTTTAACTCAAATTGCAATGGTAAGTTGTAGAAATTGAACTCAAGTGTATAAGTTTTCTAAAATTAAACTTAAAGTTATACATTATGTTGACTACCTGTGATTTTTGTCTGGCTTGTAAAGTTCATTTAACTCGTGGCTGTAAGTTACGTTGGGGGAGGGGTGATACAGAGCAAATACCGCGAAACACAGAGAGAAGTTATCGCCATTTTGAGTTGACGCAGCTGCCAGCAGGAGCCATTACGTGAATTCGTGCTGAAAAACAAAATATCCGTGGAAGGTAAGTTTTTCTTTTTAATTTGTAATTATAATGAAGGACATTACGTTTTAATTCTTGTAAGCAGCACATTGACCGTTCTCTGCGAATTTAATGACACCATGGTGTTTTCCCTCACCAGTTCACCTTTTACCAGAACACCAAATGTAAAATAATTTAATTTATAACTTTGGTTCATAGCTTATACCGTATTTTTTGTTTTAACTCGTGCTTATATCGTAATTTTTTCGTATTTAACTCGTGGCTGTAAGTTACGTTGGGGGAGGGGTGATACAGAGCAATACCGCGAAACACAGAGAGAAGTTATCGCCATTTTGAGTTGACGCAGCTGCCAGCAGGAGCCATTACGTGAATTCGTGCTGAAAAACACAAAATATCCGTGGAAGGTTAGTTTTTCTTTTTAATTTGTAATTATAATGAAGGACATTACGTTTTAATTCTTGTAAGCAGCACATTGACCGTGCTCTGCGAATTTAATGACACCATGGTGTTTTCCCTCACCAGTTCACCTTTTTACCAGAACACCAAATGGTAAAATAATTTAATTTATAACTTTGGTTCACAGCTTATACCGTATTTTTTGTTAGTTGGTGGGTGTGTAGTAAACGCGTAGCTGCTATAACGTTACTGGAGCGGAAAATCATTGTTTGCCTTTGAACAAATGTCCGTTGCCAGCTAAGTTAGTTAACTTATAAACATTACACAGCTTACAGTTAATTTCTGGGCAATCTAAGTGGAAATCACATGGTGATGATCGTGTTTGAGGGGTTAGGCCTATATGTCTAGTGTAAGGTTAGGACTTAATATGAATTAAACAATCCGAAAATACTGCAGGGTTTTTCCGGCCTAGAAAATTAATATGGCAGGCGCTCGCTCGCAGCTACCTGTACACCTCTCGGTTGTTGAATTTGTGCGCGAGTACTTTTATCATGCCAGCTGAAGGTTCATTTTTGCGCGTTAGAGACGAATATTGACATTGCTTAATTCAAGTTCATGGAAACTCGTCTTCTCTCCGCTGCGGCTGTCGATAATTCTCTAACGTTGCTATAACTTGCTACAGCATTCAAACGGCGCGTCGCGTTCGGTAAGTTAACGACATTCAGCATGTTAAAACTATGCCATGATATATTCATAATACAAGGCTCGAAATTGCGACCATTTGGTCGCATATGCTCCCGAAATTTAATCTGTGCGACCTAAAAATATATTCGGGAGCGAGTGCAAATAGCTGCTAATGGTTGTGGCACGACCTGTTTTCAGGGAGCTGATTATCACGCGAAATTTAAAAGGCTTAATAAGAGAGATGATGAAATAAGGTTTTTAATAAGGCATTTAATTTTTTTTGGTCGGCCGCGAAAGCGAATTTAATCCCGCCAAGGCCTGTTTTGATCGGTAAGTGACAGATGACTGACTGCTGCGCTTGTGACAGCCGAAATAAAGGCGCACCTTACTAAAGGCGCATTACTGAAAGAACGAGCAGAGACTCCAGAGAGAGAGCCCCGGCCTCGCGCGCGCCCTCTCACCGTCTTCAAACTGTCTTGCTCTCTCTCTCTTGATTTTTAAACTGTTACTGGATTTATTTGTATCTTCGTAGAGATTAGTAATGCAGTGCAAAGGTGCTTAAAATATTACCTTCCATCTATATAATACTGGGTAATATAAAACTGGGTATATTAGATTTTAAGTATTACACTGACCTTCATTGAGAACGTGCAATACATTTTTTCTTAATTTTCTTCTTCTTCCTCTTGACAGATTTCAAGAATGTTCCCTTAATGAAGTGGAAATGTAAGTTTTGTGCATTCTCTACTAATCATCAGGGAAGAATACTACAGCACTACAAAGAGTTTCATGGGCATCATCGTAGGAGTTCAGGCCTCACCTGTATTCATAAAGACTGTTTAAAAACTTTTCAAACCCAAGCCGAACTTAAAAATCATTTAAAAGAACATAAAAAAGGATACAGGATTTTAACCAAATTATCCTGTGATTTATGTAAATTCTCAGAGTCTTGTGACATTTACAAATATTTCATCCATCTGAAGATTCATTTGAGAAACCGAGAACTTGTTAATTGTCCATTTGCAGGTTGTTTTTTCAAGTCTAGTGTGCTATCTACTTTTACTTCTCATAGAAGTCTCTATCATAAGCCTTCCACCTTAGAAAATTTCAGACCAGAGCTTGTGGCAGAGCTTGCTGTTTCTGTGCCTGTTGTTGAAGACGACTTTGTTTCAGACACTGAAGATATACTTGAAACTGAGTCTGTATTTGAGGCGGCTGGATCTGGACTTGAAAATGGCAAGGCCATCCAAAATCAGTTGGGATCTCTATTTCTCCGCATGCAAACACTTTTACATGTATCTAATTCAGCAGTACAGGAAATAGTTGATGAGTTATTTGACATTGGAGATTTTGCTCATCAAAACATAAAGACTGTCATTGATAACATTTTGAAAGACAACAATTGCAGTGTTGATCCCTCTGTTGTAACTTCATTGACTGAAGAATTACAAACTTTGAACCCACTCAGATTGCTCTCAAGGGAGGGGCCTCTTGGCACGGAGCGCAAAAGACAGTCATTTTATAAAAATAACTTTTCTGTTATTGAACCAGTTGAGTATGTGTTAAATGCACAAGAAAAAAATCATACTTTTGTTTATGTTCCTATTTTAGATTTGCTCAGTAAACTTTTGGAACGAAAAGAGGTACTTCAGACATTAGAAAGATCCAGTCAACTTGAAGGTAATTACGGTTCAATTCGAGATGGAGAATATTTTAAAGAAAACAAGATTCTCTCTGAAGAAAAGGGTATAGCTCTTGGACTATATATTGATGATTTTGAAATTTGTAATCCGTTAGGTACTTCAAAAAAAAAGCACAAAATTTGTGGGGTATATTGGGTGATTGCCAATTTACCCATACAACTTCGCTCAACATTATCATCAATTTATCTAGCTGTGTTGTGCAAAACTGTACACATAAAAGAATATGGTTACAGCAAGGTTCTAGAGCCTCTAATTAGGGATCTTGAGCTCCTTGAGAGAGAAGGTGTGTTTGTTCAGAGTCTTGGCTCTAATCTCAAAGGGACAGTTTTGTATGTATCTGCAGACAATTTGGGTGCACACTCACTTTCTGGATTTCAAGAGTCTTTCAATGTTGATAAGTTTTGCAGATTTTGTACGGCAAATCGTGTAGATCTTCAGCAGTATAATGTCAGAAGTGGGGTTTTTACCTTGAGAACACCAAGATTGTTCGATGAAGCCATTAATGTGCTAAAGCAAAGTGATCTTTCTTGTGTTGATGGTATAAAGAGAGACTGTCCTTTAAACAGACTGGCTCACTTTCATGCTGCAAAAGGATTTCCACCGGATTTTCTACACGATGCATTTGAAGGAATTGTACCCGTGGAGCTCTGCATATGCCTCTCAGATCTGATTGCTAAGAAGTATTTTACATTGAATGACCTTAATGAGAGAATAAAAACATTCCCCTTTCAGTTCTATGACAAAACTAACAGACCCCAGACAATACAAAAAAACTTTCAAAAAAACAAAACTATCGGTGGCAATGGACACGAGAACTGGGCACTTCTGAGATTTCTTCCACTGTTGGTTGGCCACTGTATTCCAGAGGGTGAAAAAACGTGGAATATAATTCTTGAATTAAAAGACATTGTTGAGTTGTTATCCAGCTCCTCATTCACAACTGAAACTCTGTGCTACCTGCAAGCCAAAATCTCTGACCATCGACAGTTGCTTTTAGAAGTTTTCCCATGTACTAAATTGCGTCCTAAACATCATTATTTGGAACATTATCCTATGTTAATCCAAAAATTTGGTCCCCTAATTGAATTTTGGACGCTAAGATTTGAGGCAAAACATTCTTTCTTTAAAAAGGTGGTCCGTGATGCTGGCAACTTCAAAAATGTTCTGCATACGTTGGCCACAAGACATCAACTAATGTTGGCATACTATCTGGAGATGCCAAGTGTTTTTAAACCAAGCATTGAAACTGGTCCTGTATCTGTTGTATCTGTGGACATCTTGGATGCTACTATCAGGGTGGCAATATGGGACAAGTTTAAAGGCCTGGACACTGTTTCATTCACATCCACCGTGTATTTAAATGGGACAAAATATTCCAAAGGAATGGTGATCTCAGTTGGGCACACAAGCGGACTACCAGATTTTGGGAAAGTACTCGAGATCTGTTTAGTGGATGGTCGCATACTTTTCATTACTGAACTGTTCACAGCTGGCTTCTTGGAACATCTAAGGTGTTACCAGCTCGCCAAAAAAGACCCTGCAGTAACTGTGGCTGTCCAACCTGAAGAGCTGAATGACTACATCCCCCTCGTCGCATACCTTGTTGATGGAAAGCTGCTCATTACTCCAAGGACATTCATGTTACAATAAGGTATAGTAAACATAAATCTTTAAAATCTTGCTGTTTAACTTGTTTACTTACTCCAAGCCTAATGCAATTACGCAACAAATTTAATGCAGACCATGCTGTTCTTTGAGTACAATTTCATGGGCTTTATATTGCTGCTTCTGATATCTGTTACTGTTTTTATTTATTTTTTCACAGTTATGCTGTTGATTCCTCCTCGAAGTTATCACCTCAAGGCGTGTCACCCTACAGAGTGTTCCTGAGCCAGCCAGGAAGCTATATGAAGGACATTCATGATAAGATAAAATAAGGTAAGGTGAACTTTTTTAAATATTTTTATTTTTTACTGTTTTATTTGTGTACTCACTGCTGGCCTAATACAATGACACAGTGGGCCCTATTTTAACGATCTGAAACGCAAGTGTCAAGCGCAAAGCACAAGTAACTTTGTGGGCGGGTCTCGGGCACTGTTGCTATTATACCAGCGGGATAAATGACTCTTGCGCCCGGCGCAAATCTAAAATGTGTTGGTCTGAAGTAGCTTCATTATTCATAGGTGTGGTTTGGGCGTAACGTGAAATAAACCAATCAGAGCGTCATCTCACATTCCCTTTAAGAGCAGGCGCGCTTGTTCTAAAGCGGATTCCTATTATTTGCCAGGCGCACGCGAGGAGCGGTTCACAGCCGTGGAGAGCAACGCTCTCGTCAGGGACGTTGGGGATGGAGAAACGCACCCAAATTAACTTCGGTGAAACAGGCGTATGATAATTTGGGTAAATGTGTAAGCTAGATGTATGCTTTTATAATAAACTCTATCTATCTATCTATCGTAATGTATGATTTGCAAAAATAACTGCTGCGTCTGTGTGTAGATGAGAGAATTAAAGTGATTGATTATGGCCCAGCATGCGCCCTTAAAATAGCACATGAATAACATGCGCAATACGTCACTGACTTTAAACTGTTTTTTTTTTTTTTCGGCCAGTGGCGCAATTGTTTTATAAACCATAGCATGAGGGAACGTTTGCGCCGGAACACGCCGCCTCTTTTGCGCTGAACTGCGCAGGGAGCGCAAGTTCATTCCCTAGTTTAGCGACGTGCTTCTGTGGAGGGAAAAGCGCGCTTTGCGTGGGTGCAAAATTGGAATGATACATGCGTCGGTGTACAAAGTCAATTGCGCTGGGTGCAAGATAGGGCCCAATGTGTTTAATTCAGTCATTGCTGTTCTTTATTCATTGTACAATTTCATGGCTTTTGTCTGTCAGAGGAGCATGTTTTCTCATCCGAGCATGTGGATATTGTTGAACGTGAAACTATAAACACAATAACCGACTTGAGTATATATGTTCGTTCTGTAAGATAAATGTCGACGTCTGCTTTATTAGCATTTTTTTCCCCACTCACTATGCTTGAGCTTAATACTTTGGCTCTTTTGTTTTTGATTACATATTGTTTAATGTTATCAGCTAAAAGAAGATATAATGTAAGCTTGATGTGAAATTGACTAACCATCATAAGCTTGTTCAGAATTGGATAACTTGATGCATTAAAAAAAGTATTTCTCATTAAACGTCATTTAAATAAACTAATTTGAGTACAATACTCTTTAAAAATGCCCATCCCTACTTTTATCTATACTTTTACAACCTTTTGCTTTTGTTTTATTGTATTGTCATCTAGTTACAGCTGCTGATTCCTCCAAGATGCTTCTCAGAGTTATTGTGTCACCTCAAGAAATAAGGCGTGTTACCCTACAGAGTTTGCCTGAGTCCGTTGAGAAATTATGTGAAGCACTACGCACCAGTTTGGGTTTGCAAGGAAACTTCATTCTACAGTTTGAAGATCCAGATTTTGGAAATGAACTCTGCAATTTGACAGATATCAAAGATCTTCCAACTGATCGAGCAACACTGAAAGTTTTGTTCACATTTTCTGATTCAGTTTCTCACCCGACATTAGATTCTGCAAGCTTGAGTTCAGCTAATGCTTCATCAGTGGATTGGCCTGATCCTTTTGTAATTCCTGACTTCTCCCATGATGTTGAACTTCAACTGAGAGCAGCAAATGATTCCTATGCCAGAGATGGAACAGTCATTGTTATCTCCAAGGGTGTTAAGAGTGAAATACTGGACAAACTAGCTGATATGATATCAAAATACACTCCATATCCTAGTAAAGATCAGTATGAAAGTGTAGCCAAAGCTCTTGTAGCAAAGCACCCTTGTCTCCAAGAGCCAGGTTCTGCCAAAGGATGGTACTGCTGGGTGTTCAGTTTAAAATTCAAGATGGGCAATTACCGTCAGAAGTTGATGGCAGCTGGATGCCCTGAAGTTGTTGTAAATAAAAGAAAGCCTGGACAGACAAGCTGCAAGGCAGTCAAGAAGTCAAAGAAGGGAGAAATCCACTATTTGCCAAATCTACCTGAAGGACAATCTGCAGTCACTTTAGAGGAGAATCGGAAGACCATGCTTTTAGAGGTCCAAAAGTGTGATCCAGACCTGCAGCTTCTTGATGAACTGATGAATGCAACATTCTCTCAGCGAAGAAAGGAAATCATTGGTGACGAGCCGCTCATCTCTGTAGTCAGGGACAGATGGCCTGCACTCTTCAATGAGAGACAGGTAACCAGTGCCAACTCAGACATTCACAGCAATATAAATTACAAGGAAATTATGTATTTCCTTAAATGGGTAGTGACATGGCTGATTTAAATGAATTTGAGGTTCACATATGCCTGTGAAATAATTTTCATCTGTATGTGCTGTCCCTAACTACTCTGTCGCTCTTTTCCCTCTCTCAATCTTTGCTGTCTTATGTGTCTGTTTCAGATAAGTGGAGAGTTCAATAGACTAGTCACCACCGATCTACTGCAGTCATTCTTAAATGGACTAGATGCCTTGGTGCCAAGTCTTTTAGAGCTGTACAAAGTAGCTGTATCTTCAAGCAGGAGGTTGAGCCTTAGCAGTGTTATGCAGTGCCTTGATAAGGAGGTATGAATAACAATGAACTAATTATTTTACATTTTATTACTTAATTCAATTTTGGTTTCTAAAAAATACTGATAGGCCTACCTGAAAATCACTGATTATTTCATTATTATTAAATTATTTGTTCTTTTTTAATTAATAACTGTTTACTTTTTTAATAATCTTTGAAATTGATATTTGACCCTAATCAATATTTACTAACATATGGATTCTAATTTGTATAATGCCAGTCACTCTGTCTTGTTTACAATTGTTCGTAGGACACAAATCAGAACAGAAGAACAGCTGCCTTACTTGGTCTTCCACACTTCTTTACAGAGGATACTTCGGATATAATCAAGATGTGTGATGTAAGAAAATATATTTACACATTGTTAACGCACTTATGATACTGAATTCATTGCAGAGTAGTAGGGATGGAGAAAAAAATGATTCTCTTAACTGTCATGATTTTGTTTTTGTGATATATATTTTTAAAAAAATAAAAAAATAATTAATTAGCTTCATTTTAGTCTTTGTTTATAATAAATAATTGCCCATACAGTGGCTTTTAGCCTAATTTGTGCTTCTCCAGTGGCTTGTTTTGACTGTCATCCCAGCCTTTTAGAGCATATATTGAAATGAAGTAAAATCATGATATGGCTTAGTGCAATTGTCATTCTTTTATTGCACCATTTCTATAATTTTATAGACCAAATCTATTACATGCCTTTTGAATTAGGATTGATACTGTCCATTTGTTTAAAGGTTCATGGTGAAACCCTGGATGTCATTATGAAGGGAATGCGTGTTGGACTACTGATTGGACACGAAGGTGTCCTGAATGATGCATTTCCTCTTGATGTCTCCAACGTGGCTGTGGTGGTAGAAGAGACAATTGTTCTCCATAATCTCAGAGACATACCCACTGGCTTTGCTCTGTTAATGGGCACAATCTACTGCCTTAACCTTGAATATCCCCGCAGTATGAGGTACTCCTTCGAATTCCTGCAGAAAGTAATCATGAAGATTAAAACTGACCACTGTTCTGCCAAGATACATGGACTTAGAAACAAACTGCTGAGATATCATTTATAGACTGGTCTCAAACCATACATCGGAGGGAACATGTTACATTTGCAGTCTTTGTCTTCAGTTACTTGACACTGTTCAAATTTGATATTACCGACCATTTCAAGTAAAACCCAAGTACTGCTGAAAAATCTCAGAATTATAAATGTTTAGATGTGTTTTTAATGCAAGGTTGTTAATTTTGAGAATTTCTGAAGCTTTTGCTGAGGGGACACTTATTGTTACTTTGCATTCTGTTCTTTAATTTAGCTGATTATAAGTGTTTTTAACTAACTGCTGGTGTTGTCATTTACAATTGCAAAGACTCTGTTCCTATAAGAAAGTATGTGAAAGATTAAATGGTTATACAATAGGTAACATAATGAAACTGTTAAATAATAATCCTTTACTTAAAACCTTTTTTTCCTAACATGAATTTTGATATTACCGACCATTTCAAGTAAAACCCAAGTACTGCTGAAAAATCTCAGAATTATAAATGTTTAGATGTGTTTTTAATGCAAGGTTGTTAATTTTGAGAATTTCTGAAGCTTTTGCTGAGGGGACACTTATTGTTACTTTGCATTCTGTTCTTTAATTTAGCTGATTATAAGTGTTTAACTGCTGGTGTTGTCATTTACAATTGCAAAGACTCTTTGTTATAAGAAAGTATGTGAAAGATGAAATTGTTGTGGAATTTTGTAACATAATGAAACCGTTTAATAATAATTCCTTACTTAGAACCTGTTTTCCTGACATAAATTGTATCATAAAACCAATGTTAAATTTATGCAACATTGAACTATTTACAATAAAAATATTTGAGCAGATGATTTGTTGATTATGAGTTTTCAATAATGTAACCTAGTAAGTTGTCTTAACTTGGAGAATCAAGTTGAAACAACGAATGTTCATAATGTAACCTAGTAAGTTGTCTTAACTTGGAGAATCAAGTTGAAACAACATTTGACAAAGTTGTTTAAACTCAGAGAATCAAGTTGAAACAACGAATGTTCATTAGCTAGTTAACTTGTAAAACACAACATTTTGAGTTGAAACAAAGAATATATTTAAGTTGAGTTAACTCAAGTTTTTAAGGCAGCAGGTGAACTTTCGTTTCTAAGTTTAACAGACTTGAAATGTTTTACAGTGTGCCTGCTCCACACCTGAGACTGGAACACTACCGGGAAACCTGACCCGGCCCTTATAACAAGACACCACAGCTACAATTCCACACTGCACTTGTTTACAGGTTATAACGCATTTCCTGTCGCACTATCAGTAAAATACTTCCACCACACCCCTTTTGAGCTTCTTTCTCCAGCCCATGATCACTCTAATATAGTCCCACAAAAAGATAAATTTAGTCCCCGTCTTGGCAGTTGCCAGGCCCGTTGATATATTTAGCTTTACTTAAATCACCTGGGTCTGGTTACAGATAATATTCAGCTATGTGCCATGACCACACAGCCTTGGACGAAATTCCATATCACACACATACAGTACATGCCCGCAAACTCAGGTTAAATCAACTTACAAGCACGCAATGCCAACATATATACATATTTACAGGCATATCACACGCTCATGCACTCACAAAAAACAATCAAAGGCACAAGCATACAGTACGCTCGCGCTGTAACACAATCACCTGTGAGTAATTCGTTATGTAAGATGTAAACGCGACATTCAGTTACACACCTCATTACATTAAACAAGCACTATGCACACTCAAGAGAACTGCTGATATTTGAGAGGTGCCATGAGGCATCCTATTTAGACGTGATACAATCCAGTTAAACGTGGTGCTGTTTTGTAGCCCTAGTATAAAATCAGTAATATGAATAACAGTAAACACACACACATACTAGGTCTCACCTATCTGACAGGTCTTGCCAGTCCACTGCGGGGGGCATAAACAGTCAAAGCCATTCTCCAGATCAAAGCAGGTCCCCCCATGAGAGCACGGGTTTGACATGCACTCATCTTGGTCTGAAACACACGTACACAGAATGAAAATAAATATCCATAATTGAACCTACTTCATCTAGACTAGATAAAAAGCGAGTGACTTCTGACCTTTAGCACAAGTTGGGCCATCCCACCCTGGGGGACACTGGCACTCAAACCCTAATGCCAGTTCATGACATGTCCCGCCATTTGCACATGGATTTGACAGGCACGCATGCTCGGCTGTAAGGTACAAACATACACACACATGTTTTGGTATACCTAAAATCAAATATACTGCAACTGCAAGCTTTTTTCTTACCGATATGGCAGTTTTTGCCGGAGTAACCCTCAGGGCAAGAGCAGAAATATTCATCTGGCTCAGAATTCAGACAAGTGCCTCCATTTACACAGGGCTTGTGTGTGCCACAGTAATTTAAATCTGTACAGAAACAAACAAATAAACTATATACAATCTTTCTATTCCGACAGGCAAGAATATGGCAGTAAAAATTGCAGCATGCCATTCGGAGCAGAAAAATGTGTGTGGATGTCAGTAAATGTCTAATGTGAGAGGGAACAGGCCTCGACAGCATTCATTTACTATCTTAACAAAACATTTTTTAGTAAATGAGAAGTTTCAGGTCATAGCACCAGGAATCTCATGTAAGAGGGTTCTTTTGTGAGTGTGTATGTTTGCAAATATTTGGGTAATCTACCTGCTCAAAAGTTTGGCATCTCTACAATTTTTTTATATATATATTATATATTATATTTAATATTTAAAATATGTTATGCTCACCAAGGCTGCATTTATAATATACAATATAAACAGTAATATTTTTTTTTTTTTAATTTTAATATATTTGAAAGTGTAATTTAGTTCTATGATGGCAAAGCAGAATTTTCAGCAGTCATTACTCCAGTCTTCAGTCACATGATCATAAAATGCTGATTTGGTTCACAAGAATTATTTTGTGCTGCTTAATATTTAGAAAAAAATATTTTTTTAGGATTGTTTGATGAACAGAAAAGAAGAATTGATTTACATTTATTTACATTAACATTATTAACATTTATTTAAAAAAAAAATACTTTTGAGCAGTAGTGTATGTGTTTCTTTTTTGTTAATACAGATGCACTAGGGCTTTGAATGGATATTTAATTTTTTTTTTTCAATTACATGATATGTTGCTTAATTCCATCTATATTTGCTGAAAAATTACCTTTGTCACACAGAAGTCCTCCCCAGTTCTTCTCACAGGTGCACGTCCAGGGTTTCACACAGGTGCCATGCATACACCCCGGGTACGGCAAACACTCATCGCACAGAGGACCTTGCCAGCCGTACTTACACCTACAACACCAGTAGAGCATGAGCAGGAGTGTGTGTGTGTGTGTGTGGTCCTGGTAAACCATATGTTATGGGGTCAAAATGTATGTGATATTTCTGCACGAGCCTCCCTGAACGAAATTTATACTAATGAACACCTATTAAATCATGTCAACTTACAATGTGTTTAACTTTTTTTTTTTACACAAGTTTTCTATTTCCAGAGAAAATGTTGTCACACATTGCACATGTACACCACACCAGTAATTCTGAGGGAGGGAAGTCTGAGTATCACAGGGAGAGGAGTGTAAACTTCTTTCCAGTAGTACACACAGGTCGTGACCTCTGTCTCTTTCCTAATCTAAGACAGCAATGAATTCCAGTCAGACTGCTGGTCAAAGGTCATTTCCACCTCACATACTTTAAAAGATTTCTGAATTACCGCAGAGGAAAAGAAACATCACTCAGACACAACTGGGGATCAGTGGTTATATTCAAAACAGCAAACTACATACTATACTATTTCTGCAGTATAGCATACTTTATGTAAACTTTCAGTATGCATGAACTGTACAGTCCAACTCAGATGACCTACTACATTTGCCACTTTACACTACAGTAAATCAGAGTCCACTTTTTCCAGTGTGACAATTTGAACTACCATTTTGAGCATCTCTTTATTTTTTGATTAGTTAATTTAATTGAAATTCTTTTCATTAAATCATTTTCCCATAACTGGCCAAATTAAACATGCAAATGTGAAGAGTTCATGTGACAAACATAGTGAGGTCATTTGACTCAAATAGACTCTTTGAAGTGTTTTATGCATTCATTTTCATGTATTTAAAAAATATACTGTATTCCATTCTGAAAATAGCCAACCAGCTCAGACATTCATAGGGGAGGCAGAGCTAATATTATCATTTTATCCTTCAGTTGTCTGCTCGGGACTATTTAAAGCTGCTGTGCATGCAAGCAAATGTGTGTGTGAAACAATTTTACTCTAACAGACAGACTCATTCATCTCTTCTGAGAATAGAGAGAGATCAACTAACACTTACACACATTCTCCCGGAGCGTCACAGCTTCCGTGATCCTCACTGCAGCCTTGCTTACAGATAGCTGAAAGAAAGAGAAGTATGAATGAACTTTATTATATTCCTTTGCTCTCCCTTCATTGAGACATGTGATTTACATTCAGAGACTGATGACAGCACTAATAAGGTGTTCACACATATAATGATTTTATTGCTGGAGGAGGTTACCCAGAGGTTGTTGTCAGGATTACGTTCTGTTCATTGTGTTTCGGTTTTAGTTCCTGTTTCCTTTGTTCTCATTTTCCAGCCACTAGTTTGTTCCCATAGTTGCTGATTTCATTCACCTGTTGTCTAATTTGTATCCTCCTTAATCCCCATGCATTCAAGCCCTGAGTTTTCCTTAGTTCTTTGTCTGTTATTGTATATGTGCACGTAGTTGTGTTTGAGTAATAATTCCTGCTATGTCCTGAGATTTCCGTTTTGTGAATTATATTAAAGACTATTTTTTTTCCTTGTACTTCTGTTCTGTTGCGCTCAGCACCACAGCGTTACAGTTGTATTGTTGGATGTAGTTTTTACTCCTCAATTCTGTAACTGGACTTAACTTAAATATTTGAGTGTAAATGTCAATTAACAATATCAAGTGTCAATTGAAAGAGATTTAGCTATTTTGATTACATTGTGGTATGTAAATATATCCTCACAACTTTCAAAGGGCAGAACTGCTTGAAGTTAATAATATATTAATATATGGACGAATGATTAAATAAAGAGCACAATATGTTTGATATTACAAAGAATTCAAGTCGCAAAAAAAGGATTCGTTTATATATAATTAAAGTTGGCATGAAATGAATGTTACAATCGTCTGTTCTCTCCGATGAGATGACGTATATCCAAGTGAAACGGGTTCCTGAACAAAAAAAAAAATATAGTAGAACTTGATTTTGAACTTGAATAAATATACCAAAATGTATTTGAAATTTTGAAACAAGTATACTACAAATACATTTACACATTTATGTACTTAAATACCCTGCAATTGTACTTTTGGTATACTAAATTGGTATACTTAAAGTCTGCAGAATTGCAAAAAGTAATTTTGTACTTAATGCAGTTTAGTTATCCAGAAATTGTGCTTAAGTTCAACTAAAGATATACTGAAGTATTTGATTGTGCTAAAGTGGAACTATTGCAAGTATACTTTAGGTACACTTTAAATACCTTGCATTTAAAGACTGATATTATACAGTGGTCAAACTATCCTTACTAATAGTGATATTAAAACACATTTTAGGCTTAATATTAAGAAATGTGCATTGGGCAGTTGAGAAGTACTCAAAATAAAGTTTAATTATAATATATCAGTAAGTCTCAAGCGATATATCAGTAAATATATTAATGGATTTGTAGTATACTTAGTATGAAATAAATGTATTTTAAATACATTTTGCTATAGGTTTTTTTCACTAGGGAGGAATTGATAATTGTTGGATTATTGTCGTTTGCTAATTGCTGTGATCTCATGTGAGTCACAGGTTGCTGGAGAGAAGGGATAATTGTTGTGCCCTCACACGAAGAGATGTTGTTGTGAAGGGGAGGGTACGTTTATTAAGTTAAGATTATGAGGGTACGTGAATAAAACAATTGGGATGTGCACAGATAAATCATTTATAATCAACAATGCAATGTTCCATAAAAAAAATTGTGATTTCACAGTGACTTTAACGGAACCCTGGTGCATTGCTGAACATGTCATAACATCAACTGTTTCTGTCACCACCTTTCTTTCTCTCTGTATGCATTATGTACCAAAATCAATATACTGTCTGTTTACTCATAAACACATGTATACACTTGCACACCTTTCTTGCAGTCTGACCCAGTCCAGCCGTCCATGCACTGCTGATTGCCCAAGTGATCGCATGTGTAGTGGCCAAAGTAATCATCTCGGGGGCTACACTGTTTGTTACACTTGTTGCCGTAGTAATTGCGGTCGCAGCGCACACACACACTGTACTTGATGCTGGCAGTTTGGCCCTTGTACTGAATGATCCGTCGCTCCTCTCCGGGGTTCATTTCTCCACGATTTATACTCCTCTCGATTAACAGATCATCACCTGTGGCAGAGACAAAAACATTGGTTTGTGTGTGTGTGTGTGTGTGTGTGTGTGTGTGTGTGTGTGTGTGTGTGTGTGTGTGTGTGTGTGTGTGTGTGTGTGTGTGTGTGTGTGTGTGTGTGTGTGTGTGTATCTGTGTGTGTGTGTGTGTGTGTGTGTGTGTGTGTGTGTGTGTGTGTGTGTGTGTGTGTGTGTGTGTGTGTGTGTGTGTGTGTGTGAGCTAATTATGAAGCACGTCGGTCTTCCTGCTTCAGTGGAACACACACTTGTCTCAGACTGCTTGGGAGCCAGTGAGGAAATAATACAATCAGGAACAGACCAGGAAGACCCCCCCCCCCCCTCCCTCCAAGAAAACACAAACACACCCAAACTTGCTCTCGAGATGAGAAGAGAAACATGGTGACCTTGCGAACAACTACAGTCACAATGTAGGGGAGAGGAAAAGTGTGTGTGGGTGACTGGGTGTGTGGGAAAAACACAAACAGCGTCTTAAAGAGCGAGAGAACACAACTTCAACAATGATTCAAATCTTATCTATGCTGTTCATGAAGGTGGGTGTTGGCTTGAGATTCTCACATTGCAGCACTTTCCATTCCATACAAGAAATTCACACCTGATTGAATTAGCAATATCATCGTCAAGGGACACGACAGGGATTGGGATAGGGATATGGCTGAATCAGAGACTCATTTGCATATTACGAATGGGTGGTATGATACTATCAATACTATTTTTCCTCGATAGACTACATTTTTTCTTTTTAAACTGTAAAAGTGAATTTAGGCATCACAACATTATAATGTACAGTTCGAAAAGACTGATTTTCATTTTGAGATATATATTCATATTTGAGATATAAATCTCCGAATGAAAATCTTTTTAAACTGTACATTATAATGTTGTGTTCAATGGAAAATAAATCATGATGTGCACAGATAAATCATTAATAACAAACACATAAGAATTATATTTTTCTAAAATTTGATTGCATTTGAAAAATGGTAGTATGTGTTTATATATGACAGCAATAAGAGACTTTTATCGACGGCGAACTTTTGAATTTATATATATATATAGAATTTGAATATAACTCCCACAGGAATGCAGAAAATATTTGAAAAAGCCAGAGTAAATTGAGGATGTATCAGAGATAGCAGTGTTATTTCTGACAGGTCGTTATGTTCGACCGCTAGCCAAGGTGCTCTATAAATCGTCCTTGTGCACATTCCCTCACGAATCCTTCCCCACAGCCGAAATCACCCCTCTCGCCCCATCTCAGTCCACTTGCTCTCTTCCTTAAATGGACACACGATTTCTAGAAGTGGAACAAAAGCTATGACATACTTTCCTACTTTCTGACTAAAAAAAGGAATTTGTCAAGCTCTTTCAAATCAAATGTGCCATCCCCCCTTTTTGCTGTACTCTCTTCCCCCTCTCACTCTCCCCCCACTTATAAACCTAAAAAAAAAATAGTACTCATCTCCTAATTCATCTACTGCAATTAGTTATAAAAATACACACCAATCACTCCCTCTCTGTAAGCTGAAGGAGACACTTAGAGACTGTTACTGGGTAGAGTCACAGTAGTGTGTGTGTGTGTGTGTGTGTGTGTGTGTGTGTGTGTGTGTGTGTGTGTGTGTGTGTGTGTGTGTGTGTGTGTGTGTGTGTGTGTGTGTGTGTGTGTGTGTGTGTGTGTGTGTGTGTGTGTGTGTGTGTGTGTGTGTGTGTGTGTGTGTGTGTGTGTATGTGTGAGAGAGAGAGAGAGAGAGAGAGAGACCCTAAAGATAAGCCAGCTCAAGAACACAGTCACACACATGGATAAGAGCCCTAACTATCAAACAGGTAATCAGATGAACAGCTCTCGAAGTAATCAGTCGAGTTTATCCCGTGAGCTCAATTAACACGAGAACTTCAGCCTTGATCTGAGAGGCTCTCTTTAACTCAAAACAACAGCTTTAGATAAAGAAAAACCTCAGGAAATGCAGATGAGGGCTGCTGTTAGGCTTAGAAACAAAGCGTCTTTTCTTAGTTTCTTTTCTTTCCTATTATTTTCTTTCTGTCCTATTTACATCTCTCCATCAGTCTGTCTCCAGTTTGCTCTGTTTCACTGCATCCAGCACAATGGGTGCGATTTGGCCCCTATTGCCACGGCGATAACAGATCACAAACAATAGACCAAAGAATCGGACAAGGCCAAATAATTTCCCTTAAAACTACACAACTCTCTCTCTCACACATTTCTAAGTTTTCCTCCATTATAATGTACCCCACCTTTCTTAACTTCCACTTCCTTTTTGCATTTTTTCACTTATCCACTTTATTACCATCCAGCGATCTACCAGCAAGCACTACAGTACAAGTGAAACACAATAACGCCCCTTTCTCTGCCCCTTGACGATACATGAACAATGCAGTTGACCTGCTGGCCAGAAAGAGCTGTTTAGAGTCCAAACGCAGAGCTGGAGAGACGGACTTCCTGAAAGGTAAACAGCCCCACAGGACCCTCTCCTCCAAAGGGCCTCCGCTACCTGATGCTCTGCAAACAGCAAAACCGGCTTCTTGCATTTAAAGCCAGACTTCTTTACTACTTCAAGGCCCGATTTACACCTTTGAACTAACTAGACTTACTGTAGAAAAAACACCTGTAAAAGAAATTAAACTGTGAGGCAGGTATGACGCAATGATGACGAACTGATCTCTTGCTGACAGCAGATATATAGCCTATGTGTGGTGTCCAGGAAACAAAAACATTCACAGATATAAATAGAAACCAGATGATTTAAGATGTTTAAAGATTCAGTCTCTCTAAACCCCTCCTTTCTGAGAGCCTACTCAGCTCTGATTGGTCAGATGGCCCAGTCTGTTTTGATTGGTCTACTGCTTACAGTGTCCCCCGAAATGAAACGCCTATTACCATATCTGCTTAACTTTTTAAGCATTTTCCAAAAGTTTCATATCCACACTGAGACGTCGGAAAGTGCTAAATTCACCTTACTGCGCATGTATAAAACCTTATAAAAGCTCACTGAGATGATACAGATGGAACAGACATAAAGTTATCACGCTATTCTTCTTATTTTATTCATCAAAACATCTAACCAATCACTGATGCTTTCAGGTCGCACTCAATTACCATTATATGTTTGGTCTAAAACGCACCTGCCTTCATGTTCAGTTAAGAGTAAATTGTGTCAATTTTTTTTTTACAAAAAATAACTAAATATATAATTTATAATGAAATATATAATGAAATAATTAATACAATTAATTATTAAATTAAAAAAACAATCTAATTACAATAATAATAATAATAAACAATCAATAAATAATAATGTTAAAGATTAAGTAGTTTTAATTTAATGTTACAAAATTATTAATAAAAATGTTTATGCATAGAAAAAATGGTAGTAAAACAAATGCCTTCAAGGAATTACAACCACATTTAAAGGGGCCCTAATATGCTAAATTCACTTTTACATGGTGTTTGAACATAAATTTGTGTCAGCAGTGCGTACACAACCACCCTATAATGGTAAAAATCCACCTACTCCTCTTTTTAAATCTCCATTAATCATAAACAGTGTCTCAGAACAAGCCGTTTGCAGTTTCTATGCAATGTGACATCACAAATGCTTAGGCCACACCCACGACTGATGGACTGAGTGAGCTGTACACAGTCCGCCATGTTTATCTCCTCGTCAGAGCATTTAACAGCAGCATTCAAGTAAGAAATGTATTCTTATTAAAGTGACTAAAGTTATTCAATCAAGAGCAGTGAGTGATTTTCTGTTTTTCTATTGTTGTTTGACTCATATTAACAGCATATTTAGCAGCAGGTACTGTATATTATGCTGCTTTCTCTTAAATACACAGATATAATATACACAGGCGATTTCTTTACTTGATGTTTACATTCACAGACATAACTGTGTTCATGTGAACTTTGTATGTTTTTGACAACTTTGTGTATTTGACAGTTTAAGTGCCATAATCCATGAAAGAGAACTTAGTTTAATACTCAGCAGCTCATTTGCATTTAAAGATACAGTACGTGCACGAAAACAGTATGTTTTTCCTTCCACTCAAAAGTGGGCATTTACAACATGGTATAATAAATTATCTAAGGGGTATTTTGAGCTAGCCTGGTAATACCAAACTCTGCTACTTCACTTTGCTTCGTATACAGAGTCTGGAATGAGAAGTGTATTCTCTCTCGCAGGGGGGTCGCTTGTCTGAAGTTTAAAATCATTGGTTACCCGTAAGCCAATCACATGACTTTTGGTTATGGCGTGTGTTATGCGCATGCTCAGCCGCATCTAACTTCCACTGTAAACACATGTATGATGCGAAAACAAAACCATCGAGCGAAATACCGGAGTAAACATGGCTGTGAAAGACTTTTGCAGATTATGTGAAGTAAATCTACACATCCACGGTACAATCAGCGTCTACGTCACGGCTCTCAGCCCGCCCTCTGTTCGTTGATTGGCCCGGCCGTCCGAAGGCCGCTGGAAAACTGAAAGATAGGATGCTATCTCAGACTGACTACAGAAGCGAAATGAAATTGAGCGGAAGTAGGAAGTCTGACGTAGTCAGGCTAATTTTGAGCTGAAACTTCACAGACACATTCTGGGGACACCTGAGACATATATTATGTCTTGTAAAAAGGTGCATAATATGTCTCCTTTAACACTTAAGTTATTTTTCACTCATCTGAATTACTCATCAGTAATCAGTAATGCATCAGGAACATTCACAAACTCACACTGCCTCTTTACCAGTTCATGTCTCAACATCAACATCTTGTCATCTGGATGATCATCAAAAAAAAAATGCAGACTAGATCTTGCTCATTGTCTGGCTGTGTGAGATCTAGTCTGTTTGAAATAAATGCCAAGCAAAGCCCTGCGCTAAGTTTCAGAGAGTCAGACATTTGTCTGACAAAGTTGTGTATGTGAACATATCAGTGCCTTGTTAGTGTTGTGTGTATTTGTGAGAGTGAATAATCATGCCAGTCAGTAGCCCTTTGCTTTATGATTAATTATCGGTGGTGTATTTGTTTGTACGTGTGTGTCATGCGTGTGAAGAATAGTAGCATTGCAGCTGCTCAGATATGTGTGGAAAATAACGAGCAGCAGTAACAGTAACAGAAATTAACGTCTTAACGAGGCGATGACCTCATACTTTTTGTTTAGGCCCGAACTCTTTCCAGGGACTTTAAACATGACACGCAGAATATAAACAGTTTCCATTTGCATGCTAAAACGACCTCCCTTCCCCATTAAGGGCACTAGCACACTGGCAACAAACAGCCACACAAGATATTCATACACAAATAAACATAAACTAACATCTACAAATACTCAAATCTGCTGTTAAGTGTCTAGAAAGGTTTAAAACGATACTCTGTGCTTGAAGATTGAAGGAGACATGTGCTTACGTTTATTCTCTTTTTCTTCTACTCTGCAGTAGAATAGACTTTGTTCTTACTAAAATAATTATAGGTTATCCAGTAAGACATTATTAGTTATAATGGATCAGGATTTGCATATTATAGAGCAGTTCAGTTTTGTAATAACTTGTAATAACCAGTCATCACTATCGGGCGGTAACCTCCAGATTAACCTATCTATAATTCTCACTTTACAATGACATTTAGCACATGAATTCCTTCGTTAATGGTACTTCCTGTCAGAGTCATCCTCTATTATGGAGCAAAGGAGAACCACAGGAGGAGAAGAGGAAAACAGGACACATCTGTGTATGACAACACACACACACACACACATCAACATTCACACCATGTGTTACCATGTCCTGTGCACTGGGTTCCCATACCATGACAGTTGACTACAGTGCTTTCTGATAAAAAAACAGTAAATTAGTCTCTCCGACAATAATAAATGCAGAGTTAACAAGGCCCAGATGGGATCTGCTGATATTCAAAGTTTTCTTGGTTTCTGTTAATCTGTCATATCATTTGATTTACTCTCATGTGTCACACCTGTGTTTAATCAATTACCTCGTTTTACCTCGTTTTTTTTCTGTGAAAAGGGAAAAACATCCAGTATGCGGCAGTCATGTGGGCGAAAATGCCTTGTTGATGCTAGAGGTCAGAGGAGAATGGGCCGACTGATTCAAGCTGATAGAAGAGCAACTTTGACTGAAATAACCCCTCGTTACAACCGAGGTATGCAGCAAAGCATTTGTGAAGCCACAACACACACAACCTTGAGGTGGATGAGCTACAACAGCAGAAGACCCCACCGGGTACCACTCATCTCCACTACAAATAGAAAAAGAGGCTACAATTTGCACAAGCTCACCAAAATTGGACAGTTGAAGACTGGAAAAATGTTGCCTGGTCTGATCAGTCTCGATTTCTGTTGAGACATTCAGATGGTAGAGTCAGAATTTGGCGTAAACAGAATGAGAACATGGACCCATCATGCCTTGTTACCACTGTGCAGGCTGGTGGTGGTGGTGTAATGGTGTGGGGGATGTTTTCTTGGCACACTTTAGGCCCCTTAGTGCCAATTGGGCATCGTTTAAATGCCACGGCCTACCTGAGCATTGTTTCTGACCATGTCCATCCCTTTATGACCACCATGTACCCATCCTCTGATGGCTACTTCCAGCAGGATAATGCACCATATCACAAAGCTTGAATCATTTCAAATTGGTTTCTTGAACATGACAATGAGTTCACTGTACTAAAATGGCCCCCACAGTCACCAGATCTCAACCCAGTAGAGCATCTTTGGGATGTGGTGGAACGGGAGCTTCGTGCCCTGGATGTGCATCCCACAAATCTCCATCAACTGCAAGATGCTATCCTATCAATATGGGCCAACATTTCTAAAGAATGCTTTCAGCACCTTGTTGAATCAATGCCACGTAGAATTAAGGCAGTTCTGGAGGTGAAAAGGGGTCAAACACAGTATTAGTATGGTGTTCCTAATAATCCTTTAGGTGAGTGTATATGGCCTTCAGTTTTAGGGTACGTTTACACGACAACGATGTACTAAAACCACAAAAGTTTTACCTTTGCATTTTTTGAGTTCAGGCGACAAAGTTGACAAAACGATCCATGTTCACACGGATCCGCGAAAACGACTAAAAACGCTGTATTGTGCTGCCAGGCCAATAGTTGCCGATGTCACGATGTCTCATGCACATGACATCATAGTTTTCACAAATTCTCGTTTTTGTAGTTTACGCGGAGACTATAACAGCATTGTTTTCAAAAACTTGCACTTTGAAACCCGTTTTCAAAAGTTTGCATTTTCAGGCCCCCAAAACGCTGTTGTCGTACGCCTGTAAATGAACGGCCAAAATGCGTAAAATGTATTCTGTTTTCAGTTGAAAACGGTGTTGTGCAAACGGCCCCTTAGTTCTTTGATATGGTCCATGTATAGAGGTTGTTCTGTTTCCTATTTTGCCTGAGAAATGCTTTTTGAGTTTTGTGTTTTTCATTGAAATACACTTTTTGCGATTCGATCCAGCTCATTATTTTTGTTTTGCTTCAACCATTCGCTGACAAGTTGTTTATGTCTGACACTTTTTAATGAGAAAAAAAAAAGACTTTTAAACCTATACTATGGTGTCTATAATGGAGACCTTTACTTTTTAAAATAATGTAGATCAAATTAGCCAAAATATTTAAACGTGAGCATGGGTATATTTGGAATTAAGTGAATGATGGGCGTTCGGATTCTGCAGAGACCTGTGTAATTTTCTGCTGAGTTCTGTGCATGCACATTCTTCATGAGCCTGCGGGTACCTCTTAATGGTTCAAAGACACATCAGACCACAGGAATCCAGCTCTGAGTTAATACTCTGATCGCCCACCCTGTCCACCTGCTTTTTTATTACAGTTTTTCTCAGTCGCTTTGGTGCTTTTCTCAGATCACATTTGAAATTCTCAAAACTACTTCAACCTCTACATCATCTAGTCAATTGTGCACATCGTAAAAGCAATTTCTCATTCTTTTGAACAAATTGCAAAAGGTACACTCGTGTAATTTATTATGTACAACTGTCTGCTGTTTCCTACATTAATTATCAGTTGCTTATGTCATGTTGATCAAAATGGCACTGATATGCCATTTCATATGTGCCAACAGATTTGGCAAGCGATCCAGTATTTGCGCTCTGGAGAGTGTCAAAGATTTCTATTTACAATGTGGTTTTGCAACGTTAAGCAATGTAACCAATCACAAACATGTCTGTTGATTTCTTGAACGCAATGGCCAATCAGAGGCGTTTAAGTTAGAATCCACTCAGTCCACCAGTTTTTGTTCAGAGCTGACTTCTGCAAACTCACAAAATCTTCTCATTATAACAAAATGCAGACATTTTGTACATAACAGACTCATTGTGCAGTCAGCTTCATTAGCCACGTTTCCATTACCCTTCAAATTTGCGAAATTGCGAATTGAAAATACACCCAATGGAAACACGTCAATTTCGTAAAAACTCCCATTTATCGCAAAAAGGTTTTTACACTCGCAAGAGGTGGTTTTTCAGGCAATTCGAAAAATAAATATTTCCTAAACCTGTAATGGAAACATTTCCAGGTCACCTGACGTGGTATATTTGGACAGAATACGAGACAGAGTTCTTTATTAAATTCATATAAGACAAAAGAATTACAGGAATAATGGATTCTAAACCTCAAATAAATGCCACAATAGAGACCTCGAAGCAGATATGAAGGAGAAACACCCAGAAACACCTCATATGTGCCGCTCACAAGTATAATAAGGGTCATTCCTTACCATTAATGCTAGTAAAACACACATACATCCCCTTCGATTAATAATAATGGCTAGTGCAGTGGCTGGGATATAGTACATAAACCAACCAACGACCGTTGCCATGGTTTTTGGAATGATTTTACTTATCGTGAGAAAAAAAAAAAAAAATTTTTGTCGCATAACATCGGTTAATGGAAACGCGCCTATTGATTATAACGGAACTTTGTGAGATCACAATTAACTAAAATGAGTGACAGCTTTTTGCAATTTGCACGCTTTCTGCCATGCCAAAACCTGCACTATGCTTTTTTTTTCTGTTAAAATTAGCAGTGATGCTTTACATAGATGCTTTAATAATAAACAATTCATCAGGAGCATTTATGCTGAGATCTGTAGGTTGTGCGGCAACACGTAACTTGAAACCATTTCATGTAAATCTATTTAAATATGTTTTAAAGGGGAAGTACATCTCCTTAGTCTTAACCTGGAGTTGGTTCACCCTCCGCCTATGAATCTGTCTGAGAAAGACTTACAGATAATTTAATAGTCACATAAAGCACAACATACTGCAAAACCCAGGCTAATTCAAGAATGTTCAGTCAAATGTCAAAGCCAGCCTGCACAAATCTGACTTTCTGTGTCATTTGTGGATGTAAACATGCTCAAGAGGGACTGCAGGTCCTGATGACTTAAAGATTGTGTACTCAGTAATGCATGGTGGTATGTGTCAACTGTCAAGGTGTTGGGAAATCATTACTCACTGCTGTCAGTGATCGTTTGGTTGTCCCAGTCCCAAGCCTCCACGATCAAAGTGTACGCTAGCTAGGAGATAGAGAGAAAGAGCTGGTTAGCTAATATACACAGACATATAGGTCTCCACAGTCAAAGTCTATGCAAAAGACAAACAGAAAATATCAATGAAATAATACGCAGTCCAAAAAACAAACAAATAAAAAACTATGGCACAAGAAGCACAGACATACACAGTACTTATAAGTCTGCCCACAGAAAAAAATAAAAGAAAGACTGATTACACAAACATCCAAAAGTTCAATGTTTATGTATTCACATTAACCTCACAAAACATAGAAGGGAATCCAAAGACATCCTCAAAAAAGAAGAAAAAGAAATAAAATATTCAAGTATAATAATATCTAGGGATTTTTTTCTATTACTCTAGGGATATGGTTAGTTTGTAGCCATTATAAAACAATATCAATTTTTTTTATGTCCATTGAGATAGCATGTGAATATGTGTGTGTACCTTTTTAACAGGATGCAAGTCATAATAGCAATGTGAATAACCTGGTTCCCACAGTCTGGTGACTGATTAGCCCGGTTATAAACCAGATGAGCAATGAGAAGATGTAAGGACTTTAGTGTGAGTGTGCATCAGGTCACTGCCGCAGTCAACACATTCATAAATGATTGTGTGATGTTTATGCATGCATGTTTTTTCTACACTGCACATGCTTCAACAATGTTCTTTAGTTCATTCATTGCGTGGGAAAATGTTTTGCTAAGTCAAGTCGATTAACAACATGACTTCAGAAGGTTCCTGAACCAGCAGTATTTTACTGTGAGGTGAGGGAGAGGTCATGTTCTTTCTCAAATAAGGGGTAGTAGCGTTTCTTTCCTTTAATCTGACAGAACCTGAGTGCTTTTGGGATTACAAACACTGTCCTGGATGGACATTTCAGGAAATGTCTGAAACATTGGAAAGAAATCTCTGGCACAGACATAAGACAGAATAGCATACGTGTAATAAGCTTCTGTAGGACCCCTTAACTGTCACCATCCGGCTAAGCGTGACGGTGGGCGCTCTTTTTATTTATTTCCTTTTTTTTCGTATCACATATTTTAGTAATCATCATTAATTAGGTATAATTCGAAAGTTTACAAACTCAAAATTCATCCTGTGAAAACCATTTTGAAATTGGACATTGATTTACTGTGGTAATGGTACTTTAAATTCTTTTAGCAGGCTCCTCCCCTAGTGGGCGGTGTCAGGTTTCATATTACAAAATTAATTTGAACTACTTTATAATCAAAACCTTTTCTAATCTTACAAAACACATATCGTTGGAAAGGTCTGGATGATTGGAGTCTCAAGGTTCCATATTTGCAGACAATTTTGTGATAGAAGTGATATTTAGACAGAAATGTATTAATTTGCTACAGGAGAATGCATCGGAAAACATAGGAACTTAAATTTTTGTGATATCAACTTCAAATTTGGAACACAACTTGGTTATATAAATGGCTTTGAAGTTATAGTAATTTTAGAGTAAAAATTATTTTGTAAAATATATATTTTATATAAAATAAAAAATGTTTACTACAGTAAATTTGATTTACAGTAAATTTAAACTTCCATAACTTTTTCATTCTTTAATTTTTGCTTTCACTTCGGCAATAATCTGCTGAGTGTCTTCTTTAAAACAAGATCAAACTTAGACCTATGTTCCAAAGCATTCTTGGTTTACAACCATTTAAGTTTTGACTATTCTCAAAAAGGGAGGTGACAGTTAAGGGGTTAAGCCTGTACACATGTCTTGCAATTGGTTTAAAATCCCAGATTTCCAATACTTTGAGACAGAAAATGCAAGGAAACAGCTTTTTATGTTTCAAAGAGCCACTGCAGAGGACCTTTATGAAGAGGTGTTTTTAGCAGGTCTACGTATGTTTTGCAGAGAAGTTAAATTTTTTTGGTTTGGGCAGAGATCAGGTTTACTGCAGCAGCACGGCATGAGAAACATGCCCATGGATTTTGTGTGCTGACACTCATGCATCTATTCTCTGGAAGCATGAATCAGCACGCTAACATCAGTGAAGCCAAACCGCTCAAACTTGTAGGTGCATGCAGTAAATGGAAAGAAGGAAAGACTCCTGATGCAGGCATGGCTTCAAACCTTTCAATAAACCTCTAAGCAAAATTCACAAATCTTACCAATCCTTTGTTCTTTTTGGCATTTCATTGACATTTATTTTATGTACATTTTTACTTGTATATACTGTAGACAGGCTACAACAGATACGTAAAGTATGCACAACTATAATGGTGGTAGAGATTGAAGGATGTTCATTAAGAAAAGATTTAACACTGTAAATGGGCAACTACTGGTCATCTACAAAACACCATCATCATCTTAATATAAAAATATGATCAAGTCCTGTTATATAAACTTAAGAGTGTGGCAGTAATATTGCTCCAGAAATGCCATCACTCTTGTCTTGTTGGGTTCATAATTTCAATGTCTTAGAGAAATGAGTGAAAGGTACATGGCTATGCTTTAAAAAAAAAAGAATATATATATATATATATATATATATATATATATATATATATATATATATATATATATATATATATATATACTGATCTTCTGCGTTTTGTTTCTCTAAAATATTTCC
This sequence comes from Scardinius erythrophthalmus, assembly GCF_964197995.2. Lineage (NCBI taxonomy): Eukaryota > Metazoa > Chordata > Actinopteri > Cypriniformes > Leuciscidae > Scardinius > Scardinius erythrophthalmus. Next base: position 18,408,418 of record NC_138241.1, read on the forward strand.
AAGTTCATTATTCCATTTAACCTGGAGCTTTTTGCGATCATCACATCCTGCTGAAAACTTCAAACAGACTCCATTCTTGACTTTTTGATTTATTGATCATTAAACTTCAATATTTTTGTGGAAACCCTGATACACTTTTTAAGAATTTTTTGATGAATTTCAAAAGAACAGCATTTATTTGAAATTTAAATATTATGCAACATTATAAATGTCTTTTTTCTTTTGATCAAAATGTGTTAACACACTATCATAATCATCTTACAAAATAAAATCAACTATGTGTATGCAGTACTGCCATATTAATGTATTAATATACTTTGTTATGATGCTTACATTACAATATAAAATAATGATTACTGTGGGAACTGGAAAGGACAGTGAATCTATTTTTATTTTTATTTTTTTACTTATCTTTGGTTTAGTTAAGATAATATTGTATCTTTGTTTAATGCTCAATTCATTTTTTTCACAAACATTTTGTTTGACATGAAACAATAATTGGCGGACCCCCTGTAGTACTGCCACAGACCCCCTAGGAGTTGCGTACAGCTTTATAATATCCAGAATAAGATCCAAACCCCATTAAATGTGTAAGGATGTTGAGGAATCAGTGTCAGCACACTAAAGAAAGGGAAAGGTTTTGTGTAGCATTAGTTTGCAGCATGAGCATATTAATGTAAGCACCTGGTCAGTGGTGTAACACAGTTACTAATCTCCATAGACAGCCATCAGACACCAACCACCAGTCTAGGGAGGAGCAGGAGAGGGGAAGATTTTATCTTTCCTTAGTTAGAGGGAAATAAGACACCCACATGCATATACACATGCCAGCAGATACACAGGAACACACGCACACACAGGCAATGAATAAATTACACTTCCTAAGTGACACTGAGCAGGCAGTGCCACAGTTTTTACACATCAGAGGACAGTGAGGGGGACGTACTGTACTGTATATTGCAAGAGTCCAGCCTGAATGTGCCTTTCATCGTTAACATTCATTGCGTGGGAAACACTCGCACCAGGTGTGAACACATCGTTCTAGGATTTAGGTCAAATGCAAATCAATGCACAATAACACACATACACACACACACACACACACACACACACACATACAGGAACTGTTTCACCTAAAAGCTGAATGTGATATGTGCAGGTTGGTAACACACCTGTGTTCTAAATTCACTTCATACCCAATGTGCTTGGGTTTCCATGGCACAGAATTAACAATGCAATTCCATTGTGTGCAATTTTCAATGAAAGAGGTGGTGGTTATTTTTTAGCAATAAGCCAAGTTAAGCTGGTGTATTTTATTGACATTTAGATGTACATTTTTACATGTATACACAGTCTACCACCGATACTTGAAGTTTGCAAAACTACACAATATCATCACTATCTTATTATTTAAAAAATATTATCGAGCCCTGATATAAACGTACAGTTTTTCTGAATTGCTCAAACACATTCTCTGAACCAAATTCTCAATAGTCTAAACCAATTTGTCGAATAAATCACTCTTTCTGTAAAACATTAAACAAGTTCAGGTAGTTAAAACACTGTTTGCAAATCTCATGCACTCTTTTTTTCAAAACTCTAAACACATTCTCACTCACTAAAACACATTTTGCACTGTGATGCACTTATGTTTCAAAATGCTAAAATTTTGGGACTCTGAACTGATTTGTATCATGTTACAGCCCAGGTAGGCGAAAGTTAAACACAACTACAACACAGTTGACATCGTTTATACACAACGACTCAAAAAGTGATACCAACAATGGATGGAAACAATACAAGAGGGAGAGAAGGAAGAGGATGAGTAAGAGGAGGTGAACACGCAGGAAGAGGATGAGGATGAGGAAGAGCAAGGTGTGGAGAGTGTTGTCAAGGCTGGATCTGCTAGGGTTTTTCCCTTTGCCTGCAGAGATGACATTGTCTGAGAAGTGGAGAAACTCCTCCGGCCGGACCAACATGAAGACATGATGCTGAAGCAGACTAAAATCTCTCTCACTGACCTTGATTCTGCAGTTGCGCAACTCTTCTGAGTGTACTTTACTGTAACATGCTTTTCATTTAGAGTTTTTTACTGTAACCTTTTTGGCTTTTGCAGTTGGGTCACTGTATTTTCACATTATGCAAGTGGTGAATATACAGACATTCGACAGGCCTACTATTCAATATTCAGTACAATACTTGCAGTGGATACAGTATACAATTTATTCATCTTACTACTGTAAGTTGTCATTACTATACTTTTTTACATAATTGCAAAACCCAGAAAGGAACATGTTTGCATTAATAAGTCTGATAGTCAAATAGAAGCAGAAGAACCCAATGCAGGTTTGCATCAAACACCTGCTCTAACGCTCAGCCAACTACAGAGCACTCAGAAAATAGGAGAAAGAAACAGTCGTGAAACAAGAGACCCAACACTCATCCAAGATTTAAAGAAAGCAGGAAGGGGTGAAAGGAGGACAGGAAAGATCTGAAAATAAAAAGTAGAGGAGATCCAGTATTTAGTCATGCAGACCCTCATAACGTTTTCTGCTGTCAAGAATGATAGAATCAAGTTTGTTTTGTCACTAGCATCCCTCTCTCTTTCAGTAAAACTTTCAATGCAGCTTCTTGGCAGCCAGGTCCACATTTATGCGATATAAAACAGAGACATAAATGATAAAGACACAGTATTAAAGTGGCCTGACCCCCATATCTCAAAACAACCAGATTCACTGACTGCTAATGTTATCTTTGGTAAAGATATATTGTTATTGTGCATTCCTGTTTGGTTTGTAAAAAGATCTCTTTTCTTGACTGTGTATTCAGGGTTTAGATTGAAGACTGAAAACATAATCGTAAAACAGAACATGAACTTGGGGAGCTCTTACTTTGAAAATCTAAAAAAAAAAAAAAAAAAAAAAAGTGGTATGTGTGTGTGTGCTCAGTGGGACAAGATTTTTTTTTATCCAAAAACAAAAGATTGTATGCTGGAAGAGAATCAAAGATCTCACAGCTGTAGGACGTCAAGCACAGCAGGACTTATAAGGCCCATAAACATCACCTTCCGTAAACTGCGTCCCTCCCCTTGGCACACCAGATTTGCTAAGAAACTATGGACAATGGCAGATGCAAGTGTCTTGGCAGATTTCAAATCAGCTGATGTTGATCTAAATAACAGTGATGATGTGCAGAGTGCGTTGATGCAACTGTATCAAACAGTATATTGTGTGCCATCATTCCTATTCGTTTTTGAATAATTTATGAGGACCTAAAGGCAGACAAGCTGCAGAGAAGAACATTATGGGAGGATTATTCCCATTAGCAAGTGTTTATTTTTGTGGTTTGCCAGTTCCAGAAATAACTATAAAACATCACAGCAGGAGGATTTCCTTCCTATTATGGGCTGTCTTCACCAGAGTTGTTACAGTAACACAAGACTGCAGACTTCACAGACTTCAACAGTTACAGTAGAGAAGAATCTTCAAATGTGCACCAGCTGAATGTGAAATCAGTTGCTCAAATGACTGTTGAAACAGCACTTATAGACCTATTCGTAAGCAGGTGACCGGATAACGGTTCTGAGACACAGCTTACACTTAAAACTAAACCTATAGACTCAAAAGGTAGAATTTGTCCCCTGTGATAGAGTCCTAAATTGAATAGAAAAAAATGTCATATGGTGATTGGAAAAACACAGATGTTCTTCAGCATACCAAGCAAATAAACAAAATAAAATAAACAACTTGTGAGCATGCTATAGTAGCTAGAATGAGATATAACGATAGAACGATAGAACGATAGATAGATAGATAGATAGATAGATAGATAGATAGATAGATAGATAGATAGATAGATAGATAGATAGATAGATAGATAGATAGATAGATAGATAGATAGATAGATAGATAGATAGATAACTGAAGAGCCACCGCGGATATATAAAAAATATTCATGCATAGTCACAATTCTATCACAATTTTATCATCAATTAGGCAATTATTGCATGTTTAAAAGCCACTTTAAAAGGCATGTGTACATAACATACACTGACAGCTCTCACCAAATGCAACTGTTATCACCATGGCTGAAATCTGGAAGCAAACAAGACTCAAATGCAGCGATTCAGTGGTTTTCACTACTTACAAAACAGATTTACCAGGTAAAAAAAAAAAAAAAAAACTCACACTGATGTAAACTCTGTGTGGTTTGAGTTAAATGTTTTACCCACAGTAATGTGCCTTGCGTTATCTTACAAACTATCTGTTCTGGTCTATTTAGCGACAATGCCGCTATCTGAAACATGATCGTGCAGACAACTCCCACTGCCTCTCTCTTTCTCTTCTCTATCTCCTGGGTTGTGATATCACTCCATGAGCATGCCAGCTCTAGTCAAGAACTCAGTCTTGTGTAAATCGTGCCTTTCTTTAAAAAAAATATACTCATCTCATTTTTGCCCAAAACAGCATTCTTGCCCTTCATCATATCTTATGATTCTTTCACTAAGGAAAGAAAAAGATGCAGCTAAGATGTGTTTTATTGAAAGGGTGGCAGGTTCATTAATGATTCCTTTCTACAGTCAAATCAACTGTAGCAACTATTTGTTGTAAATGTAAATTGCTGCAGACCCCCTGCTGGAAAAAAGAGAATAAACTTAAATCAGCAGCCTGATCTAGTTAATAGATAGATAGATAGATAGATAGATAGATAGATAGATAGATAGATAGATAGATAGATAGATAGATAGATAGATAGATAGATAGATAGATAGATAGATAGATAGATAGATAGATAGATAGATAGATAGATAGATAGATAGATAGATAGATAGATGGTCTTCATGCAGCCCCGTGAAGTAAAACACACTACGTCCTATAAATACGACACCATCAGTTACGCGTGTAACTGTATGCTCAGCGCGCGATAGACACGCACCAGCCGCCGCTCGCGCAGCCAAACGCGCGCCGTAACCGGAGAAGCCCTACTCTCATCATCTCTACGATTAACGCCAGTGACCACGGTGACACCTAGCTCTCCTCTTTCCACCGAGTCAAACATTTGCTTTGCAATGAGTGTTTAATGCGCAGGCTACCAGTTGGTGTTGTTAAGACCAAGCATGTTTCACTTGAGCGTCTTGGCCATCTGCTGTAAATTCATGGTAGCTGGTTTCTAACTGGTCTAAACTGGTCGTTAGCCAGTGCAAGGTAAGTAGATCATGTTGGACCATCAATAAACAAGCTTCCAGCTGGTTATATAATCTTAATGTGGTAAAGTGTATAGCTTAGCCTACCTAAATACCTAATAACCATTTAAACCAGCGATATTTTCACATTTAGCCAACCATCTTAAGGTGGATAATATGCAAAATCAATATACTGCGTAGGGGAAAACCCTTAACACAAGATGGAATATAGCCTACGTATGATTTGATACACACCAAATGTCATGTTACAAGCCCATGTGTTTTCAATTCCAATATGAACACCTTTATATGCCTCCTTTAAAATAGTCAACCTTTTTTCTGACACCCTTGTTTTTAACTAGGTTACTGAAGAAAGTTCACAAAATCGAGCATATTTTTTTAACAGTCTATAAAGTACTTATAGCCTATCTAGAAAGTGTATCACAGTATGTAGTAAGTATCACAGTATAAGTATCACAAAAAAATTGTTTGTTTAGTTGAGATCGTATCGGTAAACACCTACCGGCCAAGCGAATTGAAAGGGGATGATAACGGTCCCGAGGTCATTGGCCTGGTTTGGGTTTCCATTGAATCCTTTCAACTGAAATGTATTCCCTCCGACCACGCTCGAGCGTCCAGTGCCGTACGTACAAAAGCCAGATGTGGTGACCTCCACCTGGTATTCCTTTAGACACACTCTCAAGTACGTGTCACATTCGTCCCGGTCGCACAGACCGTCTCGTGCGCTCCGCGCGCCGTCACAGCAGTTTCCATTCGCGAGCTCACCCATGTCATTCTCCACGCTGATCAACTGGAGCTCTAAATAACCCGACGACTGGCACACCTAAAAATAACATAAACAGTAGTTAAAATATGAATTACAAACACTATTGCACAGTATAATGAGTATTGTTCCTAATAATAAAACAGCACATGCAACACAAAATAATATAACGGATAGCCTACAGTAGTGCGTTGATTTGTGGTTAAGAAATGATTGTTTGGTTCTACAGGTATTGCAGAAATACCAATGCACTCGCAGCAAACGTCAATAAACAGGCTCGTGCAATAATGAAATATGCACTTTAAATCCTTTACCGTATTATTAATATATGCAATGCTTAAAGTTTCAAAGTCGGTGCATTACAGTGTACGCGGACTTGTTTAAAAACGCTTTAAACTTTGAGGATCACATGATTCCACTGACAGAAGGATAATTCTATTAGGACAAGAATCCCAAAATCTAATTTGACAAAAATGAATGAGTTTCAGTTCAGTGTAAAGCGGCTGTTTAATCTACGGACTTTACAGATAGTGAAGGAAAAAGTGGACTTAAAAAAGGCTAAAGGAAATTTAACTCACCTCAGTCCAAAACGTCAAAATTAGTAACACTATTGAGAAACAAGCTCCAAAATAGTTATGCATGACTCCTATGAAGTTAATACGACATGGTTAAAAAAAAAAAAGAAAACCAATATATGCATCGGCTACAAAAATCCAGCCATACAAAGTGATTCGTTTCTCCGCAAGATCTCCAGAAGATGAGATGAAAGTCACACACATACATCCACTCAGTTCTCCAGCGCGCTGCTCTCACTATATCAGTTAACTACTAGACGTCTGAACGGACTTGACTGACAGTTCAATAAACCATTGGCAAGTCATCAGCTGTAGTAGAACGTCTGCGGCAGCCAATAGTATAGTCAGAGGGCGGGGCCTCCCGATAAATTATAGATCTGACAGGATTATTGACTTAGTTTGGAGATAATATATATATATATATATATATATATATATATATATATATATATATATATATATATATATATATATATATATATATATATATATATATTTTTTTTTTTTTAAGATTTTTCAAACAAATACTGTTATCATTTAATCAATTTAAATATTTCACAAAAGGAATAGTTTTCCATTCTATAATACTTGACAATTGAATGGTTATATAATTACTGGTAAAAGTATGGTGACATTTTGCCAACGATTATTACGCAGTAAGGAATTTTTTCTTTATTTATTTATTTTAGCATTTTTGTAGCATTTTCTCTGCTTGCACTCTTTCACAATCCAAATTGACACTCATGTCAAGGCGCAGTTGAATGTTTTTGGGTAACAGATACAGAGCGCCCTCTAGTGATCGATTACTGGCGAATTATATTATACCGGTTTAAAAAAAAAAGAAAAGAAAAAACGAGCCAGGACCTCGTGTAGTCCTGTCTTTTTTTGCTTTTTTTTTTTGTAAGTTGTACGATATCGTTTTTTTTTATTCCCTCACAAATAGGATAGGTCTACATGTTGAAAAACATCTTGTGAGGCAGTGTTAATTTTGACAGCAAATTCTGATTTAGTCTTAGTCTTAGTCTTTTGAATAACACACCATTTAGTTTTAGTCACATTTTAGTCACCTGAAATCTTTTAGTCTTAGTCTAGTTTTAGTCGACTAAATATCATAAGAGTTTTAGTCTTAGTCTAGTCTTAAAGTCTTTTAGTCTTAGTCTAGTTTTGTTTTAGTAGAACAAATATTAGCAGATTTTAGTCGACTAAATCTAGTCGACAGTTGACCTGACTAAATGTTTATCAGTCTGTTATGTATTAAGGTTTGAATATGCAATACATACACACACAGATTTAACGGCTGTAATACAAAACGTATTTTTTTTTATTCTTAATGTCAAAAACACTGACTGTAGCTTTTTCACAAAAGATAATCTCACATCAGTGTTAATTTTGACAGCAAATTTTGATTTAAAATATAATGGGTTTAAATTGAAATGCATTCATTTAGAATTTCTCTAAAATTTCCAAACCCATATACTCCCAGAGAAAACATTAACCTGCTAATATGAATGATTTTAAAGTTTGAACGTGCAATACAGATACAGATTTAACTACTGTAACTTAAAAAATGTCCTAAAATTAAATAAAACACTTTTCCTAAACACAGTCTTCTTTTTCAATGAATGATAGCATATGAATTCTTTATAACTTGCATACATCATTCTCTATTCTTTCAAACAGACATATTTATTTGTATGAATTAAATATAATTAATCCTTATTTTAAAGCTATTAACGAGCAGTGAATGCTTTTCTCTTTTTCTTTTGTTGCTTGATCAATATTAAGGACACAGACCGCATTAGGTTTATTACCCACTGTCACTTTAAGACATCGGATCATGTCGAATGACATGCGGATCCAATTGCACTGATGCACATACAACTGTTTAAGACAGGGGTCACCAAACTAAGGCCCGCGGGCCGACTCAGGCCCGCCACCCCCCTTTGACTGCCCCCCCCCCCAGCCCCTCTGCCCCCAACCACTTGAATCGGCCCTATGAGGCAATCCCCAAAAGTCGTCATGGACGGTACGTCATGGTACGGGCGTCACAGTTTGGTGCATACATTTACACGGAGAATACACGGTATAAAAATAAATAAAACTTGCGTGCAATTTAATTAATGTAATGCGGAACTACTGTTAGATACGCGGATTCTTAGGGACACCTAATCTGTAGCTCCGCCTTAGCTCTGAAGCAGGCTGCGGTGTAAAGATTGCAATGCTGGAATATGTTGAGAGAGAGGTGTGGGCGCGATCGAAAAGTCGTAAAGTGTTTTTGTTATTTGTGTGTGTGTGTGTGTGTGTGTGTGTGTGTGTGTGTGTGTGTGTGGCGCAGCCGCGATCGAACAGTGGAAACATAAAAACATACTCCGTCATTTAGTTTATGCAGGACATCATTCAAACTGCAAAGTGTTTAAGTTACTGTGAATTACATTTTTAGGGAAAACAAATATATTAATCTGAAATGTAGCAGATTAATTTTCAATTAATTCAGGTCCAATTACCAACCATATCAAGGTATTTTTATTAATTGAATTAATGAACTAATTATATAAAACTATTGTCAGTGCACTACAAATAAACTGGTTCTATGCCTTTACTTTATTAATAAAACTTATTTAAAAAAAAATACAAGGCTTAAGACATTTATTTTTCTTTTGGTGGTCCAGCCTGAGACATGCACAAGCCTTCTGCATTTTTGTTTTGCTTTTCCCTTCATTGTACCCAACCGTGATGTCTGAACCGAGGTATGAACCGAACCGTGACTTCTGTGTACCGTTCCACCCCTAAAAGAGAGTGCAGAGTTTTCAAAGAACAGTGGACCAACGATTATTTGTGAAGAATAACTTTAAATAAAACAAAGTGTGAAGACTCGATTACAACTTTTGCAAACCACTAGTAAAGATAAACAAATATGTGCCAGGAATCAAGTGTTGATATAGTAGTGTGGATATAGTAGTGGGGATGGCTGTGCCAGGCTAGTAATCTCTACTACACAATGAGGCCTGCTGGTGGTCATTTTGGTCTGGGTCATACAATTCTATGTTATATAGCTGACCCGGCCCCGGCCCCCCATCACAGTCAGGAACGATAATGTGGCCCCCAGAGAAAAAAGTTTGGTGACGACTAGTTTAAGACATATTTAACCCACATTATTTACGTGAATACTCTCCAAAACGGACATTTAGACATAATGTTGTGTGTATCTGTCGATTCAGAAACGAAAGAGAGCTCAATTCCGTACTCGCGCGCTGTATAGGTGTCTATGTGAGTGGCTGCACGCTTCGCGGGTCGGGTGTGTGCGCACAGAAAACCGTACCGAATAGAGCTCTTTTTTTGCGTCGTCACTCTTATTCAGATCTACATGTCTGCTCTACTCATTCTCCCAGACGTTTACATGTTTTAACGTTTGATGAGACATGCAGCGCATGCCAACTCGTGTGCCGTTGGGAAGATCAGCACGTCACAGTACAAATATGCGCATCTACCACAAACGCAGGACATCAGACCGGATCGCTTCCCAAATCGTCACTATCTAACATTTTCGTCTAGTTTTTATTCGTTGACGAAAATGTCAATAGATTTTCGTCATAGTTTTCGTCATTCAAAACTAGTTTTTATTTAGTTATCGTCTCGTTTTCGTCTGTGAAAAAATGTCGTTGACGAAAATAATGACGAAAATTATTCGTCAACGAAATTAACACTGTTGTGAGGATATTTGAAGTAAATAATCACACTTTGAAAGGCTCATTAAACAGCCAAATCATGTTGTGTGTGTGTGTGTGTGTGTGTGTGTGTGTGTGTGAAGTTCACTAATGTTTGTTTGTTCAACATTCAGTAGGCCTACTTGCTTTTCACTCTCATATCTCTTTATTATTTTTTGTGCCTGATAAAAGGCACAAAATAATAATAATTTTTTTTTTTTTTTTTGGTCAAAGGCTTCCCACCCCTCAGCTTTGATGCCAGACCTGAACTTTTGCTCTTAGTCTGTTAGTAATAGACTAAACGAGATGATATCACAAATTTACTGTATGGTTGTGTCACATCCTGCTATTTGTTAATCTTTCTCTGTCTTTCTCTGCTCTCTCTCTTTAGGAAATGGGTGACGTTGTAGTCCTAATCTTGCCGTCAGACTCCATCCTGCGTTCTTCTACTGCCGGTCCACAGCCAGAGTAAAGGAATAAAGAAAGGAAGTCAGCCCGAGAGCTACATGCAGAGGAATTAGATGTGAACAATGCTCGCTGCACTCTGAGGATGTGACACACTGCAGCTCTGATAGAAAGAAAGGCACCTGCATTCTGTTAAGTTCACAGAACATGTGCAGATTTGGGAAGGGGGTGGGAAACTGAAATAGTTTGGTTTTACAGTGGATGCACATGGAATGAAATTTACACAGGGTTTTGAGGGTATGACTGATTGAAAGAGCTGTTGTTGTATTCTTTGTCATTGTTGCTCTGAAGTTTGGCCTGCGGGTCAAAAGTATACAATAGTAGTTTTGATACAGTGTTGTTAATTGATCTGTTTGGTTGCAGGATGAGATAAAAGATTAAAGCTTTGTGTGTTGACATAAGAGATTACCTCACATGCAAAAATCACAGTCATACATGCAATGGCCCTAATTATTTTTGTAAGCATATCTTAAGTGGCCAAATATATACGGGACACTCTTGAAGATGCAGAGAGAAACAGAAGTGCTGAAGAGTTAGCGAGCAGGTGTGTCATTGGGAGGTGTGAAATTCTGTCTCAGGTTTATAAATGTCAGTGATGGAGTGTGAGAGTGCTTAACCTCTGACCTCAAGGCAGACTTCTATTACAGCTAATGCAGATTCCCTCAGTGTTTGCACTCTACACCTCTTTTATGGTCACTGAAGGGGTGCGACATGCCAATGGGCTGACCTGAATATGTCATCTTCAGAAGAGGCATCTTACAGCTCACCTCAGTTTGCCCTGTTCTGATTGATCTCTGGAACCCAATTGCAGATCCTTTTGTTAACTCTTTAGTTTTACATTTTCCTTTAAATCATATGAAGGTTTCATTTATAAAATAAAAAAAACTATTAAATGGCCTGCATGTATGCACTCCTGCAAGGGAGCTTGACAGCCCCTGGTCTGTTCAACATTATATGTCCCAAAGAAGACATAAAGTCAAAACATCCTTTTAAAAATGAGCTGAAGCATCATTATGAAGTATCATAGAAATATAGGATTTTAATCCACCTCTAAACTTTGATGCATCTTGTTAGCATATTAACCAAATTTCACGATGGTTATTTCTGCGACTAATGGCACCAAACCAAATTGTTAAGACAAACAGTTTCCACCCCAAACTTACTTCAGTAGTTGAGCCAGTGTTATGTCTGCCTTATCAGGGCGCTCAGACCGCAGTTCCGTTTAGTGCAAAAATGACGACACCTTCAATTAAAAAAAATTAAATAATGTCTGAACATTTTAACTGAAAGTTGTTTATTTTTTTCACAAGATCCAGCCTGAGACTGTAAACCGCTGGTAATTAGACAGCTATGTGACCCCACCACATAGGCCAGTTTTTGAAGCCCAGCTGTGGTTTTGATCCAGGCTTCTGGGAATAGATGGCAGGCGACGTTTAGGTCTGCGGCCCACGAGGGTTAACCTCAGGCGGGTATGTGCGTGCCTAGCAGTGGGTGGGTATGTAAAGGATGGAGCTGTTATCAGCTCAGTCAGCTGTGCCAATCATTCATTGCATTAGAGTGCTGTAAGAGAGGGAGGAGCACACACACACATACACACGCACACACAATGAGACATTGTGTTGCTTATATACAGTGCTGAATAGAAGGAGATAGGCAGGGCTGGTTGAGCATGGATTATGTATTTCTCAGAGAAATCCCTAAGGATCCCTTGTGTGTAACTCTGACCTTTACACATGAGAATATTCTCTATTGTGTGTTTTTGAGGGGTGGGGGTAAATACAACAGTCCTCAAATTTGACTGGGACTTTTCACTGTTTTTATCACTCCGCCTGTCTCTGTTTGTGAGTTTAAGACAGACACTACATCACTGCATTAGTGATGGAACTTTTACAGCAAGCAGAAGTCCACTAGGGGACCTCAGCAAAAGGGCCAAAGGATGACATAATATTAATCAATTATTATTAATATATCAAAATAATACAACTTTAATCTAAATTAAAAACAAAATTTATTTTTCCCTTCAATTAAAGGGATAGTTCACTTTGAAATTAAATTTTGGTATGTTTTAGCTTACCTCAAGGGCATCCAAGATGTAGGTGTCTTTTTTTCCGCAGTAGTTTCAAGAGAGTCCAAATTAAAACAATTCCCCATCGTCCAAATTAAACAATTCCCCGTCGTAAGTACACATTGATGGCCTAAGACACGAAACGAGCGGTTTGTGTGAGAAAACGAAAAGTATTTATATAGTTTTTACCTCTTATACACAGCCACGTCCAAGTGATCTGAGGGCGCGCGCGCATCCTGGTGTGTGACGTGTGCAGACTGGTGCATAGATATATATACACTAGATGTCGCCTTGTCTACGGCAGTTCATTGGAACGAATGTCTTTAAGGCGACATCTAGTGTATATATCTATGCACCAGTCTGCGTACACGTCACACAGCAGGAAGCGCCCGCGCCCTCAGATCACTTGGACGTGGCTGTGTATAAGAGGTAAAAACAATATAAATACTGTTCGTTTTCTCACACAAACCGCTCGTTTCGTGTCTTAGGCCATCAATGTGTACTTACGATGGGGAATTGTTTTAATTTGGACTCTGTGCATGCTCTTTGAGACAGTGACCATAGACCTGCATTAAATGACTGACAGACAAGAACGGTTTGACCTAAAAATATCAAAATTGAAACTACTGCGGAAAAAAAGACATCTACATCTTGGATGCCCTTGAGGTAAGCTAAAACATACCAAAATTTAATTTATTTATAATTTATTTAAGTATTTTTTTATTATTATTAAAGAACATGCAGCTTAAAACTTCTAAAATCACAAAAGTAATCATGGTATATCAATACTCCCAGTTTCTGTTAATGAAAAGTCTTCGAATATTGTGTTGGACAGCAGGGTGCAAAAAAAAAAGGTTAAGAGACACTATTTTACAATGACATTCTGCAGGTTAAATGGTTACGCCAGTAGGCTAGGTGACGACAAAGGACTTTATTAAGGGTCTTTATAAGTAAGTGATTGAATAATTTATTCAAACAAATCAAAACACAGATTTATTCAGGAACGCCACTATTCGACTATGTTCGACGAAGAAGTGGCGGCTAATTCTGCTTTGGCTTCGTTTGAAACTCGTTTCCCACATCAGACAAAGATGACAATATAGTTTTTAAAATGTATGTGATTTCGTATGAATTAGTACAATGTGATTTATATGGAAACAAATGATTTTTAGAAAAAAAATGTAAGCATGAAAGTCCACCCCTAAACCTAACCATCAATGTGTTGTAAGCAGTTTAAAAAAAAAAAAATATGACTGAGATTGTAAACTTATAAATTAGCCGCCAATTTGCCAAAATGTAAAATAGTTATGAATTGCCATGAGAGTGTGTTGCAGTATCACACTCACAACCATATTGTTGGTACAAATATCATGTATATTCGGGATATAGCTTGCATATTTTAAGGATAAAACTTTATGAACAGAATTAAGTTCCTCTTCAGCCTTGCTGTGTATTTAAAGGCCATGTACTTTCACTGGTTACTGGTGCTTAAACATGCTTTCCCTTTCTTGTTAAGACTTGTTAAGATTTTTTAATGACTTCTTTTGCACTCCTCCAAGTTCTCGTGTTTTTTTTCCGAGGGTAGGAACAAGGGAACTGTTCTTGGGGAGGGAAAGATCCTGTGCAATTGTGTTTTACACAGAGGTATTTTTCTGTATGAGGTAACATTTCCTACAATAGTGAGAGAATGAGAGAAAAAAGTGAAGAGAACCGGGTCCAGAAACTTCATTGTTGAGAAATCTGTCAAAGGTACTGCGTGATGCAGGGGATTCGAGGGGAATTCCACAGACATTCCTGTCTGTCCCAAGCACTTCACAGCTTAGTTAAGCAGCACAGGAAAAACACACATCATGACTCAAGGTCATATCACTCTCCCTCTTCCACGGTAAATCTGCCTGTAGAATCCCATGCCAAATCACATTCCAAGTTTTTGCATGAATGATACAAATTCCTGAACCTTGACACGATGTTGGAGGGAAAACCTTTACATGTGGGGCAATAATCCTTTCATGTGCAGGATTCTGGTATTAATTTTCCAAGAAACGGAGACAGAAAGCATTAAAGAGGGGGAAAGTCTGGCCTCTACATGTCAAGGAGACTACAAAGTGCACACTCACATTTGTCCCTATGCCAGAAATAATGCCTGGGCAGATCTTATCAATCAAAGCAGAACTGAACTCTAGTCAAACAAGAGAAGATGAGAATGGCTCTTATCTTTGTTTACTGTAAGCACAGAACACTCCTGAGTTCTCCGAGGGCTCTTTGTGACATTACAGCTCCGGGTTCTGGATTCGGTTCTAAATGGAGTCAACTTTGTTGACAGTTAAGAGTTTAAAGAGCCTGATCTGTTTGCCTTTGACGCCTCAGTGGCGCTGCTCAGATTCACGGTGGTTTGTATTTCAGAAGCTCCCTGGAATGTGATTTATCATTTTCGAATTGTTCTCATATGAACTGATAATGCGTCATCTTAGTGGTGTCATGCCAAAAGAGCGTTGTGATGTCATGATCGAAATAACCTTGAAAGAATCTGAATTCTGTGCTTCCAACTTTGTTGCAGAACTTAGGGGAGGTTTCATCTCTTTTTCTCCCTGTGCAACAATCATGGCCCATAAAGACATTTTTTACTGAATCTGCCGTGGAATAACTTTTTAAAGCTCAGACCTGAAGCCCGGTGAACAGTGTGAACCAGGCCTTATCGCCCAACATCACCGCCTTAGCTCCCTAGATGCTCTTGTGTCTAAATGGTAGCAAAACCCACAGCTGTGTTCCGACTTGCAGTGAAAAGCCTTCCCAGAAATGAGGAAGCTGTTATAGCAGAAAAATTATGGTTTTAAAAGAAAATATTCAGCAAGCATGTATGGGTGTGGTGTCAGGAGTCGACATACTTTCATTTAGGATATACTGGAAAACACTTCAATATTTTGATATAAATATCGTAAACGCATCATTCAGTCAGAACACAATGTAACTATTGCTGTTTAAAATTAGGTAATTTGTTGCTAAACCTCTTGTTCTATTTTCTCTATTGTATTGTACTCTATTTATGAAAAAACAGTGGTTAACTCGTTTTGTTTCATGACCCAAATTTTCCTTTGGACATCTCATCAAAATGTAAACATAAATGAAACATAAAACATAAATGTAAATGAAATTTATATTACCATGCATGAACTACACTGATGTGGGATTTACTTTAAAACAATTTTCATTCAGAAATCACTTGTAAATTTCACACATAATTACAAAGAAACAGCAAGTAATATTAAAGTAAATGTAAAATTTTGAAGTAGAAAAAAACGAAATAGTATTTTCTTGTAAATCCTACTCCAAAAAATCATGTTTTACAGTGTTCAGTGGGCAAAAAATATGCAAAACATAGGCTGAATGGAAATATTGTCAATTCTATAAATACATAAATGCATTTTATGTACCAGGTTGAACAAACCCTGAGCCAAATAGTGTTTTATCAAGTGATGGATTATTTGATCGAAATACTTTATTGTTTGACTGAACGCAGATCTGTTTGCGCAGATTGAAGTAAACATCATTATAGAAAGTGTTTTCTATGATAAGCTTTATTTTGCCATCTTAACCTACATGATTACATGCTTTGTGTCATTTTATTATTTTTTTGCATGTATCATCGTTTTTTCCCCTCTGCTGACAGTAACCACCAGTTGAGAACCACTGATATAAACCAATATGTTTTTTATGATTGTCCAGGGCTTTCTCAGATCTGCGCTCTGTATCATTTGCTTTTCTTTTAGGTGGATAGATGACAAGCCCACACACCGGACAGGTTGATGACGGTGATTCAACCTTTGAGCATTACTGCTCTTAAACACTGCTAGACATTATGTCTCCACACTGCATCAAAGACACACACACTCAACACCTATACATCTATTGAACTACAGTATCATTCATTAAAGCCTCACGATAATAGACGCAGCGTCTCTCTGTGCTTAGAGAGATCTGTGAAGGTGGGTATTGCAATAATAGGGCAGCTGTTTTGACTTCAGAATGTGTGTGTGTGTCTGCACGTCTGGATATGGATTAACTTAATAGTGTGTGTGAACCGAGAAGTGTCTTTTAAGTAGGATTTTAAATTGTCTGGCTCCAAAACGCAGTATTACGGTCAGTCTTTTACGCAGAAGCCAATTATTACCTGACCACATAATAATGTAGTGTTACAATGTAAATCACTGTCTGTACAATAAATAATTTCATGATTTCGTGATCACAAATGTGTCACATTGCATGGTCTCTGAGAAAACAGAACATTTTTCATATGATGTATATCCAACACAAATATAACTGCAAAAAAAATTGTATTTATCTATAATGATAAATACATGTAAATCCACCACTTCACTATTTTTAGCATCATTTACTAGAGGAACACAAACAAAAGCTTTCAAGACCACAGTCTGTGAATGTAAAACAACAATGAAATGCAATAAGGTCACATGTACCAATATTCAAAAAAAGCATTTATTTATTGCACAGTTTCTTCTTCTGAATATAAAATTATATATTTAATTTGGATTCCCCTTAATTATATTAACCTATGAAAATGTTGTCCCTCTGCATGACTGCAAGCTTCTATGTTTTATCCTATCACTGTAGGCCTAATATAACTTATGAAGCCAGGCTGCGTTTTTGTGTGTTGCTTTTCTTAATTCATTTTCATTAAGGGTGCAAAATTATGAATTTATTATTGTGTTAGCCTAATTCATGCATTATTTTGTCATGGACCTAATTGAAGTTATTCCCTGTACAATGAAATATTATGATATACAGACATCAATATACTTATATTGATCAGAGTGAAGATGTTGTCCTGTAGGTCCATATAATAATAATAATAATAATTTGTTGCAGTACACAGACAGACACAGACAGATGTGGATTTACATTCATGCCACTAATTTTCTCTCTTTTTCATTTAAGATACACATGTATGTATTCCATCAAAGAAGCAGCAAGTCCTGCCCCCTGCTGAAGAAATGGAGTGGACCATCCTGGACACTTTACTGGATACCACCAGCGTGGACAGCTTATACGATGACATTACAGACCTAGATTATGTCCCAACACCTACGATGACACAGACTGAAGTGGAACTTGGAGACCCAGGGGAACAAGTTCAAGAGCCAGAGCCCCAGCCAGAGCCACAGACTGATGTGGAATCACGTCGACCACCAATGAGAGAGCCTTGTGGTGCCAAATGTCGAAGAAGGTGCACAGACCATATTTCAGAGGAAAGACGGAGGGAGAGGAGTCAATACTGGGAGATGACCAACACAGAAAGATGATCATGGATGTTTTACTCAGTTACCCCAATGCCAACCAAAAGAACAACAACTGGCCCAGAAAGTCACCGTGGCCGCTCATTCATCTAACGGCTGCAAAACCAGAAAGGAGAGCCAAGACAGGTCTGCAAAATGTTTTTCCTGTCATCATTGGGCTACCACCTTAAAAATAACAGTCTAGTCATTCCCATGATGGGGAAGTCGAACACCAGTCCACTGGTTCCACCAAGGACCAGAGAGGAAGGCAGGCTGCAGTCAACAAGATGGACGTGAAGACCCTTGATGACCACATTCCTTCCATCCTTCCATCCTTGTGTGAGCCATTACAGACGGGAGCATGCCCCAAATCAACGGTACCTGCCAAGTGACATCACAATAAAGATGATGCATTCAGACTACCTGGATAAAGGAAACGCCTGCTCCTACCTATGAAGCATACAGGAAGATTGTAAAAGACAAAAAAATCAGCTTTGCCAAACTTGGGGAGGAGCAATCATGCTGAACATGCGAACTGCCACACAGGGGAGACTGAAAGCTCAGATTGCCCAGAGTGCCTAAGGTGAAACAAACATAAGCAGTCTGCCCTAGAGAGCCGCCAAAGCTACCAGGCAGATGCAGAGAGGGACTGGCCGGACATGACATCAGTTCGGAGCGTGGCCCTCCAGAAAGTGATAGACGCATACCAGGAGTCAAGTCAGCAGTATTTACTCGTCGCATCGTGGCATACCGCGAAACATTTGCCTCAGTGGGGAAAAAAACAAACAAAAAAAACACCATCTCTGTATTGTGGCACAAGGTAATGGCTGGGAGAAGTGCAGCGGAAATTACATCAGCATACACAACTGCATTGGAGAAGGAGCGGGATGTACGCCACACCATATTCTGGCTGGACAACTGCAGCGCACAGAATAAGAACTGGTGCCTTCTATCCTCACTCGTCACTCTTGTGAACAGTGACACCATTTCACAGGAGGACATCACACTAAAGTTTTTTGAGAGGGGACACACGTTCATGAGCGCAGACAGTTTTCACCATGGTGTCGAGCAGCAAATGAGGAGCCATCCAGGTGGTGTGGTCTACGACTTTGAAGACTTTGTGAGTGTTGTGGCAAGCTCCAACTCCAGGAAGGTGGATGTTGTCAAATTGGAGAATGCCAGTGTGCTAGATTGGAGGGATGGCCACTCCACTGTCAAGGTCAAGTAAGCGCAAGCACCAAAGCTTGGGGAGATGGTGGAAGATACAGTTGCGGTGTGGCTCTACGAGCCTCTTTTACAAACTATCTCATACGGAGAATGAATTTATGGAATTGGACTTCCTCATGAAGAAATTCTCGCTGAAGGTGCCCACTCTTTTGCGACCACAGAATAGAGGGGTTGAGGAGGTCAAGAAGAGAGACATCATCTGTAATCTTTGTCCTCTCATGCCACCAAACAGGAGGGTGTTCTGGTATTCTCTGCCTGTGAGCAATGTTGTGGAGGATGAGGAGTAATAACCATATGAAATGTGGTGTTCATCAATTATTTTGATTATTATTATTATCATTATTTTATTTATTTATATATATATATATATATATATATATATATATATATATATATATATATATATATATATATATATATAATCTATATACAATCTATAATTGAATGCATGTTTACTAATTTGAAATATCTGTCCCATGTATTCATTTCATTTTGTGTTTATAAACCTACTGAAACAGATACTGCACCAAATAAAATCATCAACTTGTTTATCTTAGTTATCCTCATAAGAGTTTGAAAAGCCTTAGAAACACTACGGCAAAATGATTTTGTTTTGCTCTGTTGAATTGGAGTTTAACTTGCCTATATTGCTCCACAGAAAAGTTGTTTCGCAGTGCTTTAACATTAATGTGATTTGTAGGTATAGCAGATACTACATTACAGATACAGAAACACCCCCAGACACACATTAATCTAATACTCACACATAATAATGTGGTCCTATTCAAAATAAATTGTCCCCATCTGGGCCTTGATACAGCTTAGCAATGTAAGACTTTAAGCAGCCGTTTCAGCACCAGAACAGCTTCTGGGTATTATTGACCTAAAATGGTCAAATTAGTTTGGGTTTGGTATATCCATGTTCAGGAAAACAAAATGGTTCCAATTATTTCAAATACAGTGTATCTAACACACCCAGAGCCCAAGTTGTGGCAAAATAGTTTTTGGAGAATCTGTAGTTACTGCCTTTTTGCTTGGTATGGTGCCACGTTTTTGGTAAGTAATACAAAGCAAGAATACAGTAACTGCAAAATAGGGGTAAAATATCAAATTAAATATGAGGATTGATATGTACAAAGAATAAGCTAATATAAAGTAACAAAACAGCCACATGTAATTAAGAACATTTTATTTAACTTGCAACTTTGGCATTCAGTAGTGTACCATAAAAAAGTATAAATGTAAACAAGCCCATGACAAAATGTAAAGCTAAAAGAGTAAAAATGTACAAAAGTAATAAAATGTAACAATAACAAAAGTCTGAGAAAGTCAGTATGTTCTGAATGTCAATATATCCACATGTTCTGGGCTTCTGTAGATGAAAAACACAAACAGGACTTCAGAGGTGAAACTCCAAATGAAATCCAAATTTCTATGAAATCCTTTTTTTAAAGCAAAAGTAAAGTAGGGCTGCAGTTATCTAGTATTTTATTAATAGAGTATTCTACCGATTCCATCGATATATCGAATAATCGGATAAAAATGGGGTAACAAAGATTGATACAAGTGAACAACAGCCTTTAAAATACAAATATATAATAACAAGCAATAATTGGTTCAGCTAAAGTTTCAGAGTAAGTAATCATATGGGTTTTATTGAACAACACTGTTAAAATACACCATGTAAAAAAAATATATATATAAAAATATAAACATAACAATGTATAACGGCCTGGTGATTGTTGTTGTTACTCTATATATGGCATGACAAAATCCTTGTTTAATATTTACCAAACAACATTTAATTCTATGTCCACTTAATATTTAATATTTTGTCACTTTTGTACGACATGCAACAGCCGCTGTCATTTCTTAAAAAAAAGAACATGTGCACATCAAAACATTCAAACTCAGACCGAGGGGTTAAACTTTTATATTGAAATAGCGATGAAAAACAATCCGCATATTAAAAAACATATTTATGTATTCTCCTGTGTTGTCGTTGATTTACAAATGAATTAGCCTACTTAACTGCGGTTACAAATCTGGTGGTTCCCAGATGAACGTTAAGCAACTCAAACTCACAGCACAAGAAACCCGAGACGCGCTGTATGCATATGATAACAGTGCAATTATGAAACACAAACTGCGTCCGACTTTTGCTTTCCCAAATGCACGTTATTGGAAACCTAAACAAACAGCACATGCAGAGACTGAGTTTGCGTTGAGTAGCGTTTACTGTGAACGTAGCTGAGGTAATTTAAACATTTAATCTCCACGCATGTAAATAATTAAAGCATCGTGATTCTCTGTGGAAAATAAACAGCGCATAGGCCAATGTTTATTTTACTAAATCACAGCAATATTATGATTTTAAATGGTTTTAGGGGCGGGTCTACGTGGTGGCCAGGGGGGGCACCGGCCCCCCCTGAAATTCGATTGGCCACCCCAGGTGCCCCCCCTATAGATGTCTTGTGATTGGTTCATTTTACGGCCAATCAATTTATAGACTCTACTGAAGTTCACGATTCAAAGAAAGAAGTGCAGCGCCAGAGAAATAATAACGGTCGTCGCGGACTTGGACTTTTACTTTATCAATCAAGAGTGTGAAGTCAAGACACCAAACAGAGCTGCCACTCACCACCGAAACAGAAGTTTTAGTTCCAGAAGTTCCAGCTGTTTTAGTTGAGGTCTGCCTTCTTTCTTTTTCGACTGTTTTCCTCTCTTTCTGCTAGAGCTGCCAACTCTCACGCATTCACCGTGAGAGACACGCAGTTTTCACACGCACAGAAAAATCGCGAAGCAAAGAGGCCACGGAGGCCGACAGACTAAACAGAGCAAGTTACTTTATGATATAAAAAACTTAGCTCTCAGATTCTGTCAATTTTATTACGAAATTCAAACAATAAATACCGTTTTGGCGCTTGTAAATGTGACGTGAACCGATCATATCTACTAGCTAATAATAGTAAAAAAACATGAATGAACACTGAAAGATACAGTACAACTTACCGAAATGTATATTCCTCATACATAATATCGATCAATCAGTGTTTTTCATCAGTGTGAAGAGGTCAATAACATAGCTGGAGAACAATTATGTCACATTTACCTCAGGAAAGCCATTTAATAAACATAATATAGCCTATGCTATAAGTTAGCAGTTGGCAAGAAAAAAATAGCTATAGAGAGTATTTAGCTAATGTGTTCTATATTACATATTTATTATATTTTTACTTGTATCATTAAATAAAGTTGTTATTATAATAAAAAAATGCATTATATTTAATTTGAGTTGTTTTAACCTTAAATAATAGCCTACTACCAGCTGACAGGGCTCATAGGTGAGTTGTTTTTTTCTTGAGAAAAAAATAATCTTGTGTAGCCTACCTAATATTTATCCAAATGAGTCAATATTAAATCAAATCACAATAATTGAATTGAAATAATAAAAAAGCGTAGCTTACCAGAAATTGTACCATGTAAACATTGTAACATGTTGTCACTAAACCTAATACAATTCAGTTTAGTTACTAAAATGTTAGTGACAATCACAATACACTTATTATATACCCCCCCCCCCATATACCCCCCCCCCCACTCCAAGCTAAACTCAAAAGTTGGCAGGTATTATTGTTTCTAAACTAAAGACTGTTCTTTAATATATTAGCAGAGCACAATGTAATGGTTCCATATTTTATTTTTAAACTGTGGTGTTTTCATTTAAACTGTTACAATGCTAAAACTTTAACTCTGTGTTACTCAGCTTTTTTGTAAATTAATATGAAAGAAATGTTGAATGAAACACTATGATGTTTTTGCCAAACCATTTGAATTATTACAGTGGGGGGGATTTATTTATTTATTATTTGAAAGAGATTGTGAATAAAACTACTGTATATTGTAATGGCCAAACTACTTATTAAAAGAAAATAATTGACATTGTTTCTGCTTCTGGGGTTTTAAAATTGCTCATTATTAAAATTGCTTTTATTTTATAAACTTGTTAGTTTTATGGAAACACTAAAAATAATAAACACTGGCTCTCAAATTTAACTTAATGGATATATACAGGGATGACAAAAACTAAATTAATCAAAAATGTGCTTTATTACTACATTTTTTACAAGTAACTTTATTCAAGTTAAAAATAAAATAATAATATCAATAGGATTTACGTAATATGCTGTAGAATTTAGCTTTTTTTTTTTTTTTTTTTTTGGTCACTGGCGGCCACCCCGTTTGGAGGCAATGCCCCAGCATGGCCCCCCCACTGAAAATGCTCTAGACACGCCCCTGCTGTGGAACGCGCCACTTCCGGTATTAACAGGTGTTGTGCTATACTACATAGGCTAAAAAAGTCCTCAAACATGATCCACATAATGAATAAGTGTTCCTTTGCAGCTCTGTTGACAATATCAGCCAAAGCTGTTTAAAAAAAAAAGTTTTAAAATGATTTGATCATGCCTGGAGCTTTTAGTTGTTCTGTAGGCTATTTTGTCAAATAAGATCACACTCTATATCTCATCCTATAATCATCTTATTAAAATCTTAATTTAGCACATATATCAGTCTGTACAGTATCCCAGGACAGCTGTTAGAAAGTGCAAGTCTCTGGTGATTAATTCTAATGATCTTTGAGCAGAAATCTTTCATTATGCTTCTATTTGATGGTGACCCATTTTCTGAGAACTGAGTGAGAGATATGAAGATGTATGTGTGTTTTCTATGTACACAGTCTGTGATTTTATAACACTAACCATCATTTGGGAGGTCTCACACACATGTGCCCTTTTGGAATTAATTAAGAAAATTCTTCCTAATTAGTCTTAATTGCCCTGCTTTACACACTGCTCTTCTGCAGTTTAATTGGCCTGGACTTAACAAGCTTTCTCTCATCATTAACCCCTCATGGGTTTAACGATCAGTGGGCCTTATTTGAATATGAAAAGATGATAATTTATGCAGATTTCTTCACCCAGGCCCTTTTGGGACAAAGCGAGAAGTGAAAGATGAGTGATCATGTTTAGAATTATATATATATATGAAGAGTTCAGATGCAAAAGCCTCTAAGTGCCATCTGAAATTTTCTTCTAGAATGATCATTTTTATCAAGCTCGTATATTTAAGTTAAGTAATTTAATTTACCCTTAAATTACAATTAATAGGTAATTTTTATTGTCATTTAAGTGAAATTACTAAACTTAAACATACGAGCTTGATAAAAATTATCATTCTAGAAGAAAATTTCAGATGGCACTTAGAGGCTTTTGCATCTGAACTCTTCATATATATATGAGAGAGAGAGAGAGAGAGAGAGAGAGAGAGAGAGAGAGAGAGAGAGAGAGAGAGAGAGAGAGAGAGAGAAATAAGGGACTCTATTCCTCCATTTGACCAGCAGGTGTAGCTGTACACAAACAAAGTTTTATTATTCCTCTGCAATTGCTCAATTGTCTCTCAAATGCAACATCCTTTTTTTCCCCCATCACATCAGGGGTTTTCAAACTTTTTGATGTCCAGGAGCCATAATTACCCACATACAAACCTGATATTTTATATGAAAGTATTTTTTTCTTAAAGTATTGCTTTTATATTGTCATTGTACAATGATGCAAATAATTTGTAATATTATTAGAACATATTTATTATGTATTTATGTATTTTCTTTGTACCCACTATTAGAAGATATTCAAGATATATAAAACTTTATCATCTTACTAAATTCATGTGTAATGTCTCTGTGTGTGTTTTTATCTGTTGGATGACTGGCCAGAGCACTGAGAGGATAATATATATTTTTAATATTTTTGTATAATAATGAGTTTCCATAACAGGAGGCTGGTATGGATTTCCTCAGGCAAAACTATTTTCTTCCAGTAGGAATGTCTAACACAAACTCAGATCAAGGCAGGAGTATGATTGATTTATGGGCTATCATGCTCCAATATAAACAGCAAAGAAGTTTTTAATGCATCTCCTATTCCCTTTATATCACCGTGTTTCATTTATTTGGGTGAGAGAGACAGAATGAGCGTTACCATCTGTGCGTTTAGGAGTGTCAAGTCAATCAAATAGAACTTTAGATACGCATTGTTTAAGAGCATATTAAAATTCATAATGTTAATGTTTATAATACACTAATGCCTCAGTTTACATTTATCAGTTTAGAGCTAAAATATTGATAAAACATTGTGTGAGTGCTGCTATGTTTTGGAATCTAAGAATGCTGACTGCACAGAGGTTTGGTACGACCCCTGGTCCTTCATGCTTATTACACACCCTGATTAAAGCAGACCACAGCCAGTGTGTGCGGGTGGATGTGCTGTTTAGAAGAAAGAAGGTTTAAATGTCTCTATTAAGATATTCCTATTGTACTACCACTGCAGTATAGCCCAGGCATTCTTAATCTCTGACCTCTTACACACACACACACACACACACGCACACACACCTGTCTTTTGAAATAGAAAACAATACAAAGATGACGTAAGAAGGGGGTCAAAGGTCAGACGGCACCTTCCACAGGAAGCAGATAGCTTTCTTATACCACTTAACTTTGTAAAAGTAACTTTAATGTTACTATTTCCTTACAATTAATTGCTTGTTGGTATTCCTGATTTGTGTCACTTCAGATAAAAAGTATATACAAAAATAATACATTAAAAAGTATTCAGCAAAAGATAGTGTGTTCTGAGAATGGTTACATTCATTTAATGGTTCTTTTGTAACAGATTTACAAACAATTTCTCAGTTCGTAAAAAAGAAAAGTAATTTATTGTTCAGAATACGTTCAATGCACAATGAAAGTTCCACCTGAATCTATTTTAAAGTGAATTTGTCAAACAAATGTTAAACTGGGAAATCTAGAGCAGCAGAGATAGTAGCCTAAGTGAAAATTTTACCAACTTGCTGGATCAAGGAAACAAGAAGAACAGACACAGACCACCCCATAGTATGACAGTTTTCAAACAAGTTTCCTATCAATTTATTATAAAAAAAAAAACAACAAAAAAAAAAAAAAACACTTAAGCAGACCACATCTCCAAGTCAATTAATTTACCAATTTAGGTTTTTTTAAATGATTTATACAATTAACATCGTTCTTTAACAATGAGAACAAATTATTTATCTTGCCTTACCTTGAATTTGGTGCCCTTTCATGAACTATCACTGTTAGAACAGATTATATTTACTTATTTTGTTTTGGAAGATCACAAATTGTCACTGATGAGTTATCTCCCCAATCCTTAAGTGAAAAACCCAGGGTAGAGTGGTTGAGAAAACGTGGTCTGGATTCTGTGTAGGAGGGTCATTTTATCAGAGACATTGTAAAAGGACACGGTTCCTGCAACTTGATCGAGAAACACTCCAATTTTAGAGACCAAGCCAATGTTAGTCTGTTGGTTATTGTGCCATTCACAAATATTAGCTTCTGGAAAGTTACATTTCCAGGATCTGTTGTTAGAGCCAAAGATAAAACCTTGTCCCCCCTGACTAATCTGGTCATATGAGAATGTAATTGAACAACCTGTTCCTCTAAACTGAACTTCAAAATAACAACGCCCAGATAGAATCTCATTACACAACACCTGGTATGTACAATTATGACTAAGCACATTTGTGAACTGGAAAGCTTCGAAAACCGGGGTCGGCTGGCTAGCTCCGAAAACCGAGGTCGGCTGGCCAGCTCCGAAAACCGGGGTCGGCTGGCTAGCTCCGAAAACCGAGGTCGGCTGGCCAGCTCCGAAAACCGAGGTCGGCTGGCTAGCTCCGAAAACCGAGGTCGGCTGGCTAGCTCCGAAAAACGAGGTCGGCTGGCTAGTTCTGAATTTTGGACTCCTTGACACAGACTTGTTGTATACAGAGAGCTCACTGCAGGCTGATGAGTGATTCAGACTCAGTTTTGAGGAATCTATAAACAAAAAGAAAATGGAATTAAACATATGAACTTCAGAATGGGTTTTCCTCACTCCTGACATTTACACACAACTACAGAGCAACTCACACGGTAGGAACTCTTCTCTGGTCTTGGGTTGAGATGGCAAATCTGAACAAATAAAAAAACATTAAGAATATTTGAGTGTATGGAGTGTTTTTGTTTTAAAATAAAAAGGTGAAAAAATATGTTGACTTACACTCTGTAATCTTCTCATTGTTCACCATTATATGGACACTGGGAACTATTAAGATACACATGAAAAAAAAAAATCCCATGATTATGACAATCTGCCTGCTTACACTCAGAATTTTTTCTTTGGGTAGATATAACCAATCAATGATTTACAATTCTGTAAATTCTGGCTCTAATCTGCCAAATTTTGACAACATACAATAAAAAAAAAGAAATAGCATGGAGTTAAATTTATTTTCCTTGTAACAATCAGGTTAAAGATAATAGTTTGATAAAAAAAATTAAATTAAAAAAAATCTTTAAAAGCCATCTCACCTTTCTCTGATATTCGAACAATATCTTGTTCACAGAGATCATCCAGTTGGATTTTCAGCTCACATATGACTGTTTCTATTTCATCAAATGTCAAATGTTTTCTGACTGAGATGTTGCACAAATCTGAAGATTTGTAGCAGGACAGAGAGGAGAAATTCTGTAGATGGAAAAAGCAGCAATAGATCACAAAACATTTCAAGCCAGGACTTTTGCTGCAGACCCGAGTCAGTTTGATGCCAGAGTTAAGTTCAGTTAGGTATCAGTTGTTACCTGAATGAAATAGATGTCATCCTCCATCTGTGAAAGCTGCCCCAGTTCATCGTCCCTCCTCTTCAGATCACTGATCTCCTGCTCCAGTGTTAGTATGAGTTCCTCAACACTGCTTACTTCTGCTTTCTCCTGAGCTCTGATCATCTCAGTTATCTTAGCTCGTCTTTTCTCCATGGAGCTGATCAGCTCAGTAAATACCTTCTCACTGTGCTCCACTGCTGCCTGTGCAGAGAGCTGTTAGATGACAGAGGAAAAACTTTAGGCTGTAAGAAACACCCCATTGATTCAGCTCTGACTCTAACCCCTAGGCAACGTTGATGCAAAGTTGCAGCAAACTGACAAAGAAAAAAAGTTGCAGCAAACTGACATCACATAAC
The DNA here is from genome assembly GCF_964197995.2 of Scardinius erythrophthalmus. Lineage (NCBI taxonomy): Eukaryota > Metazoa > Chordata > Actinopteri > Cypriniformes > Leuciscidae > Scardinius > Scardinius erythrophthalmus. Next base: position 18,436,804 of record NC_138241.1, read on the forward strand.
ACCAAATTAGTACACTATTATACTATAATATAAATATGCTATAATATTATTCTAATAATTATTATCATCATATAGCAGTCAATCATCCAAATAAACTGCAAACGCACCAAGCTGAAATGCTGACATAATACATAGTGGTAAAAATTAGTAATGCTCCACTACAATGCACTTACCTTATGAGAGTTCATGGCCTGTCTTAATTCCTGTATCTTCATTTCTCGCTGATGCATTTCCTTGTGTAGGGTATCCGAATTTTCCTTCAACCGTCCCTGTGATTGAATTTATTATAGTTTGGTATTAGGCTTCTGAAATTATATTTTTTTGTTTGCAATGTAATCATGTATATATTATGTAATATTTGTAAATTGTTTCAAAACATTGAAAAGTAAACAACTTGTTGGTGCACTTGACATTTTTTTGACAGTGAAATTTTAGTCTTTTTAATTTATAAATGTTATGCAGAAACCTCAGTAGCTCTACCTGTATGATTTGTCTTCCTGCTGCAGATGAAGTCATCTTATGGTTCTGGTGGTTGATCAAAACACACTGTATACATATCAGCTGCTGATCTTGGCAACAGTACAGCTCCAGCGGTTTATGATGTTGGGAGCAGATTTGGTCCAGTAGATGTGGTGAGGCATTGACCAGTTTGTGCCAATTTAATGCAGGAGATGTATAATGAGTTTGGATGTGAGATTCACAGTAAGAAGCCAAACACACCAGACAAGACTTGATGGCTTTTAGTTTGGTCTCTGTGCAGATATCACACTCCACATCCCCAGAGACAGAAAAACTCAGAACAGGAGAAGCTGTTCCTGCTTCTGGTGCTTCTCTCTTCATCCTCTCTACAACTTCAGCCAGCAGCGTGCTTCTGCTGAGAGCTGGTCTTGGGGTGAACGTCTGCCTGCACTGGGGACAGCTGTAAACTCCCTTCTGATCCTCTCGATCCCAGCACTCTTTAAGACAGTTCATACAGAAACTGTGCCCACAAGATGTAGTTACTGGGTTGTTCAGAAGATGGAGACAGATCGGACAGTTAAAGGGATTTTGATCATCAGATGATTCAGCCATTTTGCTGCTATGAAAAAAGTAGAAAACCTGTAAGTGATGTTACTGAAAAAAAAAGGAGTAATTCACGTCACATAAAACGGAGTCAAATGTCATTCAACAGCTTACAATGATACACAAAAATATTTCAATATAAAAATGACATTTGTGGTTTACTCAATATTGCTACTGATAGAAGCTAAATATCTTGGCTATCACTCCCTAAAGGTGCACTCAGTAACTTTTCAATGAATTCAGGCATTATTTATCTGATGCAAGTGTACAAGAACTAAGATTTTTCAAAAGTACTGTTCATTTCTTATAGGCTATGGCTTAATAGGGCTTGGGCGTCGTGACGTCATACTTGGCGTGGCGGCCATGTTGATGGCCTCGCGAATGTAAACATACAGCAAGTCGAACGAGGAGAAGCAGAGTTGGGAGAAAGAAAAAAGATGTTAAAATCCCGAAAAGGATGTGGAATTTACGGGGATACGTTAAATAGGGAAACCAGGGACCAGTAAGTTATGTGGACAAATTTTCCTGTAAAATATCCCGTATTTTAATACTATCATAACATTAATGTTGGCCCTTCCATCGGATCTGTCAGTCTCTGTACTGTTGTGCTGTTGCTACCCCCTTGCCCTTCCAGAAAAACAGATGTTTTCAAAGCATCGTTTTGCTTACTTGAAGGCAACCTTAGCGTGATATTGGCCTTTTTTTTAGATAACAGCGTGGTTGTTGTGAGAGCACGATTTCACGCCAATCTGCAAGCAAAGTCACGTTAGACCTAGCTTCACAACTCGCATAGTTAATGCTGCAGTTTTGCAGAGGATAGCAACAGAAAGATGAAGGTTGAAATTGTAATTTTTCGGGATATTTTATAGGTAAATACTGAAACGGGAAGACAGCGGGAAAAGAGCTCAAATAAGTTACGTGATAAACCCGGAAAAAACGGGAGGGTTGACAGCTACTAACTACACTTTTTTTGCCGATTTTGTCCACATACTGGTCCCTTGCTTCCCTATTTAACGTATCCCCGTAAATTCCACATCCTTTTCGCATCCTTTTTTTCTTTCTCCCAACTCTGCTTCTCCCCGTTGACTTGCTGTATGTTTACATTCGCGAGGCCATCAACATGGCCGCCACGCCAAGTATGACGTCACGACGCCCAAGCTCTATTAATGAGTGCAAATTTAACGATAAATAAATTGCGTTTTTCTTAAATATAAATTTGAGTAAACCAAATTATATAGTAAATTTAGTTAAACATGATGAAATGACCACATCATCTCACTTTCTCTCTTACATGGCAGCCAGGGCACCACACCTCATGTTTACCATAGACAGTATGATGTTTACCACGCCCGATCATAAACCTTTACCTAATCACTTGAACTTTCAGTCAACATCGGCTCTTTAAGTTCCATTAAAAGTGTCTCTCTCGTACACCGGAACCTCATTTGGGAAGAGAAGCGACGGTAGAGAGAAAGAAAAGCCAAAAGCATTCCCCTTTTGAACCTTTGAATCGAGTAATAGGGCTACGTCATCATCCATACCTCATTGGCTAACACTCCCAGCCAGCGTTGCGGTAAAAAAAAAAAAACTAACTACCAGCGTTGGGGTAAATGCATAGGTTAATTCAATTTAAATTCGCTTTAAATGAGTAATACCGATATTTTTTATGAGAAAATACGGCATAATAGATAGTTTGCGTAAGTTATGAATTATTAGACGTGGCAACTGTGGACGAGTTATTCACAAATAATATGTTTCAAAATTTATATTTTGTTGTTATAAAAGTAAGCAGCGTCATATCAGCTCGATCATCACGATCCAGGGTGCCCCGTCACTATAGCCTACCCATAAAGTCACTGACATAAATAAAACAGATATATTTCTGCGAATGCAGAACTATTAAATACACTCTTGGCGACTGACGCACTCACCGTCTCTTGCACGCAGTTGCAGAGAAAGATCAGTTTACTTCTGTTTTCTGAAAAGAGAATTAATTTTGTTTTAAACTCCTCCCTCTTTTCAGAAAACAAAAGTAAAACTGATCTTTCTCTGCAGCTGCGTGCAAGAGTCAATGGCCAAGAGTTAAATACATTTTACATTTAATAGTTATAAAATCTATATTTAATATTAAATTAAAATATAATTTTATTTATAACATTTGAAACATTTAATTTTATATCATACATTCGTTATGATTCGTAATATAATTTCATATTTAATGTAAGGTTTGAAGACTCTATGTCTACTCTGAACACTGCCCTCTATTGTATAACAAGAAGAGCAAAATACCAAAAAAAAAGGTAGTTTGCAGATTGGTTTGCACTTTTTCCACCTTTTTTTGTCAACAGGAACTGTTAACTGACCTGTGCTCCATTTCCCAAAAGCATCAGCCTAAGTTGATTGTAGAGACCATTGGTGGCAATTGTTCTATGATCAATTTAGGCTTACGATGCTTTTGAGAAACGCAGCCCATTGTGTGTGTCGGTGTTGAACATGGCTATTCTACATTAGATACGTTCATTCCTAAACAGCCAGGCAAAAATCCTCTCATTAGCAAAATCAATATTCCCTCTCTCTCAGCTCATTTTCTCACGATCTTTGGAAATCCTGTCTCTCTCACATGCTTCAACAGATTAACCCACAATCTCTCCCATTAGGCCCGATCTCTTATCAGCACTGGTTTCTCATGTGTGATATCGAAAGGTCAGAGTAATAGGTTCCAGAGCGGTGAAAAAGAGATAATGAGAAAGACAGAAGTGTGAAGAGGTGAGTTGACCACGTTCATTTCACTCAGGGTCTGTGTGGATCTAGCTCAAGATTTCCTCCCAAAGGATGCAGAACCATCAAATACCATTAACATCAAAGGCTAAATATTTAAATACATTGTTTTTCATATGAGATATAGAGACTATACAGTTTCACAAAGGAAAGTGTATGTAACAAAACACTTTTTTGTTGTTGTTGCAGAGTTCTTTTCCTTTCAGAGATTTTACTAGCCTTTAAGGCAAGACCGTCACACCCAGTAAACACAGATGACCCTAAGAACTTCAACTCCCAGCTGCCCTTGCCCTGCAGACACGAGAGTGACTTCTAGGGTCTCATCCAGTGGGATCTTACAGTTAGTTATTACTGCTCATGTTTCTATGCCAACCAAAACACAACAGCCTTGAGCACAAGAACCTAAAAACAGATGCTCAACTCTTTCTTTGCCTTATTCCCAGTAAGTTTTACCCATTGGCAGTGAAGATAGCTTGTCTTAGGTCATAGTGTCGAAGGACTCAGACAGCAAGCAGACAAAAAGAATAAAAATACACAGCGGTCACACTGAAAAATAAAGACAGAAGACGTAGTGTATTATGATTACTCTTTATTTCTTTGCTCATAAATACTATTTAGGTTTTCTGAACACTGATTTGAGTCTGTTGTATTGTCACCATTACTGCTGCGAGACCAAACCTGTTCTGTTCCAAAAAACACAGGTTCTAATGGACTCCCGAGGACTCGCATACCGAATCCTGAGGACTCACATATCGTAGAAGATTTTTATTACGCAAACAAGAGTTCACAGACATCAACATTTATTAACTTTATCGATTGTGGATGCATTTACCAGGTCAATGGTTTAATCAGAATTTGGGATCACTGTCCACCTTGTTTTTTTATTTATTGTATTTTCTAACAGTTTAAGATGGTTACCCTGTGAATAAATTGGATCATTTTTACTTGTAATTATTAGCAAAATCTAAATGGCTTGGGTCTGCATCAGTAATATCTGCTGTGTGTTGTGGCATGACTGACTGAATAAACCCCTCAAATACTTTTCTAACAGCGTACTCTTCATTGACTCATCTTTGAATCTGGGAGAGAGCAAAGTATAAATAAAGTAAAACATTCTCGAAGAGCACCAACTCTCTGATACTGAGTATTCAGATATGAGTAATACTATTAAAACTATTCTATCTTCTTCATTAACAAACCAATACTAAACCATCAATCCATTTCGAAACAATCCAACAATGTACACATCTCCTTTATCTGTCGAAAACATAAATATATTGCATTTTGTAAATATTTAACTGCAAAAATAAGATCAAACCAAAGACATTTTAACAGCATTTATCTGGAATGATTTTTTCAAGTACTCATCTCCCTAAACCAGAAAAGCAGCAACCATCAAATCAAAAATAATTATTATTCTCATCAAAGTACCTTTTAAACATTATGCTTAAGTTTAAAAAAACTTTAACTAGCCCAAAATGGAAAATCCAACAGAACAGTGGGTAATTTAATACAAATTAAAAAAGGCACTAGGAAACCAGCCAAGGTAGCTGAGCAAAATTTAACACTGTCACTAATCAGATTTCACACCGTAATCCACTTTGAAAACATAAAGATACATCTGGTTTAAAGAATAACACTTTGGCTCTAAAAATCATCATACTATTCGAGGCCTGTATACTGCAGTTATAAAAGGCACGTGTACATGTACACGTTTGTCCACACAGAGGCCTGAGAGGCTAATCACTTTAGATGTGCAAGATCATATGTCATCATTAGCCTAAAACACACAGTAATGCAGTTAGCAAGCGAGAGATAGAGAGAATCATCTCTCCCAGTCACCACACACACATCCATTTACTCTCATACTCCCGTTTTAAATGGTGTTTAAGTTACTTAGTGCACATGAGCTCAAGAACATGCACCTATTGAAAAGCACAAACACAAGAAGGTAGGGTTCTTTGTTCTTGTTTAGCTATAGTTCTTCTCCTCTGTTGTGTGTAAAGTTCACGGTATTTCTTTTCATCTTGCAAACATAAGCACGAACACCAGGAGTAGTGAGATGGAGGTTGTTGCATGTGTGTTTTGGGGTTGAAATAAGCAGCAGGCTAAATGTTAGTGTGTCCTCTCCACTGGTGCTCCCACCCTGGATTCAGAAGCCATCATCATCATCTAATTCATAGCCGTAATCTGTAGACCGGAAAGGAGAGCAACGCAAAAAGGTTAGGACAAAACTTAATGCTCTTTTCTGAACTACTAAAAATCACGCAAAGAGTGTAAAATGTCAAAAGGAGCAAAGTTTATGAATGAACAGGTCCCTAAATATTTATGACTTTTTTTTTATCTTTTAAGCACATAAAATAGTAAGGTTAAAGCTCTTAGTGAAAATGTTAATAGAAGGTTTATTTGAGAAAATCTAGCTTTTTTATATTTAGGGACTATATTTGGTTAGAAAAAGTTGAAAGCCCCTAAAGCAGTATTATTTTTAACTAAAACTATTAAAAATAGTTTTTGTTAATTGGAATACAGCTGCAAATAAATTGAAATATACACATTAGATAAAACAATGTAAACTTAATTTTTTATAAGTACTAAAAATACTCAAAGCTAAAACTGAAATAAAAATAAAAGCTAATTCAACATATTAATAAATACTAAAATAGTACATACACTCACCTAAAGGATTATTAGGAACACCATACTAATACTGTGTTTGACCCCCTTTCACCTTCAGAACTGCCTTAATTCTACGTGGCATTGATTCAACAAGGTGCTGAAAGCATTCTTTAGAAATGTTGGCCCATATTGATAGGATAGCATCTTGCAGTTGATGGAGATTAGTGGGATGCACATCCAGGGCACGAAGCTCCCGTTCCATCACATCCCAAAGATGCTCTATTGGGCTCAGATCTGGTGACTGTGGGGGCCATTTTAGTACAGTGAACTCATTGTCATGTTCAAGAAACCAATTTGAAATGATTCGAGCTTTGTGACATGGTGCATTATCCTGCTGGAAGTAGCCATCAGAGGATGGGTACATGGTGGTCATAAACGGATGGACATGGTCAGAAACAATGCTCAGGTAGGCCGTGGCATTTAAACGATGCCCAATTGGCACTAAGGGGCCTAAAGTGTGCCAAGAAAACATCCCCCACACCATTACACCACCACCACCAGCCTGCACAGTGGTAACAAGGCATGATGGATCCATGTTCTCATTCTGTTTACGCCAGATTCTGACTCTACCATCTGAATGTCTCAACAGAAATCAAGACTCATCAGACCAGGCAACATTTTTCCAGTCTTCAACTTTCCAATTTTGGTGAGCTCATGCAAATTGTAGCCTCTTTTTCCTATTTGTAGTGGAGATGAGTGGTACCCGGTGGGGTCTTCTGCTGTTGTAGCCCATCCGCCTCAAGGTTGTGCGTGTTGTGGCTTCACAAATGCTTTGCTGCATACCTCGGTTGTAACGAGTGGTTATTTCAGTTAAAGTTGCTCTTCTATCAGCTTGAATCAGACGGCCCATTCTCCTCTGACCTCTAGCATCAACAAGGCATTTTCGCCCACAGGACTGCCGCATACTGGATGTTTTTCCCTTTTCACACCATTCTTTGTAAACCCTAGAAATGGTTGTGTGTAAAAATCCCAGTAACTGAGCAGATTGTGAAATACTCAGACCGGCCCATCTGGCACCAACAACCATGCCACGCTCAAAATGGTTTAAATCACCTTTCTTTCCCATTCTGAAATTCAGTTTGGAGTTCAGGAGATTGTCTTGACCAGGACCACAACCTCTAAATGCATTGAAGCAACTGCCATGTGATTGGTTGATTAGATAATTGCATTAATGAGAAATTGAACAGGTGTTCCTAATAATCCTTTAGGTGAGTGTAAATAATAATAAAATGACAGTAGTCTAAATTAATAAGTCTATACAAAAAGTAAAGAAATCATCCTATAGGTCAAAGTAAGAATTTTGCATCACATACCAGTGCTGCCCATTAACTGCACGGCACTGACACAGTGCTCGTCCTCCTCATCCTCCTCTTCTTCATCTGCAGGGTCATCGTACGCCACCGGTCCGCTCTCTACAACAATAGTATTCTGGGTTGGGGCAGCAGGAACGGCCACTGGAGCACCAGATCCTTTCTGGAGGAAAAAGTCAACATGAAATGGTATTCGCAGCTCCTTTTGCATCAGTCATCATCCAACCTGTTTCCAAGTGAAAACACATTCAAGTAGGGGAAAAAACTGTAGGGTTGTAAATTTGTTGACTTCAATGTACTCAAACACCCTTTGACTGTGTGATTCTATTATAATGCTACATTAAATGAGAATCACACTTATCTTTACAAGTTAGCTTCAGAGTTAATTTAATTTAAGAATTTAAGAACCGTTTCTTTTACTGAGGGACAAAGGGAAAGATGTCAATCACAACACTTCATTTCCTGTTGCCAAGTGAAGGCAAGAGGTTGCTTAGTTACTTGAGTACTGACCCCCAAAGGTAGTATTTCTGCTTCTGGCTTCAAAAGAGGGAGGTGATTATGTATTCACACTCACACACATACACACTCGCAGAAGTTTAAAAGTAGTAGAGAGACTGTCGTGAGACAGACAGACTGACTTAATAACATAGGAAAAACAAGACAGAGGAGAAAAGATCAAGGTCCCTGACATACAGAAAGATGAAGCATCATGGACGACACAGCCGGAGGGAGTGACAGAGCCACTGAAGAGCTCCAGCGGTCTAAGGGCCAGAATGACGGCGAGGGATCAGTAGGAGCCGAGAGAAAAGAGCATGTGTCATCAAGGCCTCCTCAGAGTCCAGATGTCAGCGGCCCACTTTCTATTGCAGTCCGAGGCAGTGCATTAAGCTTACGATAGCCCAACTCAAACTGGTGCCTTTGAGTATCGCCGCAGAAATAGCCTGCTGATCTAGGAGAAGCTCGGCGGATCAAAATAATTCTCTTAATTTAAACATGAAAAGGAAGAACCCGTTTCTAGGTCAACTTAATGCAGTTTTTCTGCACCGGCGATAAACTAAGTGAAGCTCTGGGCCAGAGGCCATTTGAGGGTTAAGGGAAATTAGTTTAATATATCCAGAGACCTGCCAAGGATGTGCTAGTATGACGGACGGTGATTTAAATTCACTCACCTGATCGAGGGCCAGCTTCTTAGAGGGTTGTGCACACACCAGGGGCTGTAACCTTGGAGACAGAAAGACAGAAAGAAAGAGACAGTGAAAAAGACAGACAAGATCATTAAGAGAACATGGCTTATTTCATGGCACGAGGTCAAAAATTACATACAATACAGTCCAATCATTTTTTTTATATTTACCTCATCTGTTCTTTTCAATTCTGCTTAAATTGACACACTGCTAAAAAAACACTGCTTAAAAGTCACTGACTTATTATAATGCAAATTTTGACACATTATTTAAATGAATTCCCTAAATGTACGCAATTTAAATTTTATCAACCCAGAAAAACACAAGTTTTAGAGACCCACAGGGACAAACCCCTGCTTCATAATGAAATGTCCCTCTGTATATTCACTAAAAATGTATTCACTATAATTTTCAGAAACAAAATGCATAAAAAAAAATTGGCAAATCTAGCACATTTTCATAGGTAGTGGTAGACATGGACAAGTCCTGTCTTGAATTACCTCAAATCTCATACTGTAAAATTCCCAGAGGAATAAACATGGCAGCTCAAGTGACAACAGAAGGGGGAGATCGAGAGACAAACAGAGAGAAAGAGAGATGGGGGGAGGGGGGGGGAGGACAAGCACAGAAGAATCCAGAGACGCTGTTTATCTCAGTATTTGCAAGTCAACATGCAGAGGCACAGTTCGAATAATGAGTTTACTCATTATTCCAAAGAATGTAAGATATGTTAATGAGGTACGGATATGATGCACTAAACCCGCAGCATAAATAAACACTAATCAGAATCATATGATTCTCCTGATGATACATCTGAATATGCAGAAGAGATTAATTTCTCATGGGAGCAGTTCTCTTTATATAACCACAAGGCGTCCCAACTCTACTCAAACTCTTAAACTCAACTCAAACACAAAAATCTCTCACAGACACACAGACTAAGAGAATGATCGATAGAAAGGAGGATATAATGAAAGGAGGATAGAAAAAAGGATAACCAGTGCCGGTCCTCCCTATACGCAAACTACGCAAGGTGCGTATGGCCCCTGAACCACCAGGGGGCCCCCTTGCTTTCAAAGATATAAGTAGCATATCACTATATATTCATGTCATTCGAGTCATGTCGTAATTTATTTTTTCTAGTTAAAGGAACCATATGTAAGATTGTGGCCAAAACTGGTACTGCAATCACTTTCTAATTACTGTAGAGCGGTGTATCCCCTCCCCCTGACTCAAGGTTGCCAGTTAGGCTGCAGGATCCAGCAAAACGTAGGCTGCTACAAGGAGCTTCCAATGGCAAGTGGTATGTTTATGTTTCATGAGAGATGTTTTGCGTATTTCGGATTCATAACGAGGTCTTTTAGGTTTCGTAACGTTAGATATTTTTTATCCGACACGTTTGTGGCTGCAGCTGTGGTAACTAGAGCAGAGCTGGCAACCCGGATGCCGAAACACTACTGACTTTGTGATTGGTAGATAGGTGGAGGGTGGGGCATCAGGCCAAAACACAACATGACAACATCAACATCAGTTGAGGGCTGCAACTATCACTTTTAAATGACAATATCCTGGCTGGACTACTGTTGTCAGTGATATAAGTATTTGAAATGAACATGATTTCTTAATGTCTAGTGACATATCAGGGCCATTTTATGATAATACATTTCTTACATACGGTTCCTTTAACGATTTATATTTATTTAATAACTGTTTTGGACATCATGCAGTGCGGCAGATAATGACATGACTATGGCCGAATCCCAAATCACCCTCAAATGTTAGACCATGGTGGAGGTTATCAAGTGCGCTCATTCTATCCCACATTGCAAAACCACAAAACCAAGTGTACAGCCGACGTACACTCAACAGCTGTCCAAATTCGCTCACTCGTTTTCATTTACTCCTTCAAGTGAACTGTATTGGGCTAATGTAGGGAATAGTGGTTTAGGGGGCGATTTTGGATTCAGCCCAAGTGTGCCACACAAGTCCTCAAAATTGAAGCCAAAATGTTTCAATCGCCCCCAGGTGGCCCCAGTATAGGTCATAAACACCGCCCTCTCCATGTAATCTAATGCAAGTAGGACTCGCTTCATCCTGCGGTGGACATCCAACCCCACCCACATCCTTGTGACTCTTTTAGGCATAAGGGTATGTTTTGAGTGGGTTTCAGGCGTAAGGGTAGATTTTAGGTGGGTTTCAGTCCAGTCTGTCATAAAAAGGGAAATTTAAGAAGTAAATGAAAAAAAATTAGGTGTGATGGTTGTCTTCTCGATGCTTCTCCCCGATTCAAAGTTTCAAGTTTAGTTAGTTCTTTAAAGCTATAAAAATGGGAGTGTGACGTCACGATTGACAGCTGAGATTGACTGCTTCTCTGAGTGAAGTAGTCACTGAAGCACCAACATACTTTTTTGGGGATTTTCGGAAGGAGATTGGAGCTTTAACTTTAATTTTTACATTTCATAACTGTTTATTTCACATCGACATAATGAGTTGATCATCAGTAAACTTTACTAACAGATTCTGCAGGTGTGGGCGGGGCCTTGATACCACGGCTCCACTTCACGATCACTACTGCGCAGACTTACGCCGCCTTCACACTGGCAGTTGAAATCAGCTCCGTAATACGCAATACGCCCCCAGCGGATGTCGTACACAACGGTGAAAAGCGTCGGAAGCACTGATCTATATAGAATGACATTATATATATATATACTAAACTTGGGACACGTATATATATATATATATATATATATATATATATATATATATATATATATATGTCATTATATAGATCAGTGGGCGGAAGCCTCGGAAGCGAGTATATTTAAATATTGAATTATTTAATTGTATTAACTGCCCTAATAACGTTAAAACATCATGAAAATAAAAAAATGACATGACAACTAATCGTTATAAAATCATTATTTATTTTATTAAAAGTTAAGAATCCAGGTTTGTTTATCAGTACCATAGCAACGCTAACTTCCGTTGGGATTTTCGGATAGAAACCGTCCGTAGCCTTTCGCAAGAGTTCAATTTTTTGAACGCATCCGGATGGCCAACGGACACGATTTTTTTCGCACCGCACTCGTTCGCACCTGGTTCGGACCCATTCGCATGCGGTCTGCGAATCTCCATAGGAAATGAATGACTTCCGGTCGTTTCGCTGCCGTATCGGAGCTGATTTCAACTGCCAGTGTCGGCGTCAGGCTCCGTAATCAGCGCCATATTGAAACATTGGCAACTTAAAGGGATAGTTCACTTTGAAAATAAATTTTGGTATGTTTTAGCTTACCTCAAGGGCATCCAAGATGTAGGTGTCTTTTTTTCCGCAGTAGTTTTAATTTGGATATTTTTAGGTCAAACCGTTCTTGTCTGTCAGTCATATAATGCAGGTCGATGGTCACTGTATCAAAACACAAGCACAGAGTCCAAATTAAAACAATTCCCCATCGTCCAAATTAAACAATTCCCCATCGCAAGTACACATTGACGGCCTAAGACACGAAACGAGCGGTTTGTGTGAGAAAACGAACAGTATTTATATCGTTTTTACCTCTTGTAACACAGCACACGTCCAAATGATCTGACGGCGCAGGCGGGTATAGATGTATACATAGATGTCGCCTTGGCTACGGTTTCGTTCCAATGAACTGTAGTAGCAAAGGCGACATCTAGTGTATACATCTATACCCGCTCGCGGGCGGGTATAGATATATACACTAGATGTCGCTTGGCTACGGTTTCGTTCCAATGAACTGCGTAGCCAAGGCGACATCTATGTATATACATCTATACCGCCCGCGCCGTCAGATCATTTAGACGTGTGCTGTTTTCAAGAGATAACAACGATATAAATACTGTTCGTTTTCTCACACAAACCGCTCGTTTCGTGTCTTAGGCCGTCAATGTGTACTTGCGATGGGGAATTGTTTAATTTGGACGATGGGGAATTGTTTTAATTTGGACTCTGTGCTTGTGTTTTGATACAGTGACCATCGACCTGCATTATATGACTGACAGACAAGAACGGTTTGACCTAAAAATATCAAAATTGAAACTACTGCGGAAACAAAGACACCTACATCTTGGATGCCCTTGAGGTAAGCTAAAACATATCAAAAATTAATTTCAAAGTGAACTATCCCTTTAATTTCTCTACAATGGCAGTGAGTGAAGGTTCGTCGTCCATCTCTTTTTACAGTCTGTGTTTTTGACTTATGGCTATGGCTTCAAAACAAAGCTTTCTGTCCAGAGAAGAAAAAAAAGAAAAAATGTGCCAAGAACAAAGTAGGTATGTATTTTTGTAACATTTTAAATTCTTTTTAGTCTTGGCAAACCAATAAATTTGTAAAAAACTAAACAAAACAACAACAAAAAAACTAACAAAATACTCCGGTCTAGATCTCCGGGTTCAATATTAGTCAACTGTGTTTCATTAGAAATGCCCTGATGAAATGTAATTTTCAGTTTGTGTCAATATACATCAATAATCAAAATGTTCTTGTGCAAGGTTTATGTATAAGAGTTAAACATTCCTGTTCGGTCATGCAAGCTGTCCTGCGACTCCTGTCAAGTGTTTTAGAAACAATGCCATTAGAGTCTAAAGTTTAGAGAATTATTGATGTATTTTCGTATGTTTACTTAAGCTTTCTTGGGTAAACTATATTTTTTATGCTTTAGTTTCGTATTTAGAAAATAAATTCAGCTGTGTGTTATAGTTTTTCTGACAGCTAGATGGTGTCAGAGCAATACTTTCATAAAGCATTTATTTAGCTGTCAACAATTTTATTTATTTAATATTACTTGTTCTTACTGGCAGTTTTGCTTAGGGCGGCTAGAAGTGTAGGACTGGCACCAGATATGACAAATAGAAAGAAGGCTATATTAAGAAAAATTAAAATAGAGAGGATGGACTGACTGACTGACTGACTGACTGACTGACAGACAGATACTTTCCTTCAAATTCTCAGTCAGTAACACATGCACGCACGGTTGACAGTCCTTCACGACCCAGCATGCAAGTGTCCTATTGATGCTACAGTGCATTCTGGGATGGGGAACGGTACGGTACTTGGCATGAAAACAAGCTGTCAGAGCCAAAACACAGTGACAACATTCTATTCCTGAGAAACAGTCTGTTCCACACACACACAGATTTGCATTTACGTCAAGGGCTGATAAATTGTTCACACCACTGAGTGGGTCAATTATTCAAACACATAGCACAACAATAATGATTAGAGATGGGAATCAGGGCCCTGGTGATGCGGTATATTGATATCTGGGTCACAATACAATAATATTGTAATTCTTTATGTGACAGTTATTCAAAACTGTAATATATTTTCATGCTTTTCAGAATCATAACTCGATTAAAAGGATTTTATTTGAACATAAATAACTGAATGCTCTTTCAATGGTTTCAAAGTTCTTTTCCAAAAATATGAACATAAAAAACCTCATCTAGTTTATTTTGAGAAATTCAGTATAGTAATGTGATACTAAATTTTTATATCTATTTTTTCCTCTTACCATTAGTAAATGTGTATGACAGAGTCTTTGGTTTGTGGTTGTGATGACTTGATTTCTTTCTCACAGATCACTTTAACATTTTAAACTGTTCAGTATTTACTCTGACCTTCCTCATCACCCCTTCATTTCATACGCTGCTCTCGGGGTATGACTAAATGGCTGATGTCAACAGGGGCTTTTATTTTATTGAGCTGAAAGAGTATGACACCAGGCTGACACTATTACTGCTGAGCGCTTGAAGGCATGAGCAACTGCCTAAGTCGTCGGTCTCTTCATCTCAGAAGCTAGTTTTGGTCCCAGGCAGAGATAAGGCTTTCTCTTTTCCTCGAGGATGACGAAAACTTCCTCTCGCTTTTGGGTCAATTCAGCCTTGAGAAAAACTCAACTTTCTTTGATCTCGCAGACAGCTCACCTCTCTGTCTCTTTCTCTAGAGATGTAGGTTTTCTGCAAGTAAGCTGATTAAGAAAGAAACTCTGAGCCGACAGCAGAAGGAACCTCAGAGGAAGAGAGATGGAAGCGAGAGAAAGAAAGAAAAAAAAATTGGGGAAGCGAGTCTATAACAGCTGTCTGAGAGAGCGAGAGGAGGAGACTGTTTAATTACCAGATGTGTTATGGTGTGAGATGGCGATTTCTGGCACTCCAGGTGTGAATGTCTAACATGAGATGATCTCATGTATGGATACAGAGGAAGTGTTGGAAGAACAAAGGACCACAAAAATAAGAACAATCCATCTCAGGTTCTCACAGAGCCCTACCTCCAACTCTAATGAAAACCTTTGGCATTTGTCTCTCACAAAACACACACACATGGCTCTATATATATATATATATATATATATATATATATATATATATATATATATATATGCTGAGCTGCGGGTATCTGAGAGGACAAGAAAATGACCAGAGGAGGAGGGGGTTAAAACAGCAGGGGGCAATTATACCAGCTATTTCAGGACGAGAGTGAGAGAATGTGAGAGACTTATTAAATTTAAGGTTCAGTAGAATGGAGGGATGAACAGACCAACAGATGGGTAGATGTTCAGGCAGTTGCGGGGTGTCGGGAATATGTTGTAAAAATGCAGCAGAGAAGCAGAAAAGGGAGGCTGAGTGTCTGTGTGTGTCTGTGTATAACACAATACCTCAGTGTGCAACAGAGAATGGGAGTGAACGGAGTACAATGGCTTTACTGTCAGCAGAACAACACACACACTCACACAATTTCAGGTTAAGCTGAAATAGGACTGGAAACCTCTTAAGAGAGCCTGAAAAAAACGTTAGGGCTGGGCGATAGATTGAATATTCACAACATGTATACAATAATTGTGCTGGTGATATAAAATTAGCAACACTGAAAATCTATATATATATACATTTTTATATATACTGTATATATCTTTTGTGTGTTTTTTTAAGAAAAATATTCAATACATCTTTTATATATTAAATATTGTTCAACACATAAAAGCCTTTTATTTTTTTAGCCATATTGCCAAGCCCTAGAATGAGACTACAAGTAACTGAAAAAAAAAAAAAAAAATGGAGAAAACAAGGTAAGGTCATCTTTGAGCGGTAAAAGGCAAGTCACTGAATAATACAGACAATCCCATTCAGGTAGACTCCATTCAGTAAACAGACTGCAGGCTGTTATGAGTGAGAAGAGGGAAAAACTGGAAGAGAGACAGTGGCGTGGTAACAGTGTAATGGCTTTTAAAAGGAAGTTCAGATAGCTGACCTTTTCATTCAGAAAAAAACAAACATAAAAGCTACTTTCAGAATGAATGATTCAGAAGATCTATCCTGTTCACTTCAAGAATTCAATCAACGAGAAAAACACCACACGCATATGAAACTGGCCACTCAAAGAGAGAGAGAGAAAAGAGAGAGTTGCTCATTGTTCCATTGGCCTTGCAGTGTCAAGACAAACTGTCGGAGCACATTTTGTGTGCAGGGCCACCAAGAGCCTCTGCTTAAAGAGAGAATATCCATGACTAATGACAACCCAGAAACCAAAGACTAACAACTCGAATGGAAATGAGCACACGGTAGTAGAGCGCACACACATATTCTCCAAAAAGGAGGGTACTAGGGAGTGGGCCTCACTTTAAATATGTGCTCTAAACTTTAATGTGTTCCATACCAGCATTTAGATACTAAATATAGAGCAGAATGAGGCTATTCTGACTGACCATATGCATGGGACTTTCTCTCTCTCTCTCTCTTCTCTCTCACACACGCTCTCACACAGTTAATTTAGCTTAGACTTAGCTATTCTTAACAGACCTGCCCTGTATTCAAGTGCACAAAAGGGTAAAGGACATAAAAAAAGAGAGAAACAAACATAAGGACCTTTAACACTAGCAGTCCGGCCCACAAAGCTCTGGAGATTTTCCATTTGAGGGTCATGAGTGAGACCCCAATTAGCTTTTTCTCTCAGGCTATCAATTCTTCATTAAAAAAAATTTAAACATATGGGAATTTAAAGTTTTGATGATAATTTAAGTACATGATTAATGATTATGCTACTTTAAAAAGTGTTGTGAAGTACATTATCAGATGATAAATCCATGGTACTTCACTGTGGTTCTGAATGACTAAACTGTTCATACAACACAGTATTTACATGGTACTTCAAGAAGGTCTAAAAACAATGGTAATACCGTGATACTATTTGTAGGTATAGCAAGATGCTATAAGAAAGAATAACCACAAAATGATGTGATCTGGGAAATGTTTGACTAATGCATCATGGAAAACGTGAAAGCGCTACAGCATAATAGGATCATTTTATTAGACTGCTGTTAATAAGCTGATGTAAAACCAGAATTTTCCTTTAACAAAAATACAATTTCAATGATTTATGAAAAGGCAGACTCTGTGTAGCAGATGCACCTTGTTTAAACTTGTAAAATAGAAAATAGTGTTCATGTGAATATAAACAGAGTAAGAAAATATAGCAGGGATCATGATACAGTTACAGTAATGCACCCTGCCATTGTGTATCCGTAGGTCTATAGTTAACAGAGAAGAGAAAAAAGAGCTTGAGGTGGTTACAGGAAAGAGTCCAATAAAGGGTGTGGGCAGACGAAGAAAAATCAGGCTGTATTAATAGGAGTGGATCTGTTTTAAGACTGTCCATAATACAACTTGGAGACACAGGATTACTAAATGGAGAAAAAATATTTTCGAATTTTTTTGCAACCACTTTTTCTAAACCCAACAATTTTCCAATCCGAAGTAATCTGCCTGTCACAAAATTCTCCATAATGCGACACAAACATAGTCGATCATATCATAATTGATGTTTAATTTACAGCTATGCGGAGTAAGATTTCTCTGTGGGCGGAGCAACCTTGGTCGAAATGAAAAAAAAAACAAGTAATAGCAACCAAATCATTAAGATGTCCAGTCACTCAATGCGGTTGCAGCTGGTAGCGATAAAACGTTTTTTTAAACGGAAGAGATTTTTTTGCATCATTCCTGGATGGGATATGGTGTTAAGACTGCAATGGTGGGAATTTTCTAGGACAGATGGTGAGTTTAGAGGATTTTCTAGAGCAGAATGTGTGATTTAAGGTGTGTGGGCAAAAACAAATCCCCAAAAAAACTAGGGAGTGGAGAAAAACAGAAATAAATCGAGACATAAGAAACCTTTCTCCTACAACTCCATACCTCTTGCCAAAACTGCTGACAGTTTTGCCAATATTGGGTGAAGTCAGTTGGAGTTTCCGTTGATGGGCCGCGGGGGTTCTTTTGGCTCCAGTGGAAGCTTCTTCAGGCTGGCGAGTGGGACTTTTTGGGCTGGATTTGTTCAAGTCTTTCAGGACATCGTAGTTTATTTTAGTGGAGATGCGTTTCTGCTCCAACATCTTTTCAATGGCTTCATCTGCAGTGCTGGCATTGATGGGCTCACGCCTCCGTGCTGACTTTTTTCTAGGCTGTGAGATGACACAAAAATACGGAGGTAAACTCATACATTTGTGACCCTCACAGCTACAACTGTCATTTATGAACTACCTTGTTACCTTCCGCTCTTTATATGTACCATCCTCCTTTTCCTTTGCTATTCTTTCTTCCTTTTCTAAAGAAAAACAAACATATCGTTCTAACAAATGCGTTCCAAACTTTATTAAATGATGTCTTAGTTTAAATGAATCTGTCAACAAATGGGACAGTTCAATCTTCTCTACCTTTCTGTTCTTTGAGGTAGTCTGCATTTTGAAGCATCCACAGTTCGGTCTTCACCTTAACTTCCTTCTCATTCAGGATATACTAATAAAAAAAAAAGAAAGATTAAAAAACAACAATACATAATCGCTCAGGTCATGGTGGACGAGCTAAACAGACTGTAAATCATGACAAATCTCATTCCACTCTATTCTAATGCAACTCCATTATTCATTTTTGGATGTGAAATCCCATCTCAGATTTCAGCTTTAAAGAACCAAATTACAAATTACCATGTCGTTACTATAGTGAGGTCAAAACTTACACGATCAATCTCGTCCTCGTCGATACCGTTCAGGTCTAGCTCACCGTTTTCTGCCTCCACATCTGATGGAGAAAAACAAAGAGTTCCCGAATATTGAATATTTTATTGATGGACATAAGCACATCAGAAGTCCGAATAAATTTGTACAAAAATTATAATATAAAAATAATGTAAAATAGAATAGAAATCACAACAACAACATAAAAAGAAAAAGAAATCGCAAAATACAATGTAAAACTAAATAAAATGGCATAAAATATTTTTTTTAATTTGTGTTGTGACTATTTCAGACTGCTTTGGCAAAAGGAAAAGAGAAAAGTTTTGCCTGGTGTTTACGCCACATAATTAAAGTGTATTAAATGTTTCACTTTCCTAAGGAGAAACACATGCTGCCATTCATCAGAGAACATTTCTCTGAGCCAGTTGTTAAATTAGGTTAGTGGAGATGCATAGAATATCCCACTGCAGTCCAACCCAAAAACCTTCACATAAAATGTCCCTCAGCAAATTCACATGGAAGAACATACTGAAAAATAAGTGTGTGTTTCTCTGTGGTCTCTGCCCTGTAGCAAATCTTACTAGAAAGCCCAATGGGGCTACTGGGATCATTAAACCAGTGGCTCTACAGTAGCAACTTTCCAGGGTTATTCCCCCTCTGCCTTCCGTCTTTTCCCTCTTTTCGAGGGCCAGTTCCTCCCTTCCCCCATCCTTACTCTTTTCTTTCTGCCTGGAGATTGTTGGCAACGCTTCAGAAGTTTGCTTTATAGAGCATCCCTCTCTCTCTCATGTGTTGTAATGGGGATGGAGGGTTAGGGGAGGGCAATTCTTGTTTCTCTAAAACAGAGAGGGCAATTCTTGTTTTCTCGCCTCTGAACTGAGGCCCCTCAATATAAGTCGATCCCGTGAGTCAAGAAACCTGACCTCATCTCGCCGCTCGCATCTGAACAAGCGCAGACTAAACACACTACACAACCAATGCATGCGCGCGCACACACACACGAGTCCTCCAACACCACACATTAAAACACACTGTGCTATGAGTCACATGTGTGTGATGTGGTGAGAGCGTGAATAGCAGAGATTAGTTACAACAGGCGAAATAAAACCACACCAGAAAGAGACTACCAGGTGCAGCTGGATCCAAGAAGATGAATAAAGACAAGAAACTTTAATAAAACGAACACCGCATTCTGTCTTTCCCATTAGGCCTAACTTTGTGTTCATGTTCAAATGTTGTTGTTTTTGTACCGTCTGTTTTCATTCACTTAGGACATATAACCAACTGTGTGTAGCTCGCCAGAAACTACATTCGACTAAAATTAGCATTTAAAGTGTGCATATGTGCAGCTGCACTACCTGAAGACATGCATATGCATGAGTGTTCGACAGCAGCTGCATGTCAGTCAGACAGCACTTGGGGATTGAATACTGTTAAAAAACATGTAAAAAATAAACTGTTATTGTTAGTTTTTCAGCATTGAAATGGTAATGAAGTACCGTCACTTAAAGGTATAGTTCATCCAAAAATGAAAAATCATTTACTCACCCTCATGGTGATCCAAACCACTATAATGATTTTTTCTTTGTCTGGTAAGATTTTTGTAAAAATGAATTGGCACTAAAGAATTCAAGCTTCAAAAAAAGGAAGCAAATGTACCTTAAATGTAGCCCATATAACTCATGCACTATATTTCAAGTAATTTTAATGGCAATACGAAGCTAAATTCAAAGATGGCATGAAACACAAATTTCAATAATCATTTCTTTATTATGGTGATGTACATATGAGTGAAATAGCTTCTCGAATGAGAAGAAATGTAGGGTGGGACTTGATTTTGTCCAACAGGAATAGACTGGATTGTTGTCGTTTGTTCATTTAGAACATGATTTTATTTTTAAATAAGGATGCACATAGATAAATTATTTATAATAAACTGCAATTAGGCCTGTCGCGATAATTAAATAACCGTCTGATCGCGATTATTTGATCTAACCGCGATTGTTTCAGACAACCGTGATTATTGCGCTCTTTTTTAGGCCTACGGCACAAGGGGGAGTCATGGACCAAAATAAATAGACAAGCACTAATTACGTTTTCCAGCAATATATTCAAAGTCATCTGAAGCCACTCCACAGCTTAATGTGAGGGACAGTAGTATATTTACATTGTTAAATTAAAGTTCACAAACTCGTCTGCAGCTGTCAATCATTCCGTGCAGCATTCAAACAGCGCGCGTCGTCCGGTTACGACAGGATACACGGTAAAACTTTCTCCAATGTGACATTGACGTTATAATGCTTGATAGATAAAGGACTGTGGATTTGCATAAAATGACTTTATTTGGCTGGAGTTTTTTGCTGTTTCTAAATGACTCGCTTGCTACCGTGTGCCTACACATTACAAAGACTATGAATTGGCATCAGACGCACAATAACTGGAGTTTAAAACTGTGAAGAAACAAATGATCAATAAACTGTTGGACTGATATACACTAGGATTTGTGCCCTCGACATTTCTTCGCTTTGTGCCGTGAACTTTTAAATGCGCACTTGAGCAGCGCTGCGCACTGCGACTCCATGTTGCATTAAGCACATCATTCTGCACCCGCGATGCGCATACGCGCTTTGTTCCGCTCTGTTTTAAAGCGTATCATATTATCATGGTTTGTGCACATTTGTTTTTATTAACATGTTTAGATTTTATTAAATTACTGTGCAGATGTTTTCAAAAATTACTTTTTGCTGCTGATTTATACACTCACTAAGTTTAATAAACAAATTGTCATAGCTATTGAATATATTTATTTAATATTTAAAGGTGTTAACTGTAATCTTACACTGCAAAATGATTACTTACAAAGGATTAAATTCATCACAATTATTTAACGAATGAAGCACAAAGCCCTAAAACAGACAATTAATCTGCATAATCGCCAAAGCCCTAATACAGACAATTAATCGTCAAAGCCCTAAAACTGACAATTAATCGGCATAACCGCAATTATTTTTTAGGCAATTAATCGTCAGCCAAATTTCATAATCGTGACAGGCCTAACTGCAATATTCCATAAAAATAAGAATCGTCGATTGTGATTTCATAAATCAATATTCAACGCTGTAAATTAATGGATTAACTCTATAACTGGATCAGTCCAATTTGCAAACCAGCCCAATTGTAAACCAGATTCAATGAATAGATCCGATACAAAAGAACAATTTTAAAGCTTTTTTCAGCACCTGTACACACTTTAAAGAAAAAAAACAGTCTGAATAGTCTTCAATTTTTTTTGTTGCACACAGTAAATTCACAGTAAAGTCACAAGGGTGGGTAAACAATAACAACTTTAACTTCTGAATGAACTGTCCCTTTAACATCACCTGAACACAACACAGGCACAAAAAAAAACCTGAGAAGCACAAAAAAGGAGCCAAGTTCAACAAAATTACAGAGAAGAGAAACAACAAATGAGAGACTTCACTTAACACTAATCATTCTCCCTCTTCATCTATTCCCCTGTTCTTAAATCCAAAAACCTCTGTCCCGAGGCTACATTTCTGAATGATGCTGTCCACCCAGACATTAGCGTTTCCACGTGCGTTCAAAAGGTCTCCAGAGGTTTCACTGACACCGACACCTGTTCAGAGTCGAGCACTCTGTCCGACTAAATACAAACAGATATTTCAAGATATCACCAGATGGACACCTCCTTTCTTTCTCTCCCATGGACAATTCTCACTCTTCAACACAAGCAGGAGCTCATCAAACGTAATCATCTGATAACGTCACTCAAACTGACTGGCGGGTCAAGAGAACAAGCACTGAAGCTCAGGGAAAGGAAAAGACGGACAATGGAGATGCAGAGATATGGAAAGAGAGAGGAAGGGGGGTTTCTTCTGGAGGCGAAGAGGGCAGACAGGCCCATTAAAAACTGACCCCTTCTTGCCCCTTTGACTTCCCCAGGGAAACCCCTCGCCCACTCACACACCTGCTACAACTGTCTATATCGCCCAGAGGCTGGAAAGAGAGAACGAGAGAGAGAAAATGTCAAGAGAAAATATATGCATGTACTTTTTCACACTCTACTGTACATCTACAGACCAAAAATGGGGGAGGGTTAGACACATTTTTAAACAATAAAATGTAAATGTAACGGCAAGAGGAAAAGACTTGAACAGACTTTATTCATGAGATCTCTCATTTTCACTCACATTCGGCTGCCCTTCAGGTGTTAAATCTAGACAGGAAAACATCCTCATGGGGGTCCGCGCACAGATTTTTCTGTCAGTGCATGTTAACGGTACAGTGAACGTGTCTATCACATAGATCGGGCCTCCCATAGTCATTTGTTTTCCTCTCCACAAGTCTATCAGTCAGTCACACTTTTATGATGTCATATTTCACACAGATAGCACGTCTCTGTCAGATGACAGCGTCACTGTCAGATGACATCACATCACTGTCAGTGCTTGCATTCATTAGGAGAAAAAGCAATAAATGAGTGGCAAGGATGAAAACGATAAAGAGAATCAATCAAACAGCAGGAAAAAGTAAGGGAACGAAAACATTATGAATCATAAGTATGCCAAGTTGGAAACTACACTAAAACTCGCTATGACAATAGTTTCACAGCTTTAAAAAAATCACTTTAAAAGCATACAATAATTCAAAACTATAGTTTGCCGATATATTTATTATTTATTCATGATACATTTGTGTTTTTGTTGAATAAAATTAAGTAACTGAATATTGATGAGAAATTTAATTTATTAACATTAACATTTTATATTTATATATGAATAAATATGCAATGCCGTTCAAAAGATTGGGTCGGTATGATTTTTTTAAATGTTTTTAAAAAAAGTCTCTAATGCTCACCATGGCTGCATTTATTTTATCCAAAATACAGTAACAACAGAGTTTAAAAACAGTAAAAATACTGTAAAAAATATTATTAATTTAAAATAACCGTTTTCTACTTTTATATTTTAATAAGTAATTCCTGTGATGGCAAAGCTGAATGTTCAGCATCATTACTCCAGTCTTCAGTGTCACATGACCTAATATGCCGATTTGGTGCTCAATGTTAAAATTATCAATGTTAAAAACCAATTGTGCTGCTAAATATTTTTGTGGAAACTATGATACATTTTTTTCAGGATTCTTTGATTAATAGAAAGTTCAAAAGAACAGCATTTATTTGAAATCTTTTGTAATTTCATAAATGTTTTTACTGTCACTTTTGATCAACTGGTCCTTGCTGAATAAACTATTCAATTATTATCAAAAGGGCACCTCAAACTTCAAACCATGTGATCTGTGACATGATTCTAAACATGGTGTTCATGAACATTGTTATAAAGACTAACAAAGCCACATCTGTGTGCGTTATAAAGGCCTTATGAATGTAAATTACCGTCACTTTTGGCCCATCTGTCCTTTACAAACCCCTAACAGCTGTCTTGAGGATGCGTTCAAAGCGAGCACGAAGAATAAATGTCAGTCACACACTTACTCTGTCTTTCATTCTCCTTTGAAAGGCACCTCTCCCTCCCCTCCTCTCTCTCTCTCTATCTCCTCCCACTCTTTCTTAGTGTAAATGAACAAGTCTCTTATCTCCTCCTGCTCTGAAGATTCAGGAGATTCTAAAGGATGGGGAGGGGAGGAAAGACTCCATCCACTTTTTTTCTGTTGCAGATAAACAGTGAACAGTAACATTACGCAAAGGGAATGGAAACTAGAGTGCGCAAATACATTTAATATACTGACTGATCTATAAACGAAAAGGAAAAACAGAAACGTATAGAATCACAGTAAACCTGGGGATGCTGCTGGTATCTCCTGCTGTGTGGTCAGAGAGGACAGTGAATGACCATCTGGAGACTCGCACTCACTGCTGCATTGTTAAGATCACAGGCCCTCCGCCCCCTCAGAAAAATACACTGCATTACACAACAACACCAGATCTCTCTCCACACACACAGACAGAGAGAAAGAGACAACGGGGACACCATTCTGACATCCTCACAAAAGAGAACTGACCTTAGAAAAACAGAACAAGTCAAAAAGAAAAGTTACAAAAAAGAAAAACAAGATGAGCAGAGGATGGACACCCATATAGCCTGCTCGCTCTAACACAGTTTCAATAGTTAATATACTGCCATATATTAAAGTGCCCCTATTATGCGATTTTACAGGTTTCTAACTTTGTTTTGGAGATCTCCTACAATATGTTTACATGCAAAGGTCAAAAAACACTTTAATTTTCTCATAATATACATTGCACATCACCACAATTTTCAATGATTCTCAAACGACTCGACGGATGAACCAGTCTCTCTAAATCCCTCCTTTCCGAGAGTCTACTCTGCACTGATTGGCCAGATGACCCGGTCTGTTGTGATTGGTCTACCGTTTACAGCGCATGTTGGAAACTAAACATCCATTACCATAACTGAACTTCAGCTCTGTCCGACTCCGGAGGCTTACTCATTCCTCAGCGATTGTACACACTGTAAAGACCGTAACGATGACGTCGATTTTACCATATCAATCCGAGCGCGAGTCCGATGATGAAACATTGGAAGATCTAGTTATTCAACCCGAACCTCCATCGCAAGGACGACTTGAGCAGGACGTTTCTCAGTGATACACTACTCAAAATGCACATGTGGGAACTGTATCAATAACAGTGCATGTGTTAGCTGAGCACTAACGGAAATGACTGATGTAACATTAAAGTTTGTAAAAGAAATCTTGCTCCATCCTTGATCTTTATTTAAAGTAGTAAGAACAACAGACAATCTGCATTAATAGAAACAGTTTTAGTTAATAGTGGCCCCACAGCTGACTTGCAAAACTATTTCAGAAAGACAGTAATGATGGGAGTTAGCCAGAAACTTGCACAATATAAAACACAAAAAAATATGTATTTTTAACAGCCGGTAGAAAACATATACATCAATAATTATTCATACTTGCAGGTTGTGATTCTGAGTAGCAAGCTGGCCAAAATAAAATGGGTGGGTAATACTACTGACCCATCTTTCCAGAACAAGCATTTTGCAAATCCCGCACTGAAAGTGTTTGAGGACGGTTCAAGTTGTTCGCAGGCGGACAATGTACAAAATAGGCTGGCATTATGCAAATGTATTTTCTAGTGACGTAGAACGCAGTGGGATTCGAATTCCTGATGACCTTTAAACGGTTCAGTCTCGATTCTTTTGGGATACAATAACATTATTTATCATGCACTTTCGAACATTTACATTTACAGACAGCTATATTAAACACTGCATGAAAGGGAATATTAGAAAAACTATAAAAGGGGCACTTTAACATTTTTGTTCATAGCGTACACACAGAGCAATAGTGAAAAAGTAAAAAAAAAAAGAGCAAAATAAAAAAAATCTGCATTGCTCTACGTAATATTGTAGTATAAGCAATGAAAAAAGACACTTTGGGCACTCGTTTCAAACTTGGACTCAAGTTAGTTAACATGCTAAAGCTAGCAGCAACACCAAATAAGAGGACATGCGTGACACTTTGAAATATTTTGCTTAATTGAAAACTCAAAATCCAAGTAGTAAAACAAAACCTGTTGTATCAGAGACATTACCATTCTTTAACAAATCACATACGATATACAGTAGTACAATACATAGTGTAAAGTAAGTACAGTATATCATTCAAAACAGCTTCTGCGGAATTAAAATAACTGTGCAGTAAAAGAATCGATTAATTTAAATAAAAATTGAATAAATTAAAGAGGTAACATTAATTAAAGTCACTAAAGGGATAGTTCACTTGTATGACTTTCTTCTGTTGAGCATAAAGGAAGATGGGTCAATGACGTATAAGGATTTTCAACAGGCCAATTTTAAAATACAAAAAAAAAAAAAATACCTGTTGCAATTGTTCAAACATTAAGGATGTTGTGTACACCTAAATTCATTTAAAAAAAATTATTTAAGTGATTTTAGTGTTTTTTCATCTAGATGAATTGTCTGTAGCCTTAAAAAATGTCATGTGGTGCGACTGTGATTTATTTTCAAATTAATTAATTTCCTTAACATCCTTAAACATTTTTTTACAAGTTCTTAGTAATTAAAGTGTTTAGAAACCAAGTATTTGCATTTCTTTTGAGTTTTTGTAAATAATGATCTCATTTTTTGTTCTATAATTTCTGAGTTAAATCTAGTTAACACTTATTTTTCCTGTAAATCACATAAAACTGATAGAAATGTTTTAAAAATATAATTTACTAAAGCATACTGTATCAGTGATTCATATTTCAGCCACAGAAATAAGATATTTTATTTTAAATTTAATACAGTGATTGCTTTTATTGGCCGCACCACATAAGTGGTCGCTCCAAATGACACGAAGACCTTATATTGTTAAAAATCTATTTAAAGAGATCAATGAACAATACATTTTATACAAAAAAAATTTATTTAAACCAAATTTTATACAAATTTCACAGAATTTTCCTGAACATAAACATTTTATAAACATTTTTTTTTTATAAAAATCACATGACAAACACAAGTCCACCATTTAATTTAACTTGACTTAGAATTTCTTTCTAACAAATAATAATGCTATAGATATAAATTATTTCATAAAAGTATTGTATACCGGTAACATTTGGGGTCAATAGTTATTTTTTAAAGTAATTAATCCTTTTATTAATCAAAGACACATTCAGTGTCACATTCGGGCGCAGGCTATAATGTTACGAAAGATT
Organism: Scardinius erythrophthalmus; assembly: GCF_964197995.2. NCBI lineage: Eukaryota > Metazoa > Chordata > Actinopteri > Cypriniformes > Leuciscidae > Scardinius > Scardinius erythrophthalmus. The sequence goes on from NC_138241.1 coordinate 18,464,589, forward strand.
CTATTTCAAATAAATGCTGTTCTTTTGAACGTTCTATTCATCAAATAATCCTGACATATAAAATGTATCACAGTTTCCACAACATTGATAATAATCAGAAATGTTTCTTGAGCAGCAAATCATTAGTGACCCTGGATCACAAAACCAGTCACAAGTCGCACAGGGTATTTGTGGCAATAGCCAACAATATATTGTATGGGTCAAAATTATCGTTTTTTCTTTTATTCCAAAAATCATTAGGATATTAAATAAAGATCATGTTTTATATTTTGTAAATGTCCTACAATAAATGTATAAACATTTATTTTTGTGAGTGAATATAGCAATATCGCATACATAAATGGACAACTTTAAAGGCGATTTTCTCAATGTTTCGATTTTGTAGCACCCTCAGATTCCAGATTTTCAGTTGTATCGGCCAAATATTGTATCATCTTAACAAATCATACATCAATAGAAAGCTTATTTATTCAGCTTTCATATGATGTATAAATCTCAATTTAAAAAAATTGACCCATGTGACATTGACCCATTGAGTGGTTTTGTGGTCTAGGGTTACATATTAGAATGATTTCTGAAGGATCATGTGGCACTGAAGACGATGCTGAAAATTCAGCTTTGATCATAGGAATAAATTACAGTTTACTATATATTCACATAGAAAACAGATATTTTAAACTGTAATCATATTTCAATCTTATCAAGGTACTCCGCTCTTGCTGCAGGGTCAGAATTTTTTCGCTTGGCAGTGGCATCTGGTAAAATAGATTAAAATAGTTTTAAATAATTAATTGGCAATAATAAATGCACTACTAATAAATGCATTATTACTAAACTGAAATTACATGCTCTAATTTTTTTTTTTTTTTTTTGCATTTTTCTTACATTATACAAAGAGTAAACATAAACTGTTTGAAATATATTAAAAGTATACTAATATATATACTAAAGTAAAGTACTTTTTTATATAAACCGTCAATTGAATATAAAAGCATAAAACTGCAATCTAGGACATATATCTACCATGGAAAACAGTCTGCAGTGGTCGCACCACATGATATTTGGTCGCACCACATGATATTTTCAAATTCAGTCAAAATTTACAGGCACAGAATTGGCCTCCTAAACAAAACAAGCTAGCTTGCCAAAAAAGGTCACTATGAAATTTATAATAAAAATATATATTTGTAGAAATAACTTTAATATTACATTTTTTTTGAGGTCATACCACATGACATCCAAATGTGGCCACTACATACCAACCATTACAAAGGTTTATATTTTTTTCTAATTTTCTAATTCTTTTTTCTAATCTGCTTGCTGCTTCTATGGGTCCTTGGTAACTTGGTTTATGATGTAACTTCCTGTGTTTAAATAGTTTTTAACATAAAAGTCCCAAAATGGTAGTTCCTTGATGGTCGCACCACATGATATTTCATAAAATGGACATCATCGGATAAAGTTTGTTTGTATATTATGATGGAAATATAAATAAATAAATAAAGGATTACAAAACATTTTGGAAATCATGCCAAATAGTGCAGAATATAAATTAATAAATTCAGAGTAATTTCACAGACGTTTTCAAAACAGAAGTTATGGCCGGACGGTCGCACCACATGATGTTTTGACACTTTAAATAACAAAAAAAATAACAAGTAAAGGTTTTTGAAAAGTTAAAGTGAGTACATACATGAGAGAGGTACTACAAATATACAGTATCTTTTTATGCATTTAAACCCATTTTTGCCTGAAAAAATGCAATCGGACAGAAAATTTAGGCGTCACGTCATTGACCCAGATATTTTGGGAAAAGCCTCAGTGTTTTTTGTTCATAAAATGGAAGTCAATGGTCACCAATTCAAAATATCTTCTATTGTGTTCCACAAAAGGATAAAAAGTCATACAGGTTTGGAAAAAAAATGAGGGTGAGTAAATAAAAAATAAAAAAAAATTTTGGGTGAACTAATCCTTCAAGGTAAATTATGATGACGGACAAGACTAATGGTGCCAATAATTGTGATATGTCATTAAGTTTGATGATGTAGTGAAAGTTCTCTCTCTGATGCAAAATACACTCGCACATCACACAAACAAACACTTCTGCATTTTTAAATAAGAACATTCAGCTTAATCTCACTCTCACGCACAGTAACTAGAACACTCTAACAAGCATCTTATTGTCTGGAATGGAACAATGAGCCCACCTAAAAATAAACAGGGAGAATAGACAGAAAAAGCTGAAGCAGACAGAACCAAGACAGAAGAGTGCACACATATTCAGAGAGAGACATATTGTGTCAGTGGCCATATCATCACGAAGATGAAATGAGCAAATTGAGGGAAATAAATGACATTGTCACAGTTCTACAAGGCATTCACTTGAGTTTACATGAACACTGGGCAAAACAAAAACACACACAAAAAAAACCCTCCTCTCTGAGTCATGTTTTTTCCTGAACCCAACTCAAAAATCAAACCAAAATACACACACACACTGTATGAGCGGGTCTCACGGGCAATCAAGTGCGCATACAGCCGGCCGTAGTGGGTGGATGAAAGACAGTGCGCTAATGACAAGGTGCTGTGTTCAATTAGTGCTTCAAAGAGCGGAGGGGGGCTTCCTCTTCCTCCGCCCCATACAAATCATCCACAATCAACACAACCAATCGGAAACATGACAACCTGCTCGCACAGCCAATCACGCAATCTGACAACCTGCCAGCACTCTATCCTCAGGAGTTTACCAGCTGCAGCTCTTCTGCCTGTGATGAACAAAGTCTTATTCTCTCTCTCGAATGCTCTCGCATAATGTAAACGCAACAATCACAAAAGATAACGCAATCATTTCAGATAAACAAGTCACTCTTGAGTTCTGTTCTCCAGAGGCTGGGTAACTCTCACTTATAGAGTGGAAGTGGGATAAATTAAAAGAGGATTAATTATTTTATAGAAAAGAAAATCAAGTTCCACTACTCTTCTTCTACTCATGTCCTAATAGCACAAGTGTGTGATTTAACAATGAATGTGAATTGAAAGTAGATTCAATCAAAGTGGATTAATGTGAGTGTTTTGAAAAGGAGTCACTCCAGTTCCACACTTCTTCTTTGACTAATGCTGTAATAGCATAAATGTGTGACTGAAGAAAAGTGGATTAATGTGAGTGTTTTGAAAAGGAGTCACTCCAGTTCCACTCTTCTTCTTCTTTGACTAATGCTGCTAATAGTACAAATGTGTGACTAAACGAAATTGGAATAAATGAAAAACAATTTAGGGCCGGTTTCACAGACAGGGCTTAGATTAAGCCAGGTTTAGGCCTTAGTTTAATTAGGGCATTTAAGTAGCTTTTATTAACGTGCCTTAGAAAAAAAACATTACTGGTGTGCATCGGAAGACAAAACAATGGCAAACTGGGAGAATGCATTTTTAAAAAAAGCAGTCACTATAGCTGCACACTTCTTAAACTCATAATACAAAAAAGAATGAAGATCAAATGTGGATGAAAATGGATGGAAAGAACGTTAATGTTTCACAAAGTTGTCATTCTAGTGTCACTCCTCTTCCTCTGCTTGTACCCTGTCAATGTTATCACAGCAAAACTGTGGTAACAAAGAATGACTGTGGAATTAAAAAGTGTTTATGCAATTTGAAAGTGGAGTCACACTCCTACCGTTCTCCTTCTCCTCTCCCATTTTGGTGATGGACTCGGGCAGGCCCAAACTGGCCGCAGTGGGCAAAGCTCCGAGCAATAATGCTAACGAGGGCCGTTTGGTTGGAGAGACTTTCTCTCCATCTCGCTCCTGCTGATAGCCACCTCCATCCTCTCCACATACAGCACTGCACAGGTGAGACGCTGCTGCCCTCAGCTCATCGTCCTCTCCTTCATCATCACCAGCAAGGAGACTGGATGATGCCAAGGAAATCACATCATCTGGGAAAAGCAAGCGAAAAAATACACATGCATCACAAATTAAGTCTCTCAAATAACTGCAGGAACAACAAATAAAAGGTAAACGGAGTATAAAGATGAAAAAAGAAACTGCTGTCTGTATGCAAATAAAGTACATTTATTTTTGTAATTAAATTATTTTGCTAATTAAAACGAATGCATTCGCCCTTTGATTTTGATTCGCTATGATCCAGCTGACATGGGAAGAAAGTAATTATATAAACTAACACACATGCATGCACACACACACACACACTCTAGAAAAGTGAACACACATGCATGAAAAGGCACTCAGACACACACACACAAGCACTCCCACGCTCGCAGTCTTAATTAGCTCCCTCCTGTAATCACTACATTAGAGAGAGATATATCACGCATGGGGAAGCACTGGATCTCTGGATGTGCGTGCTACTGAACAAGGAACTAATTGGAAAGAAACGTAAACAGAATTTCTGCACAAGGGAAGTAACACTCCACTTCCTGAAGAAAACGTTTTGAGAGCAGCAGTTCTCACTAAACAAAGAGAAATTCTGACAACAATATAATCATTTGTTTTAAGCGTGAAAAGTTTGGGTGTCATTCGCTTCATTGGGTGTTGTAGTTCTCTAGAAGCAAACCGTCTCTATAAAAGTGTTTTCCACACAACAGCCAATCATCACTCTTTGTAAACAAATTCTTATGCTTTTATAAATACACGCTCCCATCTGAGAGCATGCACCATACACAATCTTTAAGTAAAGCAAAGCATGTTAGTCTCAAAACCTGTTGATGCACAATAAACTGGCCTAGAATACACTTGATAGCTGTACTTGCGAGCCAAGTCTAACCCACATTAAGCTATATTTCTATAATATAAAATGTTTGTCATTCTGAAATATTGGATACTTATTTTTTTAATAATTGTTAAAATATTTTTTAGCTATAAAAAAAATGTATATTGATAAAAAATTATATTTAAATATAAATGATTAACAATGATATAAACTTTTTGATATTTCATGGAATACTTAAAACATTCCATGTTTTTAAGGTCACCAGGAGTTTTGTGTGTGTGTGTGTGTGTGTGTGTGTGTGTGTGTGTGTGTGTGTGTAGATTGCACTGGTTAAAAATGTTACCCTCACATTAAGCAACGATATTCATTACCGTTAAAAAGTTTGGGGTCAGTAAAAAAATTTAAACAAAAAATAAATTAATACTTTTATTCAGCATGAAAGCATTAAGTTGAATTAAATCATTTAAATTATTTTCAAATACTACTATTTTAGATAAATGCTGACCTTTTGAACTTTCTGTTCTTGAAATATTCCAGAAAAAATTAATCAAAGTTTCCACAAAAATATTAAGCAGCACAACCGTTTTCATCTGTGATAAGTAATGTTTCTTGAGACACTGAATCACGTGACACTGAAGAGTGAAGGTAACTAATGGCTGCTGAAAATTTAGCTTTGCCATCATAGGAATAAATTACATTTATTTACATTGATTTTACATCAAATAAATGAGCCTTGGTGATGGTGAACATAAGAGACTTCTTTCAAAAACATAAAAAAATCTTACTGACAAACTTTGGAATGGTAGTGTAAGTGTGAACTTGAAAAAAACATGTTTCTGTGTAACAATCTTTCTGCGGGATTGTGTGTGAATACTGTACCTTCTCTGGAACAGGATGCATAAAATCCCCTGGCTTTGGGCCTGCAGCTCTCCAGCTCGACTTCAATCTCATCCTGATAGCCACAGATTTCACCTGCAGAGCACATACACGTGTGTTCAAACAACCATGATGAAAATTAGAGCATAGACTCTGTCTAAATGTTTCAAGGTACCTTCAATATCATCAACTTTTTTTGAAAGCTCCAGCTCAATCTGTGGAAGAATTCATCAGAGAAAAGAATTGGTCTGACAGTGTGAAAGCACATATAGACAGAATGGCTGATTTTAATGTTCATAATTCTAAATAAAAGTGTGATTCGTGACCTGTTTTAGCTTTTGCTTCTTAATTCCAGCCGTGTAAGAGGGCGGGTCGCACTCCTGCTCCAGATCCACCTTCATGAACTCTTCAATAGTCAGCTCACTAGTGGGCGTGTCCTCAAATTCATTCAGCCTGTCAATCAAACACACCGGGGGTCAAAACGTAGAACAGCAAAACCGGGCCTAAATTCAAAGCTTCAGAAAGAAAGAAGTGCAAAACCAAAATCCAGAAATAGCACTAATGATACTGCTATATATTACGAAAATGGTAATAACTGAGCACAGCTTGTGGTCAAACTGTGATTATTTTAAGACAAAACACACCTTTTCCTCAGTGTGGCCTCACAGACTTTCACCACGCTGATCACTTCCTTAATTGTGCGACGGAACTCATGCATACGGGCAGCAACCAAGAGAGCTATAGGGAACACAAACACACAACTTTAAGTACATCATACACACTTTCACTTCGAGAGAGAGAAAGAGAGAGAGGAGGAGAGAGGACAAATTGGCAAATATGAAACATTTATAGGCCTTCAGAAAAGTGTGTCCACTGTACCTGCCTCCCTACTGATTCACCTCAGGCAGAACAAACAGACATTTAATGCACCTGCAATACTGCAGAACCCCTGATGCCTGTTTCACTCAAGTTCATTAAAGAAACATGAAGAGCCAGATGCACTTCTGAACTACCTGACAAACTAAAGAATGTCCAACACCACAAAGCATGCAAGCATGTAAAAGATACTGATGAATTTTAGAGCTTAATGATCCCTACAAGATTAACCAATTTAAAAATATGACATCATGGTTCACTGTCATTCTCTAAACTTATTGTAATGCTTTGAGAAACAAAATGACAATTAAAAAAAAAAGAAAAAAAATCTGTCTTTGGCCTTTTATGGATAGGACAGCAGAGATTTTGACAGGAAAGAGTGGGGTAGAGAGAGAGGAGAACGGGATCGCCCTAACACACTAATTCTCGCTAATCTCATTCCAAAGACATATTTTGTAGTACGTTATTCACATTTTTATGAATAAGCCAGGACAAATATTTCCATGTATTGCAATAATTGATCATTTTTTGTAGTTTTTGTAATAGTATTTTCTGCATTTGAAGGCAAAACTTACTATAACTATTAGTTGAGCACTGACACAGCTTACCCTGAAAACACTACAGTACATATTTGCTTGTCATTGTTTTATATAGCGGAAATTCACTAATATGCATCATGTAGTCTACCATTCAGAAGTTTTTTTTCCAAGAAATTAATACTTTTCATTCAGCAAGGACACATTAACTTGATCAAAAGTGACAGTTAAGACATTTATGATGTTATAAAAGATGTATATTTCAAATAAATGCTGTTCTAATGCTGATCTATCTATCTATCTATATATATCTATATATATCTATATATATATATATATCTATCTCTATCTATCTATCTATCTATCTATCTATCTATCTATCTATCTATCTATCTATATATATATATAATATATATATATATATATATATATATATATATATATATATATATATATATATATATCCTGCCATTCAGAAAATGTACTAAGTTGTGACAGATTAAAGGGGCAACACATTCTACCCCACTCTCCACTGTATGTCCAGAGGTGTCAGCTGTATCTAACTGACCGCTATCTTGGGCCCAGGTTCATGTTGTGTTAAAAAAAACTGCAGTTTCCTCCTCTGCTGTTTAACCCTGCAGGATATCAAATCAATCTGTGTTTCAGCTACTAGATGAGGACTATTCAACAAGCTTGAGGCATTCATCACACTCAGCAGTCCTCTCTGCCTCTCAGTTTATCTTCATTCTGGGTCTTTTTCACATTCTTTCAGTCTCTCTGTCAGTCTCCCTTTCTTTCTCAAGTCTCTGATCTCTTGCAGCGAAACAAACTCTTTTAGGCTCATGCTTCCTCTTTTCTCAGCACTGCTCCTGAAAGATTAATGGGAGATTCATTATTCAGGTTATGCAGCGAAGGGGTGGGGGGGCAGAGAAAATCATGCTGAGAGGCAGGAGTCATCAGTTATTCTAAAAACTTAATTACTGAAACTCAAACTTCACAGCCTGTGTAAAGTTTACACAAGACTGAAAGTGCAAGAAAATAAAAATGACATTGATGAAATCAGAATTTAGCTGCACTGCATCTCTGAGGCAATTTACAGTGCCAAGAAATATCAGGCCTCAGTGAGTGTGAGAAGGCTAACACTTTTTTTAGGAATCATTCTCTCTCTTTCATTAAACACGATTGGTGATTTGGGAACCACTTCAAATGCGTGACCTGATCTAATTACAGATTTTGACAGATTTTGACAGAAACTATCTTAAAATGTTTCCAACGACAGATTGACAACTTTCAGTTCTGAAAGGGGTTTCTAGAGCGTGCATTCCAACTGTGGATGTTTCAGCGATGGTGTATGTGTTTTTGCGCATCTAACAAAGCAACCCTTCACTAGCTCACATCATTAAAGAGGTCGCACCGTTAGGGGAGGGTTGCCATGGTTACCTGCTCCGCAGAGGCCTGAAGGTCTTCGTCCCGTGTGCATCCAGTCTCTCTTCATCCTCTGCAGGAGACGCAGTGCCGTCATCGAAACCTCGTGGCTCTTCTCTCCAAATTCCAGCATTTGCGCAAAACGCGGGATATAAAGACACGGATCTGTAGGGGAACAAATTCTGAATTACAAAGCTAGACAGGTACATCTAGACTTTCTCAAACACTGTTGGATTTTCAGTTCAATAACGATCGGTGTCAAATCTAAGGTTTGAAGCTGCTAATGAGTGGTATGTGAGGGTTTGTGCAAGATATACTTTATTGGACACAATATTACACCCTTGCCTACAATCTTAAAGTGCTAATACTGTAGCTCATAACCACTGAGTGTTCAGTTCAAAGGCTTTTAATAAACTGGAATTTCACTGGTCATGATAATACAACAAATATCATATTTATACTCACATCAAATACTATACAACTCATACAGAGATTCTCCATTATTGAGCTTTAGCCAACAACAAGATGTTTCTCACACCATCAAAATTGATTTAATGGGAGAAAAATGACAGGTTGAGGGACTTTTCCAATATTCTGACGGTTTTCCAATAATGCTTTCAAAAGATGATGGCACTGTGTGGAAAACACAAAAGTCTTCTAGCTCTAACAAAGTATCAGCAAATCCTTCATTTAATCCAATGATTCCCAATCAAGGATGTGTGTACTGCAGGGGGTACTTAATCAGGCTCCATGGGGGTGATTTTGATTTGTTAAAAACTACAAAACAGAAACGACATTAAAATTATTATGGGTGTAACTTTTTTTAAATGAATAAATCTCAGATTTTAATAGTAATAAGTAATGGTAATTTACTCGAGAGGTTTTACTCATCTCTCACTCTTCTACACAAGAATACAATGTTTTTCCTAGTTACTACCCATCAAACACTTCAGTCAATCAAATCAACAGGTTCAATAAAATTCTTCAGTTTGAGGGGCCGCTACATATTTTGGTCTATTTTCACCAATAATACTAACTGCTTTAATTTGAAAAGTGTGTGTGTACAAACATGTATGCACTGTATGCATGTATGTGTGTGTGTGTATATATACACTGTATATATACACACACACACACACACACACACACATGCATGCATACATATATGTGTGAGTGTGTGTGTATATATATTTATATTTTATATACACACACACACACACACACACACACACACACATACATATTATGGAACCCAGGAGGAATAGACTTTATTAGAATTTCTCTGACACCATACATGTCACAGTTTAAAATCCGTATGTCCTGTAAAGAGCTCATTTTCAAATTGTTTGTCATAAATCAACATCTCAGGAAAATAATATGGGGTTTCTAATCAAAATATGACTTTCGGTTACAAAACAGGACATTGGTTTCATACATGTCCACTGTAGTGGACATCAGGCCTTGAATCATGTTTATCAGGCATTTTGGAGACACAACAAGTGAATACGGAAATATATGAATCAATATTCCTATGAAATATTAGATATTATTATAAAATGTTGCAATTATTACTCACATTATTAAACTTCTTTTTTCATTACATGTTGCCCCAAGAACACATTAATATGCTAATTAGATACAGTGTATAGACACATTGTATTGAATGGGAATGGCATTTATGGCCATGTTTACATGCATATTACATGAAGTATAATGGTGTATCAATTATTTCCATGATATCTTTCATAACACAGTTGAGAATCATCTTTACACAAAGTTTGGTTAAAAAAATCCTGAAACTTAAAAACTGATTGGTGAAATCCCATTGGGTTTGCCTATACATGTCATTCCTTGTCATTGTATTTTTTAAGTCCTGGTGTCCACTACAGTGGATATAGATTAACATGAATAAAATATAATTAAAAAAAAAATGTTTTTCCCCCCATTTGTTTCTTATACTCTTAACAGTGTAATGACAGGGGAAAAAAAAAAAAATCTGGGTCTCAAACACATTTGTGTGTGCGTGCGTGTGTGTGTGTGTGTGTGTGTGTGTGTGTGTGTGAGTGTGTGTGTGTGTGTGTGTGTGTGTGTGTGTGTGTGTGTGTGTGTGTGTGTGAGTGTGTGTGAGTGTGTGTGTGTGTGTGTGTGTGTGTGTGTGTGTGTGTGTGTGTGTGTGTGTGTGTGTGTGTGTGTGTGTGTGTGTGTGTGTGTGTTTGTACACATATATGTGACCCTGGACCACAAAACCAGTCTTATGGGTAATTTTTTAAAATTGAGATTTATACATCATCTGAAAGCTGAATACATAATCTTTCCATTGATGTATGGTTTGTTAGGATAGGACAATATTTGGCCGAGGTACAACTATTTGAAAATCTGGAATCTGAGGGTACAGAAAAATCGAAATATTGAGAAAATCGCCTTTAAAGTTGTCCATTTCTATTGGCAATAGTGCTGCATCCATTCACAAAAATAAATGTTTTATATATTTAAGGTGGGAAATTTACAAAATATCTTCATGGAACATGATCCTTACTTAATATCCTAATGATTTTTGGCATAAAAGAAAAATCTATAATTTTGACCCATACAATGTATTATTGGCTATTGCCACAAATATACCCGTGCAACATAAGACTGGTTTTGTGATCCAGGGTCACATATATTCAGTAACGGTATTTGGCCTTACTGACGGAACTGTGGAGGTACATAAATCAAGAAAGGTTGGGACACTCTGAACTAATCCCCATTCCCCACTACATATGTTCACATAAGCCGCTTAGATCCGTCTGTGCTGTCTGTGGGGGAAAAGAAGAGACCGGGGAGAGAGAAAAGCCTCATTCTGCGCGAGGACTTTATTGGGAATACGGATAGCAGTCGTGCGCACTACAGTATTTCCACAAGTCCAGCCCTCGTCCGGTTTCTGACTCCATCACGACAGGAGCAGTAAAACTTTTGACATCGCTTTGAGTCGAGGGTATTATCTCAGCCGTGTGATGAAAACAAACCAACGCATAAAATACAGAATTTGAGGTAAGAACACGCAAGATTTTTCACTGGTTGCACAAGTAGAACAGTTTAGTGTGACGTAAACGTTACATTTACAGAAAGCATCTGGTTTGTAAGTCTGCAGCGCGCGAGTTTAAATGCATCGCTCGATGTCTGAATACAAATACATTGCATATAAATAGATATGTTTTAGTGTTAGAACTAAGTTGCATCGTGAGTGTAAATGACAAAAAAAAATATCGTGGAACGAAAGAAACGACGCGTACTGACGAACTTAGAATTTGATGCGCAAAAAACAAATATATTTGCCTTGACTCGGATCATTAAAGGAGACGTTGAGATTGTTAATATTGTAAAGTTATAATGTAGGTTACATATGAAGGATAAAAAAAAAATCAACATCACAGCACAGTCCACAGAGAGCCATTTACGCAGGGTTGCCAGATCCAACAAGAACATCAAACAATCTGTTTCAGACGTATTTTCAATACATTTAAATCCTTTTAGAAGAAAAATAAAATTCACTTTTTCACATATATATGTATATATTCACATATACATACTGCGAAAAATCCCCAAAACAACATGAATAACCATGTGTAAAATCCCAGACAAGAGTTACTTATAATAGCCGGACACGGCAACACAGAATTTACAGGAGGGATGGAGACAACCCTCCACTGCTGACGTCAGACGAGAGAGAGAGAGAGCTCAAAATAAACTCAAACTTCATCATTCTGTGAAGACACGGCAGAGGAAAAGTCCGCTGGGCCGTTATTTAAGACTACAGACTCTATATTTTATATATATATTTCTTGTGTTATTCCTAAGTGATTTTAAACCGATTTGGATTGGATTTTCGGTGTGGGATGGGAGAGTATGTGATTAGGGAAAAGAGGATGGCATCTATGAAATAATCCTTAAAATCACAAATATTTATGTGACCGTTTAAGGACAGTGGAGCTGCTTTTGTTTCCAAGGACAATACGCAATATTATTTAGGAATTCCACGGACCACGGTTGTAGCTGATTTTTTTTTTTTATATATATATATATATATATACAAAACAAAAACTTTTGGTATTTTTGTTCTGATGCCCGCTGCGCCGGAATGCAGGCTGTCCCATCATGGCCGGATCATGAAATGCGTGACTTTTATACTCTTGCTCCCCGAAACGTTAAAGAAGTTGAAGCGGACAAGCAAGCACCCCGGCAGGTTGTCTGTGTGCTATAACATCCTATCTCTTTCCCTGAAGAAAAGGATGGCAGCGGAATTGTACCCCGTGAACGATCACGCCACGGTGCAGAAGAACGGGACCGTGATGCTGAGTCTGCCCGAGAAGAAGAGCGCGGAGCCGGTCGCGCAGACCACCGCGTGCACCGCCACCACACCGACCACAGAGCAAAACATCAACAACAACAACGTGGAGGTTCCCAGCTGGCACTCCGCGCACCCGACGTTACGAGAGAGGCAAGACATTAAATCGATACATAATGTCTGAACATTTATTACATTATTTATTACATTTGTATAGTTTTTTAAAAGTTAAAAGTGACACCAACCCAAATATAGTGATCAAATATTTTGATAAATGTTCAGATATTATTCATTTAGTTTAGTATAAGATAATATAATCAAGGAAAGTAATAAAAACATTAAAAGATACTTAATATCTAAACAATTAAATTGTATAATATTACATTCTTTTCTTTCAAATTAAATATTTATTTTATTTATTAATAACACCAAGGCTAAATTTCTTTTTTACTTTATGCAGAAATGCACTAATGTTCAATAATGAACAAATGGCAGATGTTCATTTCATTGTTGGTCCCCCCGGCGAATCGGAAAGGGTCCCGGCACACAAGGTGAGTCCACACACACACACCTCTCCCCTACAATAACCACAACATTATTTTGGATGTCTCCCAAATCGAACAAACCCGATTCGACCCAACAGCTTATCAGTGGGCCTGAAATAGGTGTCAGATAAGGGAGACAATCCAGTAAACGCTTGGGAAAAGAGATAAAACGCTGACGGATTGCCTCTTCTCCCTTTCTCAGTATGTGCTGGCGGTGGGGAGCTCTGTTTTCTGTGCCATGTTTTACGGGGATCTCGCGGAAGCGGACTCTGATATCCATATTCCAGATGTGGAACCCGCTGCGTTTCTCATCCTGCTCAAGTAAGACTCACTAATCACATCCGGGCATTAATAACAGGGCAACTCGGCTTTCATGCCAAGCAGCACAGATGGGTTCACCAAGGCCCTGACAGTGATGTCTTGGTTTAAGAGTCGCCCTCTTATTTCAGTGCTATTCAAGATAGTTTATTGGATTGTGAATGCGAATGATCCCTGGGAAAGTTGGAAGTCACTATTTAAAGCAGTAACAATGTTAAACACATCAGTTTTGGTGAAGTATGACCTAGCCTAGCGGTTTTATTCTCTTCATATGGAAGAACATCTCTGCACTCAAAATGGATTTTTTTATGGAATATTGCAGTGTTTATTAAAAATTAACAAAATAACTTCCCCTCCCCCTTAAAACAACTTCTCTTCTCTGATGACGCGTTTACTGACACGAGAGCAGAACAAACTGTCACTCAGAAGAGATCATAGCAATAGCAAACGATAATGATTCAACCATTCAATCAATTCCCGATTAACGAAATCAAGTCCCGCCCTACATTTTTTTCCTCATTCGAGAAGCAATTTCACTCGGATAGACGTCACAATAGTGAAGAATAGACGATCGCAACTTCAGTTTCATGTGGACTTTAAAGTTTACCCTAACCTCTCTATCTTCCTCTTTATCAGATACATGTACAGTGATGAGATAGAGCTGTCGCCCGACACAGTTCTGGCTACTCTCTACGCTGCCAAAAAATACCTGGTGTCTGCTCTGGCTCGCGCATGTGTGGGTTTCCTCGAGACGAGCCTGGAGGCGAGAAATGCGTGCGTGTTGCTATCTCAGAGTCGGCTGTTTGAGGAGCCGGAGCTCACTCAGAGGTGCTGGGAAGTGATCGACGCCCAGGCAGAGCTTGCGCTGCGCTCCGAAGGTTTCTCTGAAATTGACCTGCCCACACTGGAAAGCATCTTACACAGGGAAACGCTGAACGTGAAGGAGGCGGTGGTGTTCCAGGCCGTCCTGGGATGGGCCGATGCAGAGTGTCAGAGACAAGGCTTGAGCCTCACGTCACAGAACCAGCGCTCCGTGCTGGGAAAGGCGTTGCACCTTGTGCGCCTGCCTTCCATGACACTGCAGGAATTTGCGGACGGAGCCGCGCAGTCGAACATTTTAACCCTTGAGGAAACGCACAGTATCTTTCTCTGGTACACGGCTGCTACGAAACCGTCGCTAGGATTCCCGGATGCATCCAGAAAGGGGCTGGCGGCGCAACGCTGTCACCGTTTCCAGTCATCCGCCTACCGAAGCAACCAGTGGCGCTACCGCGGCCGCTGTGACAGCATCCAGTTCGCCGTGGACAAGCGAGTGTTCATCGCCGGACTTGGTCTGTACGGCTCCAGTGGAGGGAAGGCGGAATATAGCGTCCGAATTGAACTAAAGAGACAGGGAGTGCTCCTGGCACAAAACTTGACCAAATTTGTGTCGGATGGTTCTAGCTCAACGTTCCCCGTGCGGTTCGAGCACCCGGTACAGGTTGAGCAGGATGCGTTCTACACGGTTAGCGCTGTTCTTGATGGGACCGAGCTAAGTTATTTTGGACAGGAAGGAATGACAGAAGTCCAGTGTGGGAAAGTCACCTTCCAGTTTCAGTGTTCCTCTGACAGTACTAATGGGACAGGGGTGCAGGGGGGACAGATTCCGGAACTGATATTTTATGCATGAGTACTCAGACTGATCCATTAATGAACAGCAGGGGGATTTTTCCTCTCAAATAATTGCCTTCATTCACATTAGCTACGAGACACTACTAGAAGAGAAACAATGTCCTCTGATTTTTTTTTTATGTCTCACACATAATGGAATGCTGCCCATTCTTATTTATTTCTTTAAACATGTTTTAAAAAACACACTTTAATTTAAGCCTATTTTCTTTCTAATTATTCTGTACTCATATACAGTGGGGCGGTTTGCACTTGAAACTAGACAGCTTTTCCTCTGTCTTGTTGTTTAATTGTTATTTGTTGACAGCTTGATGCTGAGTGACCTGAAAAATCATAAAACATTGGTTTCTATTCATCAAACAGTTTTTCCTTTTCTTTGGTCTAGTGTACAGTTATGATAATACTTGTCTTTACTGTTTAAATCTGGGTAAAATATTAGTGATGGGAAGTCCAGTTCTTTTCCACGAACCGGTTCTTTCGGACAGTTCAATCGTTTCACCAGTTCTTTTACGTACTCAAGTAATGACGTCAATTCTATCATCCCGGCGGATAAAAATACATTAATCATCGTCATAATCATCTTGGATAAGTTTCTTACATTTCCGTTTTGCAAATGAACCCTACAGGCGATAAGCAAACGCGGATGTTTCACATGTTTTAAAGATATAAAGTGAATAAACTGGTCTTCATTCATTTTATTTTATTTGTTATTAAATAAATGTACATTTCGCCGAATCTGGCCCCCCATTTAAGTCCTCGGTTCACCCGTGCTCATGTATCAGCACAGCATGCAGTTGGCCGAAAGAAAGTTCGGTTCAGAGACGGTGCTATCACGCATGCTCAGTGTCTCCAGCTCATCGGTTCTCCGTATCGAACGTGTCCGAAAGAAACAGTTCTCGGTTCTGTTCTGGTGATTCGAGAACCGCTGCAACAACCAGTTCTTGTCTTGACTCGAGAACCGCTCAAGTCAAGTCACCTTCATTTATATAGCGCTTTTAACAATATAAATTGTTTAAAAGCAGCTTTACGGTGATAATAGGAAATTACAGTAACAGAGATTGTTTTGGCTTTACAGCAGCTCTAGAATAAAGTTATTGTCCAGCTACTACAAGCAGTAGGCCTGTATGTGCTGAGCTTAGAACTGCTGAAACCTGTATTACAGTCGACAAAACTAAAAAGTCGATGCATGTCTCTCCAGTGTGTTTAATACGTTGTGTTTTGATAAACACATTATAAACATTTACGAAGCACGCTTAAAACCTTGGCAAGGGTTTACGTCAAAGATTTATATCAACTTATAAATTAAATTAGCCGTTCCTGAAAATAATGTTTTAGTATAATAATAAATGTTTAGTTTTACAATCCATTCATTGTGTTTCCAATCTTTAAAATAATACAGAGATAAGACATGTTTCCAACATGTTTTATTTTGTTACACTTCTTGATGTTCAACAATGAAGAAACATGCATTTCGTCCTTCTCAAAAAAATTCAACGCATGCTCAGCTCATCGGTTCTCAGTATGTCAAACGTGATTCGAGAACCGCTGTACCTGTGCGTTCGGTAGTATGCTCATGCTCAGTATCAGCTGCGCATGCTCATCACTTCTCTCAGCACAACATGTCTAAGTTCAGTGAACTGTTGGAGTTACTGGAATAACATATACTCCGGGATATTGTTTATTTCGAGTCGGAGGGACTGTTTGTTTGCCCATATAATGAAAAGTCAATGTGGTCCAAAACAACATTATTTGGGCCATAGAAAACATCAGACACATTTCCAAATATCTTCCTTTTAGTTTCAGAGACAAAAGTCAGTCATACTGGTTTGGAATGACATAAGGGTGAGGAAAAGACAAAACGACGACCAAACATTGCACAAATCAATCCAGTGTTCAATTGAGGTTTTACATTACCCTCTGGGTAGTAACAACAGCACTATACTGACCCATTCTCATACTCACACAGTACCAGTTTAATTTGTGTGAGCCGCAAAGCATCATGGGACAGGGCAAAATGACTTGTTTGTGATATCTGATGCTTACCAATAACTGGTGCGTTGATGCACAGCTCCCTGGCTAAAACGAGGAAGGTTTTGCCCAAAACATACACGTTCACCTAGGGCAAGAAAGAAAGAGTGAGACACAAATTTGTTGTTGAGCACAAAGAGAAACAGACGATGGGAATATATAACAGAGAATAAGAGAAAGAGATAAGATAGAGAGAGGAGGATGAATAAAGGGACAAGACGACTGTAATAACGCTATGTATTTTAACAGATGCTGAAGGTTGCAGAGTTCATAGCTCGGGGGTTTGGATGCGTACCAGCATCACCACAGTCTTTACTTTCTCACAAACTTTATATCTGTGTCTTATCTGTGAGGATGAACTACAATAACAGAATATTTCATAAAACAAGCTTTAAACATCATATAACTCAACACTTATCTTCTTGGACCACCTTAATAATGATTTTTAATAAAGATATCCATAAAGAATGATTCACGTGCACAAACACAGACACCCTATTTCTTCCATCTGGGCCCCACAGCATTAAAGAGGAATCTTTTTTGGTTGATGTCAGAGGTCACGACCACTGAAAAGTAGGATGGCCCTCACACACTCCTGACCTGAAATGGGGCGGCAACAGCCTTATGCCTCAAAAGAGCTCCTCTGTCTGGGGGAAAGCAAAGGAATTTATGGGTCCTTTCTCTGGTAAAATCCCCTAATGACTCAAATACCGCAGTGGACAGGGTCTGCGTGTTCGCGTGTGGGGCAGGGAGGGGGTTTAATAGGACAGCTGGGAGGGTAAAAATATAAAACGGCCACATCAGCTGGAAGAAAATGGCTTTCACACACTAATACATGCACAATTTATAAATAACTGGGTTCAAAAGTCTTGGATTGATAGTCAAACTGCGTATGATATTTGCATTATGTTCTAATTTAATAAACTGTTCTTTTAAAATGATATCAGCATAAGAAATATATATATATAGTGAAAAGCTGTAAGTAAAAAATTGACATAAACCTCAGAATATTTTTTTTGTCCCCCTTTCAAAGGAATAATGTCACAAACTTGCTTATTTGACTTAAAAACAGTGCTGAATCTACATCGGATGGATAGATTGCATTTACATGTTTAGATGTAAGTAACTTACCTGCAGGATGTCACTCAAATCAAGCAGCATGTCTGAGAAAGTGCGTTAAAGAAATCATACACAATTGGATTTACATATGTATTTGACAGACAATTTTATCTAGAGCGACTTACAACACATTCAACACAAATTGTTTAAATGCATGCATGCGAACTCATGACCTTACCATTCTCTAGCCGTTTCAGAAACTGGATTATTCACAAATTAACTATTTAGTCTGTAAGGACCTAATATATTATGCAATAATGGCTTAAAGTCACAGTTAAATCAAAACCGACAATTCATCTTTTTTATGGAATATTTCAGTTATTATAAATGATATATCCGTGCCCATTATTGTTTTTTGAATTCATGAGCCCTTGTAATCTTCTATCAAAATATTTTCCCCTCCTTCTTGCATCGACATCCCTTTTCTTATGACGTTTTTAGTGGCGCGAGGGTGACAAAATAATCTCTCACTTCCAGAAACCTGTCTGAGATCGCAGCAATTACCCAACGACAACAGTCCAGCAATGATCCAATCATTTCCCGATGTACAAAATCCTGCCCTGCATTTTTTTTTCTCATTTGAGAACCAACTTCCATTTCATGCCAGCTTTAATGTGTATATATATATATATATATATATACACACATACATACACACATACATACACACACACAGGGACACTTGGTGAAGACAGAGACCGACAAGAAACAGGGAGGGATATTGGTCAGATTTGGTCTCTTTGCTTGACATTTTCCCTCTTTGAGTAGAGCTTCACTGAACCACCACCTCCTGAACTCTGGAAATCCCCGTCTCCTGGCAACCGTGTACTCTGTATCCATGGAGACCAGCACACCTGTCTAATCAAGACAAAGTGTATTAAAACATCCCATTAAAAAGTCATTGTGGGATTTTCAGTTGCCACGGTAACAGTGAAAGATAATCCTAAATTGTGGGATTATGGATGACCCTGTTAAATTAATGCTCATTTTTAGGATGGATCAGGATTTGACCTTTCCAGGGAGAAATCCTACATATTGCAAAATTAGCCTAAGGCCATTAATGTTTTCCATAATTACTTGACGGAAATCACAGTGTTTTAAGCGTCAACATAGAAAAAAAATAGTAATAATAAATACATAAAAATAGCATAAAATGGGAAAACAACTACAATAATCCACAAACTCAGCAAGATTAGAGCTAACCATAGAGAAAGAAGCCATTTCGCAGACTAACGTTTGAAAAATAATGAGAAATAATGTTTGGCTAAATTGAACCTGTACAGAAGAGCTTGAGACCAACAATGCCTCTCTCTCTCTCTCTCACACACACACACACACACACCCCTTTTCCTCCTGGGCAGAAAGCGAAAGCTCTCTCATGAGTTCTTATATAACCCAAACAGATGTCTGACTGAACACGTATGTTGCATAATCTCAGAGAGACGGAAAGATTCTGTTGCCTCCATTTAATTGTTAATTGCACAAAAAAGTGAAAGCGAGTAGCATTGACCATGAAAATCCAAATTCACACAAATGTGAGTGATAATGTGGTGGCATTTTCAGACTGTTAAAGGCAGAAGAAAGCTGAAAAATAATTACCTAATACTCAAGCGTTTTCACATATAGGTCATTAAAGTTATAACAGCTGAATATAACAGTTATAATATAACTGAAAATAACAGCTGGTGCAATTAAACGTTCATCCATCCATCCGTGAATATTATCTACTACACCTCACGCTGGTGGACATTGAGTCAATTTCCATTAGAAAGACAACACATTAATACCCACCTTGAATTAAAAAATAAAACAAATCCATACAGTATTTAAAACATTTATTTAGATATATTTACTGCTTTTTTATCATTGGTAGTGAGGGATAATAGAGATTTCTAATGTCATTATCCAGATTTGAACTTGCGCCGCATTAGGCAAAATGCTGGAGGATGTGCACCAACTGCTAGGCATAAAACACAAACTATAACAAAACTAAAGCAGGGTGTTCCAATCTACTTTTAATCTGCTTACAAAAACTTTTCTTTTTTTTTTATACAGGCCTAATGCAGTCTCCTGAGAGATACACCCCGCCTTATTTCCTGCTTCTTTTTGAACACACATAAACACCCTGAAAAAGCCAACTCGCTTATAAGCGAAATCCCGTCTCGGACACCAGATGAGGTTTTGTGAAGCGCAGGCTAAACAGGAAACAAAGTGCTTTATACACATACACATTAAAGATAACAACCTGAGTTAGACTTCGACTCAGTGTGAGTCAGTGTGAGTGTAGGATGATTATTACAAAAATAATCATGAGTGTTCACACACGGGAGAACCGAGGCTATATGACTAAGCATCAGACGCTGTGAGTGTTTGTGTGCGTTGTGGAATGCAGACAGATGTACGTGTGGAGACCAAATCAAGACGACTGACTAACACCTTTGACCATCTACCCTCACAGCGGGCCTCTCTTGCTCAACCTCTCTTCTTCCGTACCTACCGCTTCATCTTCTTTCCATGGAACGCAATCTGAGTCACCATTGCTCTTTTTTATGGTATTTTGCATTCTCTCTCTATATTTTATATATATATATATATATATATATATATATATATATATATATATATATATATATATATATATATATATATATATATATATATATATATATATACACACACACACATATATACATAAATATATACATACATATACATTATATGTATGTGTAAATATATATATATATATATATATACACATAAATATATATATATATATATATATATATTTACACATACATATAATGTATATGTGTGTATATATATATATATATATATATTTATGTATATATTTATGTATATATATGTGTGTGTGTGTGTGTGTGTATATATATATCCTTTAGTATATTATTGCAAATAGTCATCATTTCTGAAAAACTACAAGACAAATGTATGATCAAAATACTGAAGGAGTGCCATTATAAATCCCATGATTGGCAGACTGACAAAAGGATAAGATTGTGGAAACGTCAAAATAGTGTTGAGTTTATGTAACCTGTGACATCTGCATTACAGTGGGATTGAGAGCAGCTCTTGACTGTTGCAAACACCTGTCCATCATTGAACTGTATTTTATACTCTAAAGGCCCATTCACACCAAGAATGATAACTATACCGATAAAGATATAGTTTTAAAAATTGTTCTAGCAGAGTCCACACCACAGCTATAACGGCACAGAGAAACGATATCCTTGGAAACACTTTCAGAATTTTTTTTCCAGCTGATGAACGATAAAAACAATCAGCCAATCAGAATCCATCCAGTATAGTTATCGTTCTTGGTGTGAACAGGCCTTAACCCACAGCTAAAACCAATTGACCAACACGGATACGTCACATATTATGAATATTTTATCATCTGCGTCATCATTCATGGTGTATAACCCTCAATAACAGACACTTTATTTTCCCCTAAGTGCTTTCATCACCTCATGGTCAAAAGGATACGAGGTGTTCCCTCCGTCCGACAGACGAGGTAGAGGCAGGCGGCGATAACATGGGATGATTTGCGTCCTTTGGTCAGATGCTTGCAGAGTGCCATCTTGTAAAAGTTGAAGGCGGTGTCCAAACAGTGCTGATTCATTTGTATCTGATGACCAAGATGGTTTATCTGTCGCTTAGCTAAAAAAAAGAAAACCAAAACATCACAGTCAGACTTATTCAAAGCACATTTACTGCAGGTTTTGCCCCTCGAAAGTTAATAGTGGAAACACACAAATGGTGAAAGCTCCTGGTTTGCCCTTTCTTGGGGTTGAACCAGCAAACTTTAGGTTACCAGTCCAACTCTGTTGCGTTTAAATCAAACAAATATAGAACTTTTTTTTTTTTTTACTTCAATTCATTATTTTAAACCAGACAGAGAGGAAGACCATTGCCTCACAGATTATTCCTGGTTTTCCAAATCGCGACGAAACAGAAGTAGCAACTTTTTTTCCGTGCTGCGATGTACATTTGAATGTAACAGATTATCCAAAAAGAAAAAATATTGATTTCCGGAATGGAAGTCTAAACATTGGATAAAACCAGGTACAAAATTCTAGATTCTATTGTTGGCATATTACCATTAAAAGTTTTTTTTTTTTATAGAGGTGATTTTGGTTATCTATTTGAATCACTCCATAAATCAGAAAATATTGTCAACAGCCAGGAAAAAAAATAAAAATCAATTTTCACCATGTTTTTAGGAATAAAATAATGCATAAATCAGGTGAATGGAATATGAACAAATCCCCCCCTAAAAAAAAAAAAAAAAAAATTCACATCAAAATACAGATAGGAGTAAAACTGGAGAGTTTGGTGCAAGTCTGAAAAAAGACATATTGAAGAAAAATCTGATAATTGACCAAAAAAAAATAAAAATGAAACTATGCACGGATGGATCGTTCAAAATAAGATCTATAACACGCATTTAGAAAATCGAAAAGATTTTAATTTAATGCTGACTTCAAGAGCTAAATCATTTTTATTTAATAAGAAGAGCTAAATCATAGATTTTTGTGTTTTTTAAGACTTATACAAACTTTTTTATTCCTATCTGTATTTTGATATGTTTTTTAATACATTTAATACAGAGAAGTGTGTGTTTTTAATATATTTCCCTATCCTAGTTTAAGGTGCAGTCAACTATTAGTAATGCTTATACAGCACCTCTACTATTCTAACAGTTAACACCAAAAACTGATAGTTTAACCATAATAAAAATACATATTGAAATTATATGCGTTACTACAAATTACGGGTCTAGTTACATTATATATGAGCACCTGCTGTAGACGGGCTGTTCGGCCCTTCAGAATGGGAGGAGAGCATCTTCAAGCTGAAAGCAGGTCTGTTTATACAGATTCAAGATCTCACAGAGCAACTTTTGTTCTCTCACCACACACAGATAGTATAAATCTCGATGCAGACATGAGGCCATTAATCACACGTGTACATTCCCTCACACACACATAAAGTGGCCTCCGCATTTCCCTCCCAGCACACACACAGACCATACGGTTGTCTGACCAAACTGATTCATCGGTTTACTACACAAAAGCACATAAACCCACCACACCTTCTGACTTCTCAGGCTTAATAAGCCTCTTTCAAAAACAACCATTACCATCTGGCTGAAACGAACTTCACACGCTTAACTTGAAACCACATTACACAAGCCCACAGCTTCCAAAGAATCCCCCTTTCTTATAAACACAGAACACATATACTTAACTACTATCTTGTTTAATCATGTAGTTCAATGAAACGGAATATTATACGGACATATGTAAC
Source organism: Scardinius erythrophthalmus (assembly GCF_964197995.2). Taxonomy (NCBI): domain Eukaryota; kingdom Metazoa; phylum Chordata; class Actinopteri; order Cypriniformes; family Leuciscidae; genus Scardinius; species Scardinius erythrophthalmus. The sequence goes on from NC_138241.1 coordinate 18,488,360, forward strand.
ACACAATATCGTTAAATTGAGTGTGCCAAAGCACATAGGAGATGCTTTGGCACACTCAATTTAACCCTTAAATTAAAAAAAAGCCCAATATAGATGTCACAATGACATCTTTTGCCAAAAAACATGACATTTGTATGATAAAGGAATAAGTTAACATCAAAAGCTCTGTATGAATGAATTAAGCAAGCGATTAAAATATTTAGATTAAAAAAATGTCACATGAAAGGTTTATAGATAGGCTAAGTTACCTTAAGTCACATAGAAAGAAAAGTTACATACACTACAATTAATATACATTTGGGATCACCATGATTTTTTTTCTGAAAGAAATTGATACTTTTATTCAGCCTGCATGGACACATTAAAATGGCCAAAAGAGACATTAAAGACATTTATATTGTTATAAATGAGTTCTGTTTGGATGCTGTTCTTTTAAACTTTCTTTTAAATCAAAGAATCCTGGGAAAAAAATATTATTTGGAATTAGTGGGCATAGGAATCTTTCAAAAAGTATTAAAAAAAATCGTACTAATCCCAAACTTTTGAATGTCAGTGTCTATGCTTTATGTCTGCTTTCTGACTATCATGAAGTGTAAATTAAGTCTATATGAAGGACATATGAATTCTTCAGGAATGGAAAATACTGTATATTATGAACGCTCACCATTCTGTAGAGTGGCCGCCCTGGATTCCCTCCCAACGCCGGTGTGGAAGTTTCCTCCCAATGATGGAACATTTCCAGATGCTACAACAAAGCAAAAATAAAATATATTAATACTAAAACTAATATTATGAGAACAGAAAAATATACTTTTCATAACTAAGAACTATAGTCTATGTTCTTTTATCAATGCTTTTGGTTTGTTCTTATTTGTTTTAATCAATCTCTTCCAATTAATATTTGTATGTTCTTAAAGGATTTAAAATATTTTTTTAAATATGTTTGTTTTTATAACTATTGTGTATAATCTATACAAATAAACTTGCCTTGCCTAATACACGTTATCTTACCCAATACTTAGAAAGGTAAAAACAACACTTATATTCAAAATTAATATTTGCCATTTTTAAACTACATGAGCTGTTGAAAGTCAACTTCCACTATAAAATGTTTTCACAGGCTTTATGTTGAATGTCACATGAACAAACAGGAAAACATGTCTCACTGCAACAGCTTATTGGAGAAAGTGTTAACAGCAGTATGACCTGACGGCGATATCTAAGCACTTTTAAAGCAACCAGCTAACCTAGCTAGTTATTTTTATTAGTAGTAAATTAAATATAAATATAAAATATAAATTTGATTCAATTTTAATATCCAAATGTTAGTGAGAAGAAAAATAAAAACTTCTTGATATCAATCTGCATATGAGATGGACAATGGTGTTGCTCGCTCCTTTGAAGGTATCTTGATTAAAACGGCTCTATATTTAACAAAGCAGATTCAAAAGACCTGAACCGGAAGCGAAGTGACCTGTTTTTCAGAATAATTATGAAAGTTTGTTGCACATGACCACCATTGCAGAACATTAGTTTTAAAAAACAACAACTTGGCAGCCATCTGGTGTTCAAAGACGGTACTGCAGTTCAAAAAAAATAATTAAAACTCAACTCACTTAAAGGTCATATTGCAGGTTTGAGTACCCAGTGACTCAATGTATAGAAAAAGAATGTAGGAACTAGATTTGCTTTAAATATATACTTATAAAACGCTATTAAGGCTTCTGGAGTCGTTTTTGTGGGAAAATTTTCCTTCCGCATCTGAAAATCACCAAAACCGGAAGTGAGGTAACGGGAGGGAATGCGGCCAATTAAAACAAAAGGAAAGCATTGGATCGCAATGACAGTTAGGAGGTTGAGGAAACTGTAAATGTTCACTCGTATTTATCAGCCATATAATTATGAGCCTATGCAGCCAAGAGAACAGGGACATGCCAGGATTAGACAAAACAACGGTCAGATGAGACTAATTGAGTTGTGGTGTGAGGAGAACAGGGCAGTGTTAGCTTATAGATATATACACGTTAGCTGACGATTTGTAACACTATGCTCAGATCACAATATTGTAGATTATTATTATGTATCAGGATATAGCAAAGCTAGTATTGGACCCTTACCAGCATGTGTTGTGTCAGCCATTATGAGACTTTATAAAGGCTTTGAATGACCCCGATTTGGAGACAATGAATACAAAAATAATCACAATCACTGCATAAAAACTTTTTATGCAGAAACAGCCAACACAAAAATGAAAACTTAAAGTGTTTTTTTTACAGATTGAAAATTAATTATAGAACTATTTATGATAATAAGAAGTTTCGCTGCAGACTAATAACACACATAAAAGCATTACATTAAAAGTTTATGAAGGATATGTTCATGAATTAAATTAAGACAAGGCACGTTTTGTGTGCACCGAAGGAACCGCACCACCCGGAGTCTCACTTGGTTCTTGCTTCGGCACCCTATGTTGAACTCCATTATATCGCCGGGATTATAATCTTCCGGTCTAAATTGAACGCTACACACTACCGCGTTTTTCGAAACAGATGCAGAAGTGAAGTCCCATCTCTTCACTTGCACAAAATGCACCCAGGCACAGAAGATAGCGCCGTCCTTTTTCTGTGGAGCAAAACCTGTGGACTCGATGTCCTGACAGGCTGGAGTTTGTGCGACCTCCACAAACACAATCATTTACCATGACGATTATAAATTGAAATACAATAACTGCCGAAAACACACAGAAATCACAACCGCTCCAACTGAATATCAACCTACTCTGCACTGAGCAAACGCAGAGCGCCGGCAAACGACTCCCTCTCGTGATGTAAAATGACGCAATGTTTAAAAAAAATAAAGTGGTTTTTCAACACGGTCAAGGAAACTGTCACGTTTTCTACTAAATTTGTGACATTATGTCTTGCAAAACAATTTTAAATTCTGTATTAACTTGTTATATGATATTTTCATACAAGTTTATGTATTAAAGCTGCAGTCTGTAGTTTTTGCTCTTTGTCGCCATCTCTGTTCGAAATCTGCAATTGCAGTTATTCGTGGAATTATCAACTTTACATGGGTTGTGCCTCAGCAAGGCACAGCAACGATTAATCCAATGTTTTGAGGAGAATGTGCGGCTGTCAGTCACCGCGCCGGTGTGGATACTGTCATTCGCAATCACAGATTCTACTTTTTTTGGAAGTATGACCAACATAAGAATTTTCACCGGAAAATATCGTCTGAACAAGTAACATCCACTTTTGTTCTGACCAACTAAGGGAAAAAAAGCATTGAAGTAAATCGCGCTGATTAAATCTAACGATCGCTTATCATATCACGTCAAACCGTGCAAATTATACTTTGTTCTCAAATTGTTAATGTTAACAACATCAGCATTGCGTGACTACATGTAATGCCCTTCCAATATTTATCCTTGTTTTCGCATGGGCCGGTTGCAGTCTCTTTTTTTCTGTAGCCAGTCCGAAGTCTTTTGCGTTTACAATAGATGAAACTCCAGTTATCACTGGTGATTGTCGTTTGAACGTTTCTGGATCCGCCATCAAATTGATACGTTTATATCAAGTGCTGTGAGAAAAGGCTATAAATCTCCACCTCCAACATCCTCACACGCAATATAGCCGACTAGCCGAAACTCCTTCTTTATGTGTACAGATGTGACGTAATGACGCAAAGACATGCTCGAATTCCCCGCGGAAATCCACCAGTACCACTGAAATTAAAAACATTATTACAAGCTTACCGTTTTGAATCGAGCTAAGGCAAGCAGATAGTTTTGAACACTGGCTGGTTATGTACTAACTCAAAAATGTATTTTGGATAATTTTTAACCCAAAAAAGTTACGGACTGCAGCTTTAATTTTGAAAGAAAAAAAAAACCTTGCAATATGCCCTTTAAAGATGCAGTAAGTTTCTGAGAAATGCTTTTGATATTTGAAAACACCAAAACAAACACGCCCCTACCCAAAAGGATCACACCCCTATCTTGATAGCTCCGCCCTCAAATTCTCAAACATGCTATGCAAGACGTGCGCGGAGTGGAGTGGACACCCCCTACTGCTGATTGGCTATTAATGTGTTTTGGTCCTCTGTCTTTAAGCACTTCTCTGAAATTGCTTACTGCACCTTTAAATGAGTTTGGAGAGGAACTATTTGTATATTTCAACATGATATTATTTTGATTATAAAACTTTTACCACACATTTGATTTATCATAGTGTGTCATTTAAAAAAGAAAAAAAAAAGTTGCCATATACAAACTTTTCAAACATGTGGGAAGATTTCAGGACAATTAAATAATTCAGGAAAATGAAATTATCCAAAACTGCAAGACTAGAAATTCCTCAGAAAGTACCCAAAGTATAAAAGTGGAAGCAGATTATTATAATATAAAAAAAGATTTCACAGGCTAACATTTGAGAACTGGACCTGTTTCCAGTCAAGGTTCATAACAACCCTATCTAATGGATGGTGAGATAGAGGACAATATCATATAGCTTTTGGTTTGGTCCCCTTAGATACACTCAAATAACACATTTTGTTAACCTCATAAGCTAAAAAAAAAAAAAAAAGAAAGATTATTCCCTCATTAACAAATTAAACAATTTCAGTAAGAAAATGGTGTAGATGAACTATCACTCACAGTCACCAGCGACAAACTGCCCTACGGCGGACGATCCTCCTCCACTGTTCTCCACGAAGGTTACCTCGGAAACGATGATGTTGTCCTCCAGCACGGAGCCGCAGCTCATGCACACGGCATCACCCCGTGCCTGGTCCACATCAATGTCCGTCCCTCCACAATTCTTACACCTCCTCATGGTCACGACCAATCAGCTCACACAATATGAGGAATGATCTCTAAATGCATATAAAAAAAAGATATGAGTGAATCTTAGAGCCACATATGAGCTGTCAGTGGCAGACATTAGTCTTTAGACTTTAGTCTTTAGACTTTAGTCTGAACTAAGACTACAGCTGTGGGTCATTCAAAGTGCCACATTCTGAGTATACAGTTTCTAAAGACCAAATGGAAATTAATGGATTAACAAAACACCAAATCCGTTTTTTTGAACATCCCACTTTAATACTATGTAGAAAAAAAAACAATTTGCCAATTTCATAGAAAATAAACGTTCTCAAGATATATTTTTTTATAATACATTTATTAATAATTATTGACATTTTAGTTAAAAAAAAAATCAATAATTTGTTTTGGCCTCAGTACAGTGACATAAAATCCATTTATTTAATTTTGGAAACAACATCTCTATATTACACTTAAGATTTTGTAAGTTTTTTTAAATCTTAAAATATACAGTAACCATTATATATTAGGCTACTCAAGTGATTACCATATGTTGGGGTCCTTGGCATAAAAAAGTTTTAAAAAACCTGCTTTATATAATATGAAGTGTCACTTTTGGCTTGACTGGTCTAATAAACAAACTGAATTCTCATTTTTAAAGTGGCGCAGCAGCGCCGCCGTGAGGGCGCCAAGTGAACTGCGCCTCCAACAAGCCCACGTTGCAGCAGACATCCCCGTGATTTAAACGCCCAGAATCCATATCAAACAGACCGGATCCTAAATGAACACGATTCTTGAGGGGTCAAGGGGAGTGACTCTCTTCTAATCAATGCCATGCAAGCAGCACCGTTGCAACGTGGCAATCTGCTTACTTTACAAGCAAATCTGGAATTCTCCAAAACCTTTCGAATAACCGTAACAATCTGTGCAGATGTCGGCTGATTCATTATTTAGATTGAAAAGAAGACGTACCTCGAGCAGCAGGAAAATAACGAATCGCAGGCTTCACCTGTCTGATCCAGAGAGACCGTTAAAGGCCCTTCAGTTCCTGTCTGTCGGCGTGACAACTGTGTGTTCTTGGTCTTCAGTCGTTTTACAGACTGTATCACTAAGTTATTGACCAAAAGATGCGACGTGTTTCTCAACATGACAAACCGGCAAATTGAGACTCTACTATCCAAAAAACACAGTAAGCCACATGTTTCCAGTCAGCGTGCGATGCGGCTCATACCATTATGAGCAGCGCGGGGGGTGTCAGAACTGCTCGCGTCCATTATAACATACTGTGAGAGACAACAGCGCCGTATTAAAACACTGTTGTTCTTTTTTTAATGATTTACTAATAAAAACAATGTTAAATAAAAAAAGTATACGATTTAAAAGATTGAATAGCTTGGTGACTAATGGATGGTTTTCCCTGTCCGAAACGCTCTTATTAAACTGACGTAACATGTAAACGTAGCGTGCAAGTTTGTTGTGTTCAATATAATTCAGCAAAAAATACCCATCATGTGCAGAGTATAATACTAAAGATGCAGAATTAATAGAACCAAACAGACTAGACTATTTACACATGTGCATAAATATACAGTGGCTTGTGAAAGTATTCAAAAACCTTCATTTTCACCTTAATGTTGTTGCCTTATTTAAACTACTTTAAATTCCTTTTTTTTTCACATTAATCTACACTCCATACACTATAATGACAAAGCAAACAACATATTTGTGATAGCTTTGCAAATTTATATGTATTTTTTTTTTATATAATTATATTGCATAAGTATTCATACCCTTTTCTGGGACACTTGAAATTCAGCTCAGTAGCATTCAGTACTATCGCTTGTAGATGTTACTACAGTTCAGGTGGAGTTAATCTGTGGCAAATTCAATTGAATGGGTATGATTTGGAAAGGCACACACACATAAAGGGTCTAACAGCTGAAATTGTAAAACCAAGCCATGAGGTCAAAGGAACTGGCTGTAGAGCTCAGAGACAGGATTGTGTTAAGACAGATCTGGGGAAGACTACAAAAAAACAACACATTCTGCTGTATTGAAGATTCACAAAAGCATGTAGCCTCCACAATTCTTAATGGAAGAAGTTTGGAACAACCAGGACTCTTCCTAGAGCTGAGCAATCGATGGAGAAGGGCCTTGGTTAGAGTGATGACCAAGAAGCTGATGGTCACTCTGGTTTAGCTCCATGATCATTTATGTAGATAGGAGAAATTTACAGAAGGACAAAAATCACTGCAATACCAATGGGCTTAATGGCAGAATGCAAGCCTCTCCTTGCAAAAAAGCACCTGAAGGACTCTTTCTGACAGTGAGAAACAATATTCTCTGGTCTGACGAACCCTAGTTCCAAGCATCATGTAGAGGAAACTAGGCACTGCTCATCACCTGCACAATGCCATCCCAGTAAAGTGTGGTGATAGCAGTATCATAATGTGGGGGTGTTTTCAAGGACTGGGGGACTCATCAGGGAAGGAAACCTCAACGCAGCAAAATATAGAGTTAGCCTTAAAGCCCCCGTGAACTGGAAGTTGCAAACGACTTTTCTCCAGTGTTATGGCGTATTTCCAAGTGAAACGGAATATTGAACAGAGGGCAGGGTTTTACTCTAGCGCTCCTCCTCTCCATCTCTGCTCATAGCAGACTAACGGTTTGAGGGGAGTGGTTAAGCATTTTCAAACCACGCCATTCCAGACCCGGAAGTAACTTTTCAGATTTTGACTAAAGATTACCATGGTAAAAACTTTTTTTTTTTTTAATATTTACTTGCACAGATTAATTGTTCACCACAAGACTAGTAATATGCGCTAACAAAGTAAATATAGGGTCAATTTTGATTTCATGGGGACTTTAATAAAAGTCTAGTCCAGAGCATTCAGAACCTCAGACTGGGCAGAAGGTTCACCTTCCAACAGGACAATGACCCTATAAGCACACAGCTAATACAATGCAAGAGTGGCTTATGGACAACTCTGTGAATGTCTTTAAGTGGCCCAGAGCCTGGGCTTGAACCCAATCGAACATCTCCTGACCTGAGACACCTAATAATGTCTGTCTACCGACGGTCCCCATTCAACCTGAAAGAGCTTGAGAGGATCTGAGGAGAAGAATGGCAGAAAATCGGCAAATATAAATGTGCAAAGCTTGTCACATCTAAAAGAATTGAGGATGTAAAGGTGCTTAGTTCAACCAAAAATGAAAATTCTGTCATCATTTACTCACCCTTATGTTGTTCTAAACCTATGAGTTTCTTTCTTCTGTTGAACACAAAAGAAGATGTTTTAAAGAATGTTGGTAACCAGACAGTCGATGGCACCCATTTACATCCATAGTATTTTTTTCCTACTATGGAAGTCAATGGGTGCTGTCAACTGTCTGGTTACCAACATTCTTTAAAACATCTTATACTTCAACAGAAGAAAGAAACTCATACAGATGATAAAAAAAAAAAAATGGGGCTGAACTATCCCTTTAACTAAGTACTGAGTTAAGGGTTTGAATACTTCTACAATGAACTTATTTCAGGTTTTCCTTTTTAATACATTTGCAAAGTTGTAACATCTGTTGTTGATGTTTGTTTTGTCATATGGTGTATGGAGTGTGTAGTATGGATGTGGGAAAAAAGTAATTTAAAGTAGTTTAACATATGGCAGCAACATAAAATGTGACTTCCGTAAGGCACTATATATTTACACACACACTTTCACATTTTTCATTTTGATCTCTATTATAGCTTGTAATGACAATCTTGGAACTTTGTATTAGGCTTATATCACTTCTGATGTTCAGATGTAACTGTTTTGGTCAATTGCTAGATGTATTTCTCATTTGTAATTTGCTTTGGATAAAAGCATCTATTAAGTGAATAAATGTAGGCTAAATTAGGCTAATGCAAATGAACAATTATGCATTTCTCTGTGTTTTAGAGATGTCTTTAATCTGAAATGTTGGAGTCTCTGAGGAATGTCAGTCAAGTCTGAGTCTTCATTATCCTTACAAAATACCAATACAATTTTATTTAAACAAAAGCCTCTGACAAGCTTGCCATTGTAAATAGTGACTACTCAAAAATATTCGTACACTTCAAAAATACTAAATTTAGATCTATTCATTCAAACCCGCGTCTTTTCAAGTTCATAGATTTGAATGATATACTTTTGATATACTATTGTAATTGGTCCTATACACCGACTACAAACACATTTCTTATCATGCATGTAGGACTATGCCTTTGAAAGAGGATTGGGCCAATCAGAGTATGTATGGGGCGAAGCGAGCAATAGAATCTGTCTGCAGCCTGCAAGACTCCAAGTTACACCCCTTCAAGTTACACCCCTTCAAGTTACACCCACTTCAAGTTGCTCACTGTTTTTTTCCACAGCGCTCTACAAGGTTCATCAAAGTACCACAAGAGCATCGGTGCATCACATCAAATTGAGAGTTCAGGTCCTTCTACGCTCCGCTGAAAAGGAGTTCCAGTTTACCACACCTGATGACAAAAGAAGAGAAAGGTTCATGTGTAAAACATGTTCAGATTTTTCTTTTTTTAAATACGACATTTTCTGGTAGCAGTGTTTCCTCAGTATTCATTTTAGTAGTGGTGTGCCACCACAGCAAGACAAATGAAAAAACAAAGCCTCACTTTCTATGCTTCACTTTGCATGTCGGAATGTTTGAACCCAGACCACTACTCTACAGGTTTTTGGAAGTTTAAGTCCATTTACTAAAAAAATGTTATATATAAATAAGCCTATAGTCTATGTTACATGATCATATATTCTGGCACATAAACAGCATAGAAACCATAAAATAATTAGACCAACATTTACTTGCATCAAGCAACTGTGTTGGTATTTTTATCATTAGTATTAATTATAGTTATAGTAATTAGTAATATAATTGTTGCATTTATTGCCACACTTTAATATGTGAATCATATTATCAGAAAACTGAATATTTAGCGTTGTCAGGCTTTTATTTGTGCTTTATGGATAAAACAACGGCGCTGCACACTCAGTTGCTTATAAACATGGCTGCTATAAATTTGACCTGCCACAAGATGGCGCTGTTTTCGACACTCTTGATGCTTCAAATCTTTTCCCGAAACATTCAGGGGAAAGCTTCAGTGCTTCATTTGCCCATCCCTAGGATTCCTCTCTCAGAAACGTGTGCATGTGATAGCCAGGGTACGAATTGCAGGGTCACCATCTTGTAGCACCACAAGGATGAAGATCATGTGTAAAATTTGCAAAGTTTATTTCCAATCTGCTTCAGCACACCTGTGATTTTCAAGAAATTGATTAGTTGGTTCAGGTGTGTTTGATTGGGGTTGGAGCTAAACTTTGCAGGATAGTGGGTCCGCAGGGTTGAAGACCTCTGCCATATTTGTAGTTATTGTTGCATCTTGGATTAAGATACAGTATGTAAGAAGTGGCAAGCTGGCATGTCTATATGGTTTGCACATATAACTAACTGTGATCCTGTGAATGACTTTAAACTATGGCTCATAGATGTGCTTCACAGATACATGCCTGCAAAATGCCAATTTCCCTCAGGAGAGGACTCGACTCTGCATGTCTTCTTCGCCTTGCATGGTTTTAAGGGGACGGACGGGTTCCTTTTAAAACAAGGGAGTGAGATGCATATTACATAATAGCTAAGTACATGTAAAGCACAAGAAAGATTACTTTAGACCAAGTTTTTGGGCCTGTAAAATTTTTGCCATCATTTTTACAATGGTGACCACGTCCTATTTTCTCTTCCTAGGGATGTGGAAAATTGGGTCCAGACTTCCCCTGGCCATCTGTATTCCCTGCTTGGTAAAGTGGGCAAGCCTCCGGCCATGGCTAGTGGTAAGTAAAAATAATAATAATAATAATAATAATTTAAAAAAAAATACCTTGCTGCCCCAGATTACTGCTAATATGATCTTGAATTTTTTTTTTTTTTTTTTTTTAAAGACACTGGCAGGCCCGGGGCCACGAGGGGGCAAAAGGGGGCATTGCCCCCTCAGATCTGATTTGTGCCCCTTCAGTTTCATTTTTGTATTCATGGTTGGTTACAAGTGAAATGTTCAACCTTTTGAGCGGTACAGTCCCATATATGGGATTTTTATTCCAGCGCTCCTGAGAGTATGGTCCCATATATGGATTTAGAATGTTCAGTGACGACAGAACTGCCAGATTGGTGCTGAGCCAAAGACGGACGCGCTCAGCGCTGTCATAGATCACAACTATGCAGTGTTTTCAACCTCAAAATGTTTATTTTAGGTTTCAGACATTTAAATGCACATAAGCACTAGTAAAACAATACATTTGGAGATTGTAAAATACACACTGATGTCTGTGGAAGCAGCAATAACAATCTATTCAAATATAATTTGTTATTCATATCAGACAAACATAGTGGAAGTAACTATAAAGTTTACTCTATTCTTCTCACAGTTCACCGGCCACTCTCTTTCATGTATTTCGGGAGAATCTGATAACGCACAGGATTCTCTGAACTGTGGCATAAAGAAACATGGTGGCGCCCATCAGACGTTATAGATCAAGATCAAGATTATTTCTAAAGGTTTTTAAATGTCCAAACACACTCACATACACATTTTTGAGAAACGGAATATCAGATAGTTGATGTTACCAGAGAATGTCTAATAGGAAGAGAATTGGCACTCTCTGCTTACTTCCGGGTTCTGGATTGGTTGCAGTAACACGTCTCTGTCCATGCGGGGGCGCTCGCGAGCGAGTGCAGAATGAATGGAGGTCTATGGCGAAATACCCCTCAAAACCCACTTTTCTCAGGATATAATTTTTTGTCTAGTAATTTGAATGTTGTATTCGAAAGGAGATGCAAAGAAATTACACATTGCTGGGTGTTCGATTTTTTTAGAGTCACTTATTTGGTTTAAAAAGTCTTTTAAAATGTCAATGACGTCAGAATGCTGACGTCATTAGCAGAATGCTAGCGTGTTATGGGCAACAACAACTCAACCTGTAAGAAATAGAAAAGAAATAAGTACTCGTTCATTCAACTTTCGACCTATAACCCATGTTGAACTTGCAAAACCTACAATAAAATCTGAGATTTCTCAACGGCATTTGGGTGAAAGAGACACATTTAGCCGTATAGCCCCATTGACTCCCATTCAGTCTGCACTCGCTCGCGATCACCCCCAGTGGAATTCTAATGGAACTGCAACCAAAATCAACACAATGGGGCTGAATAGGGAGTGCCAAGGCTCTCCGTAGACGGGCTCTGATGTTACTGAGTAAGCAAGTTTGTGAATATTTTGAATAAAAAAGGAAATAAAAGCGATACATCTGTCATACAGTGTTATTGTCATGGTTATTGTGGCTACGGTGTGTCACGTGACAAATATGACGCGTCGCCATGGAAACATTAAGGGGGAACGCTCTAAAATAACAGTTGCCTTGAAAAAATGGGGAGTCAGTTAGAATATTAAAATTAAGCGTGAAAGGGTTAATATATGCATAATAAATGACGCTGGCTTATATTTTTTACTAAGCAAGTTATCAGTGTGTATTGTTCATTGATGGTATAAAGTGAAGCCCCCTATACAATTTTACATGCCCCCTCAGTCATTTCATCCAGCAGCCAGGCCTGGACACTGGTACCCGTCAATCTCAATTCTCCACCAACATTGTGCACCACCACCTCTTTAAGCAAGGCGTGTCATGCTGAAAAAGAGAACGGAGTACAATACATTTACAATTCAAGTTGCAAGTTAAGTTAATTTTTTAGGCCCAGCTCACTTTTCCAGTCCGAAAGGGCTTAACAGGCCCACGTTTATATCAATTATATCAATGTCACGGTGTGGGTTTGTGTCTTGTTCTTGTCTGTCATGTGTTCCCCTGTCTTTTCATGTTTAGCTGTCTCCCGTTATGTTGATTAGTCTTCCCAGGTGTCTCTGATTAGCCACGCCCCCTTGTTATCTTGTTTAGCTTGTTTGCCTTTGTATTTAAGCCCTGTGTCTAGTTCAGTCTTTGTGAGTTCTTGATGTTGTTATGTTGCCTGTTCTGTCCTGGAGTCTTAGTCTTTGTTCAAGTTTATTCTTATTCTTAGTCTTTGTCATAATTCAAGTTTATTTAATAAAAACACTGCTGCATCTGGATCCTGGATCCTGCTTCCTGCTCTGCATCATAACAATCAGGAAGGACCACAGAGGGGGCCCCTTCCTGGACCAAATCAAAAAACAAATTGCATATTTTATAACCATATCTATGAGCATTGAAGTTATACTTAGAATTGTGAAATCAAATGGAGCCTCCATGACAGGCAGCATACCAAGAGTACTGCAAATATAGAAAAGATGTGTTTGTACAAAAGTTGTAATTCTTTTTTTGTGTGTGTGTGAATTCAGCAAGCTGAATGAAAAGAAAAAGAGAGAATCCTCTTTCGCAACAGTATGAATCCCAAAAACAGCTTTAGGTGGAACTGAGGAGAAAGGAAACAACTAAAGCTGCGTCAGAGAGTGCTGACACTGTGCTGACATTATTTGGGCCTTATTCCATTTACACAAGTCCAATGCCAGAAAAGGAAAAAGCTGCATGCGTGAAAAGGGCTATAGACACCATTAAAGGACATTTCGTGAGAGAGCATGAATTAAATGTATATTTTACTGGAAAACTGTTCACTCGCCATCATCATGAAGATTCCACAGGCAATGCCAAATTGTTGTTGAGGGAGCCCCTGTTTAAAATAAATAAAAAATAAATATGTTTAATAACCAGCAGACTACAAAGTACAAAAGCTTAAAGATTTAGAGATTTGCGTTTGTGTGAAAGGGTCTTGACTTGCTTGGTGGTTTGTACGGGAGTTCCAAGTTGTAAGTGTAAAATGAGAAATAGTTAAAGTAGTAATAGCCCAAGTTGTGACAATAATTAATAAAAAAGTGATATGCAGACAAATGTCCTTTGCAAATGATATTTTACCTCAACATCCAGGCCTGTTAATTCTGTCAATGGTCCAGAGACAATGTGCTGTGCAACAGACCTGATAAAAACAAAAATGGCATCAGTAACTTCTAGAAGTACTGGAGCACACACACAAAAAGTTCTGTTGAGGAACACATTGTTTTTGAGCTACAGAACATGTTAGTCTGAGGAACGCACATATTAGGAATCCAGGAACAGAACCTCTCTTTTAAGTGGCTTAAAAACCTACAGGGAAAATAGTCCTACGTGATTCAACAAGTCTTCACCATTACGCCTCAGATAAAGTCAATTGAGAGCCAAGATTACAAAAGACTAAAAAGAAAGGAGAACCTACAACTTAAATGTGTTAGCTTTTTTCAGTATGAATCCTTCTTTCCATGAGTGTGATTTTGCAATATATACTAAAGATTCACAAGTGCCCTGGGGTCCATAGGGAGGAAATCAGGGCATCTTTCTTTTGGGGGTCCAACTTAAACAAGAAAGAAAATTGCAAAAACTTTTATTTTATTCAATTTAGTTAATGTATTAACTAACATGAACTAACAATGAGCAATACATTTGTTACTGTATTTAATAATCTTTGTTAATGTTAGTTAATAAAAAAAACAGCTGTTCATTGTTTGTTCATGTTAGGAAGTGACATTTGAATGTACGACCTTAAAGTGTTTTTATATTGTTGTGTGTTGTTTTAATAGATTATCAACTCCAGAAACAATACCAAAATATGTTGCTACTGTATGAGAATGACTTATACACTTCGATTTAAACAGTTATCTCGGGAAAATATTATTACCGTTATCACTATACGCGCTGCCATCTTGCCAACAACATCTCGTTCGTTCTGACATTAGAGTTGTGACGTTCGCGAACGAACCGATTCTTTTGAACGGCTCATAAACATGAGCGGAGCCATGACTTGTGCACGCTGCCGTCAAGCTGTTTTGCACAGACATTCATTGCAGCCCACTTTGTTATTGTTCATTTAAGACGAAGGGGCTGATGTCCTATTTGCAAAGTTTACAGTAGTAATAGTTGTAGTAGTGGACTGTAGGCTATGTAGACATTTCCATTTTATGTAGTCTAATTTTATCTACAGTAGGCCTATATATTTAAAACTTTAAATATTTTTTGTTTTCTATCAAAATGTTCTTGTGTGATAACAATGTTCTTGTGTGGAAGTGTTTGTAGTAAAAACTGTTTTGCACAGAAATTCATTGCAGCCGGCTTTGTTTTTGATGTTTATTTGTGAGTAGGTATTGTATGAATACATAAGTCAACGTAGCTTTACACATACACACACTTTGTACTAAAGGTAAATCCAAAATAGTGGTGTCACTGTCTAAGCAGAGGGATGTTGTGCAACCCTATGGAATATAGTCCACAAATGAGGTAATAATCAATATTTCAGAATAATTCAAACTCAGATATTGGTGTGTGATATCTGAGTTTTAATTATTTGACTACAAATCTCACCTCATCATTCCTCCCAGTGATTCTTTTCAGGATAAACTGAGATGCCCCCAAGCTGGCTTCTTAAAACTGACTAAATATTTAAAAAGAGCCAAAAGAGCCGTTCTTTTGAACGGCTCTTTGAAAGGAACGGATCGCCAAGATCCGGATCCCCTCAAAGAGCCATAAATCCCATCACTATCTGACATATCGTGCGGTTCTGTGTGATTTGGACAACTTCAAGTTACGCCCCCTGTAAGTTACGCCCCTCTCTTGCAGTCCGCAGACAGACCCATTCTGCAGGCTGCTGCCAGGTGTACTTAAGTTGGAAGCTTTGTACCTTGCAGGGCCAGGGAATGGAAGCTTATCTGCAAAGGGAACTTGATATATGCTATACTTTGCTCGAGCTTCTAACTATGGCTTGAGATATCACGTAAACCGTAAAGTGGAATAAAGCTTAATTAATACATTTTTATTTCTGACTTCGGCTACATGTGATCAACGTTACACTGAACTGCCTCGTTATTTAAACCATGTTCCTGACTTCCCTGCGACGATGCTTTGGCTACTTTTGTGCTTCGCAGATGCTCTTGTTGTGGGTAAGACTTACATTTAATGAATAGAAATCCCAGGGCGTTATATTAAACACGTACAATAACTTTAGAAAAAAACTTTTAGATACTCGTGCTTTGTGGGTGAAATAGCGCCACAACCACAGCCAAAATAGTTTTACTCCATGAATATTGAAATATATTGTGTCTTCTCACTCTTTGTTTTCATAGTTTTAAACGTAATAATTTATAAAAATAAAAAAGTATATTTTTAAGTATACTTTATCTAGGAAGTAGCCTATACTAGAAGTGTACTTCAATTCAATATTACTTGGGACTAAATTGGCCCACTTTTTAATACAAGTATACTTTTAAGTATAGCCTACTTTAAGTGCAACAGTAGTAAACTTTGAGTACACAACTAGTTTACAACTTAAATTTTTCGTTTCTACTCAACTATACTAAAAGTGAGCTTATAGCTATACTGATAGTCAAATACTTGTAGCAGTTTATAAAAGTACACTTTGAAGTTACTCTCAGTAAACTACTAGTTTAGTAGTTTTATATTGCAAATATACTTGTAAGTTTTCTTTAAGGGGACATAACATCATACTTATAGTTTACTATTTATGTATTATTTTTGCACTTTACTATTATGTTTCTATTAAGGTATTTTTTTTATTCTTGAAATATACCTTTAACCCTTTTATGGTGTTCGGGTCTGTTGGACCCGTTTTCGTTTTTTATCAAAAGAAAAATTATACAATTAATTATTTTTTCAAACTGAGACTCATTGGCCTTGGCTCATTTTCTGTGAGGAATATATATCAGAACACATTTTTAATGAAAACACACTGTACACCCCCCCCTACACATTTATATTACACACAGGATGTTCGGGTCCACTGGACCCGGGGCTAATAAAAGTGTGGAAATTGTAGGTCCTGTGTACCTTTACTCTGTCCTCCCCCTGTCAGGGCTTGCTGTTAGTGTGTGTATGTTCTTGTATATGGTTTATGAGGACACAAATGTTTATAATGACATGGGTATTACAACGTAAACATGGTTTATGATGACATCTGTGTCCTCATACTAAAACATACTAAATGGTGTTTTTTGAAATTCAAAAAATGCCAAAAGTTTACTGTGATTGGTAGGTTTAGTGGTAGGGTTAGTGTAGGGGGATATATTATACAGTTTGTACATTAGAAAAACCATTATGCCTATGGAGAGTGACCGTACACCACATATCCAAGTGAGTGTGTGTGTGTGTGTATGTGCGTGGGTATGTGTGTGTGTGTGTGTGTGTGTGTGTGTGGGTGTGTGTTTTGTGTGTGTCTGTGTGTGTGTTGTGTGTGTGTGTGTGTTGTGGGTGTGTGTATGTGTCTGCATGAGTGTGTGTGTGCGTGCGTGTGAGAGAGAGATTGTGTGTAAGTGTGAAAGAGTGCAAGAGTGAGTTTTGTGCTTCTACTCCTGCCATTCCCACACGAGGTTGCAATTCTTAAATGTGATCTAACAAAGGTAAAGAGAAAATATTGATCATACATGCTGTTTATATTGCTTGTAATTAGGATGAAGTAAACATCTGTTGAGTATTTTAACATAACATTTTTGATTGTGTTGAATTAAAAACCCAAAAATGCAGCGGGTCCACCAGACCCACGAACACTGGCTGAGTAACAAAAATATGAACACCACACAAGGGTTAACTGTACTAAAAAAAACATTTTATTCTAGCTTCATGTTCCTTTATCAACACTTGAATGTGGGGAAGTTTAATACACAAATAAATAAGCAACATTTTCAAAAAAAAGAAGCTGAGAAAGTCGTATTTTTGTCAAAGACTACCTCCTCCGGATCGAATTTAGAATGATGATCAAAACAGCAGATCAAGTCCAACACCCCCCAAACCTTAACAATCATTAACCCTTTCTGGGTCTACATTTCATTCTGTAACGTTATATGCTTTTTAATGTTTGAGGATAGCGTTATTTTACATTTGCATAAGCAATCTTCTATCACTTGTTTCTGCTTCTTCACCTGTGTTTTGATCTGGAGATTTTGGCTGGGAAAGACTGAGTAAAGATTCCTATGTACACTTCCAGTGGACTATCCTACACAATTCAGATACTCAGAATTAGGAACATATCTCTTTCTTTATAATCAGTATTTTCAAACAATGTAAGTCTATGAGACAATATGTAAAACTGTGAAAAAAGGATTTAATAGGCTACTCATTTTAAAGGGTAACTCTCTGCAAAAATTAACCTAGGCTCTTTTTGTTAATCTAGAGTCAAACTCTTGTGTAAAAGCATAATTAGAATGGAAATGCCACTTTTAAGATTGACCGTATTTTTGTTTTCGGTCAAAATGCCTTTTGAATGGGAGTGCATGGGGCACTTCTAGGATAGTGTCAAAATCGCTATTTTTAAAACACTAAGAAGGCTCGACACAACATAAAACTGTGCTCGAAGTATCACAAGGGGCTCTATACATGAATTTCAGCATTGACTGATTTTAGTAAACTTTGTGTACACAAACATTCTAATTATTATTAATTATGCTTTTTTTTTTAAAGAGTAAACACAATTACAAGCCAAGCATACTTGGAATACTTACATATACTTTCGATCTCGATCAAAAGATAATTATAGGCCAAATATACTTAGACTTTTCTGTCAGTATAAGTCAAGGATACTTAAAGTGCAATTGCAAGTATATTTCTGAGAACTGAAAGTATACTTTCTTATTTTTTAGTTTAAAAGAAGTATAATAATCGCACATTTCTTTTTTTCAAACTTCTTTTTTAAAAGGGCCATGGAAGTGTTTTTTCACTAAATTTGTTTTTTTGATGCTAAGATGTTAAGTAGTTAAAAATGCACATTCCTTCAAAATAGGAAGGAAGACTTGATTTCTCATGATAATGACTCCTTTAATCTAAATCTTTGGATTACCCAGCAGTGTTTCTTCAAACAACTCTAATTTCTACTTCCTGCCTCTTTCCAGCCTCATTTGAAGTGATTGTCACTGATAAGCATCTGCTGGCAGTCCGGGGTGGTTCAGCTGTACTGGGCTGTGAGTTCACACCTGATCCTGACCTCTCCAACTTGGTGGTTACCTGGCAACGATCGGAGGACTCACAGGTTGCCCACAGTTTCTATTATCAGCAGGACCAATTGGGCAGACAGAGTCCAGAATTCCACAATCGGACGTCATTATTTATTTCAGAGCTTCATAAAGGAAATGCCTCTCTTAGAATTGCAAAAGTTAGACCAAAGGATGCAGGCCTGTACCTGTGCATAGTGAGCAATGCAAAGGGAACAGCAAAAGCCTCGATGAAAGTGACCTATGGAGGTATGTGTGTGATGAATATTGGAGTGAATGTGTTGTACAATCTCCTGTGCAATTTCCAGAATCTCCCAACTTTTGTTGAATTTTGTTGATCATATTCGTTTTCTCTGTCTTTTTTTTATGGTTTTGGAAAAGTTATTCCAGTGATTAATGTAAGTTTTGGAACTGAGAACTGGTTCCTATTCAGAATCAGTTCCATTGTAAAAAAAAAAAAAAAAAAAAAAAATAATTATATATATTATAGCCAACCGAATGACGTTTCGTTGCGTTAACTGTTCCTGCATATGCATTCTTCCATCTATGTGGACAGATCACCCTACGAAAATGCTCAGTGATTCCTGTACTTTTCTTTAACACTGCTACTGAATTTAAAGTATTTACTGAATTTACTGACCTCCAATTCTAGTGTAGTCTAAGAATTGATTTTATGAATTGATTCATTTACATTTGATACAGAGTAAACATAAACAAATTAGCTATTCATCTTCCTGTTTAATTTTATCTTGAAGTTTATTTTTGTTGGAGGATGCGGTATCCTGAGAATTGAGATTATGTCAGCAGTGGTTTTGCTGTGTTTTGCCGTATCATGTTTTCATGGTCGTGAAAAGCCTTGAAATATAAAAAGTGTGATTTCCAGTGAACAGTGTCCTCGTTATGCTTTGCTGTAAAATAAATTATATAAGCTAGAAATTACTTTAGTGATTAAAACAATCAATATTCTTTTTACATTTTACTTCAGTGTATTTCAATTCAACACAGCTGATTATGTGTTTCTTTCTCAGCTCTTTACTCTGAGCCCAGGTTAAGCATCCACGTAAACTCCTCTGCATTGACAGTGCAGTTTGAGACGGAGGGATTCCCCAAACCTGAGGTGATCTGGCTGGACGAAGATGGCCAAAACCTCAACTATCACCTGGAGCTCCTCGACCAGACAGAAGATGGGCTTTATTTAGTTAAGAGCAGCTATGAGGCCCAGAAGCCGACGGTTAATGTCACATTTACACTAAAGAACCACCTCCTGAACCAGAACCTTCAGAGACCCGTGTTCCTCAGCTATGGTATGACTTTCTGTGTGTAAAGTGTGTGTGAGGATGTGGCGGTTAGAGGAATGTCATCCGTTACTCAATGCATTTAAGGCATGTTTGACTTGTCTCAAGTGATTTGTTAGCATAATTTTCATGCTATTTAACAACACAGAACTCCTTTGTCTAGATTAGGTTGGATCCACACCACAAATAAATAAGGAAATAGTAGAACAGTGATTCAATTGATTCATCTACAGACTTGACTTTTCCAGTTAAAAAACTGATGTAAGACCATTGGAATTGCATAGCTGATAAAAACTTGATTAATGAGAAAGGTGTGTAAAACGGTTTGAGTCATAGAGGTGATTGCACATAATCACCCACTTTTGCCTAATGTAGAAGAACCCAAAGCAAACTACATTTATCTAAGTATTATGACATTTAAAAAGGCTTGGATGTTGGTAAATAAGCTGAATTAAGCTGCTGTGCCGTTTACTGAGATTATTAATTTTGGCTGCACCCCTTATTCATAACCCAGAAGGTAATTAACAGCTTTTTAAATGTATTTAAACTGAGAACGATTCAGCGTTTTTTGTGGACAAAATATGGTTTGTCAAGATTAAGATCAGACTTACTGTAATTATATAAGCTGTTCATGGATCAGCACGCACAGGGTTTGGAAAACACTAATTATAGCAGTGGGTTTTCCCTAAAATATCATTAAAATCTTTCAACAGAAACATTGTGTCTTACATGTAATCATGGAAGCCATTTGCAATTTTTGGGCATTTTGTCTCAATTCCCTTTATCATAAGACTGTATTCTCTAACTGTATACATGAGTGGCCTGTTTTTCCCTTGTCAAATATTTGTACAGAAGCCTCTGTAACCTAGATACAACTACATTTTCCATTAGTGGGGCTCCAGAGAATTTCTACTTTAACAGACATAGATTTCTAAATGGTTAACTAGTGGACAGAACACAGTAGATGGCATTTTTAACAAACAAAACAAAAAAATCAACTGTAAATTCAGTGTGTCACATTGTGATTACAGAATGTGAACAACATCATTTAGTTCATTCACAAATATACTAGCATAAATGGTTTTGGTTAGTTGTCTTGTCATCTGAATGACTAATTGTACACCTCCAATATATCCATATATTGAATTTCACGGTTTGAAAGCTTTTTGAAGGCTTTTTATTATTAATCTTAAATGCTTTTTTTTTTTTTTTTTTTATATGTGTAATATCCATCTCAGTCTGGATTTAACAGTGCATTTGACACGTTCTGAAGCTCTTACCACATTAAGCAAAGCTTCTTTTTCTGTTTCAGATAAGGACACAACTGCAAATCAAGGCACCATCGCTCTTGTCCTGTCCGTGGTTTGCGTTTTTCTGGTCATTGCTATAATTTGGTTTGTGCGTAGACGAAACAAGCAAGGACCTTCATCTGTGAACCATGTCAATTAATGATTCCTATTGAAGCTGCGCCTAATGCTTTGCATAGCCTACATGTTTCGACTTGTTGCATTGCTGTGCTCATACATCACTGGCCATGATAAGCACAAGCAGAGCAAATGTTTGTTTTCTGTCAAATTCTTGAGTTAACGTCAGTTTTACGCAAGAATGCTTGAATGCTTTACAATTTACACACATGCCAACAAAAAAGAGACTGTAAAGCCCCTTATCACACAGAGATTATTACCCCCCTCGTTGAAGTCAGTTCCTGATTGCCTAATCCTAAGCCCTCCCCCACAACTAATCTTAAACCTACCATACTAGGGGGGTAATAATTTGGCAGGGGTCGAAACTCGGCACGACACCTGTATCAATCCTGGGACGTATTTGCGTTCACACAGAAGAAACTCTAGAATTTTTTTACGGCAATTTCCCGGGATCAACGCGCTGTGTGAAAGGGGCTTATGAGGGAGTTTATGGGCCGAAAGTCATTTCTTTGTATTCACTGCTTATTTATTTTTATGTTGTGCATTTGTTTTTGTGCTAAATCTGTCATATGAAATTTAACAACGGAATTTACTCGCAAATATTTAATATTTTAAGTACTGCAATAATCATGATTGTACGGCATGGATAGACAATTGAGTTGATATTGTGCTTACCTTGACATAAATAATAAACAAAAATTCTGCATATCTTGAAGTTTGTACAGGAGAGCAGTAATGCAAATATGGAGCATTTACCTTTTGTGTAACATGAAAGAGCTGGCTCAGACAGTCATGTTCATACCATCCATTAGTTACAAACCCAAGCCAAACATCATTACACACAATCGAACCGTTGCACTCTGTCCTTACGCCTTTCAATAATAAACATCTAGATTCCCTTAGAAACCCAGTGTTTACTGTATCAACTATCCACCTTTTAAGGGATTTTTTTCTGGTGTTGTCATTGTTGACACAGCACTCTCTGTAATCTATAGATTTCTGTGCAACTAGCAATAAATGGGGAGGATACTGCCATGATGACAGCATAGGCAACAGCCTTTTACGCAAATAGACTGCATAATCATGGACCATAAATAATATTTATGGTTTTAAGGGTTTGTGAGGATGATAACATTGCTAAAATTCCCACAAGTCCACATTGCTTTTCTGCTATTTTATTCTCATTAAATACGTGTTGCTTAGCAGCAGATGGAAATATCTTTCCAGGCAGCTCAATGGAAAGCAATATGGAAAGCTGATGAGGTTCAAAGGTAGAGTTTTATTGTTTTAAATCGTAAAAGCATCACAACAGCAAAAAGAATGACGCTTATTATTGACAGAGAAATTATTGCTGCCATCTTCCAGCTTCTGCCTCCAGCCTCATTTGAAACTGAAAAAAAAAAAAAAACACAGGAAAGTGATGATCAACAGTGTCATTGTTCAGCTGAAGTCAGTTCATTGTTGATCCAGTTCAGTTCAATAACTGCAAAGTTCATAAATTATGAAATTAGTTCAATTCCACTATAAAGCATCCGGAGAAAACAGTGATGTCATCATTTAGCTCAGTTCGCATCTCATAGTGTCAATGCAATCAAATCAATAATGTTACTGGATATAAAGCATCAATTCTACCTCAAACCATAATTAATTAATTATTATTATTAAGATTATTATTTAGAGGATTTAGCCAAATTGAAATCAAGCTTCAGATAATACAAGTAATACTTCAAGAAAAAATCCAAAGAAAAATATATATAATGTGATAAATTTAATAAATGTTGTTTATTCCGTCCAAAAAGAAAATTTAGTGTCCTCAGAAAAGGTTTTCTTGTGTTTTTGGTTGAGTGTCTTACTAAATGTGATCATGCTATTTGCATTCAGATCAATGACACAAAGTAACTTGAACGACAGTTAGCCTACTGATCAAACTAGGTTTTCAAACCGAACTAGTTGTACTAGTTGACTGTAACATACAGTAATCATCGTGAGTAACCTGATGCTGAGCTGCTTTTTCCCACACTATTTTTTAGAAGAATTCACAACAACCCAGCTTCTGTTCTTCCTCATGTTAGCTTATTTGACTATGGTTATATATTATAGCCTATCCATCAACTTTGCATCAATACAACATGTTGCAGTTATTTCATCTGATTTTTTTCTCGTTGCTGGTTGAGCAAGTAAAACTTGTGTTAAAACACTATGGGCTGATCAATGTTTCAATTTCTTCTTTGTCTTGGTTGAAAGAAAAAACCTGGTTTTAAGAAAATAAGAGTTAATTACCTCCCTTTGTGGTTGTCTTTATGAAAGAGTGATTCCTAGCGAAACTGGTTTAAAAATATACTGTTTCATTCTTTTATTATGAGGTGATGTGAGAAGTGTTTTTTTTTTTTTTTCTTGACAGTCAATGGACTGTTATCCTTATTAAAATAAACATGACCTCATGCACACTGAACGTGCCTGAAGAACTGGAATGAATTCACAAAGCCTCTCACATGTCATATAGCACTTAATTCAATGTCACTTTCACAGAGACTGTGAACATCTTATTTTATACAGCCATACGTTAATTATGGATAAATCATGGCTATTATACTTCCATTTTCATGGTGAATAGGTCTGAATTTTAATATCACAATTTAACTTCACTAACCCCAGTGAATACCTTCTGACATGCATTTAGTTCAGAGTGAAAGAGGGTCTTTACCATAGCTGAGGAACACGGGTCTCTGAAGGTTCTGGTTCAGGAGGTGGTTCTTTAGTGTAAATGTGACATTAACCGCCGGCTTCTGGGCCTCATAGCTGCTCTTAACTAAATAAAGCCCATCTTCTGTCTGGTCGAGGAGCTCCAGGTGATAGTTGAGGTTCTGGCCATCTTCGTCCAGCCAGATCACCTCAGGTTTGGGGAATCCCTCCGTCTCAAACTGCACTGTCACAGTTGTGGAGTTCACATGGATGTTAAACCTAGGTTCAGAGTAAAGAGCTGAGAAACACAGAGAGTGAGTTTAGTATCCTCAGGAAGCAAAGATTCACCAACAGTAACTTTTAGTCGTTTTAAAAACCTCCTAAAGAATGTCCTTTTCTCCATAACTCCGTACTTAATAATGTCTTATTACTGTTGCAGGCATTTGACTACGCAAATCTACACATATTCAAATAGGCTACAGATAATTGTATATACTGCGTATCAGTTAACATATACTGAAAACACCATTGAAGTTCAAAACGTTCTTTTCTTTTCCAAGCTTTAATAATAACAAGGCATAAAAAATGATTTCTGTTTATTGAAAGCATACCCCCGTAGTCCAGCTCTATCTGAGCTTTTCCCGTCCCTTTAGCGTTGCTCACAAGGCACAGGTACTGACCCACATCCTTAGGTCCAACTGAATTTATTCTAAGGGTGGCATTTCCTTTACCAAGCTCTGAAATAAACAACGATGTCCGATTATGGTATTCTGGACTCTGGCGGTCCAGTTGGTCCTGCTGATAATAGAAGCTGTGGACAACATTTGAGTCCCGTTGCCAGGTAAGCACCAGGCTGGACAGGTCAGGATCTGGTGTAAACTCACAGCCCAGTACAGCTGGATGACCACGGATCGCCACCAAAAACCTGTCAGGAACATTCACCCTAAAAGAGGCTAAAAGAATGTGTTCTGACTTTAAGTTTAATGTAAGATTTGTTCTCATTTACAAAAATTAAAAATAAAGATTTTGTAGCTTGTATTCAGGGTTGAATCACTATCATGACCACCAGTAGCCTAAATTAAATGATTAAAAACACCAACAACAGCATACCACTTAATGGGATCTCACTCAAGGGATTTACTTTAACAAAGTAGAAAACCTTTAACACAAAACTTTTCTCGACATCAATAATCAGATGACAGAAATTGTATCTTTATACTTAAGAGTAAAATGACTCTCGACTGTTATAATGATTTACTTGTAAAATGAATGATTATAAGGTTCATAATAATTATACGTTACAACATTCGATTATAAATAAACTTTTCTTACCAGCACCGATGATCCACGCGCAACATAAAAGAAACATATTTGAAATGAAACCGAAATACATTGTTTATTTTTTTAAAAATTTTGCAACAATACGTGCACGATCGTAAAATTCGTTCCTGGTGTTATCAAAGGCAGCCTTGTTTCTTCAGACGCTACAAGTAACAAAACAAGGAAATCTGTCCAGTCCAGATAATGCAATCATGGTGACTCCAGCTTAGAAAGCATATTTATGTTCACATTAGTTTACATTGTACGTTAATTATTTTTAATAATGTAAAAATCAGCATGGAATGGGCTTTTGTTAACAGTGCATACTTAGGACATTAACAACATAACTGTGTGTGTTCTGGTTAAATAATTCCATTCCACCAACAAGTTTAGTGTGGGTAATCAAACTGCAATGTGATGGAAACAAACCATCGTAATTTATTAACGCAATAACATATAAAACATGCCTTATATCTTATTTTCCTAGCACAATAAGTAACCAAGTAGCCTATAGCGTTGACTAAATATGCAAATCACTGTAAAATATTAGCTATAGGCTACTCTTTTGCTACACACTCAAAAGTGTGTACTTTTTCTTCACAAAAAGCCTTACTTTTAGGGCGTATTGTATAAGTAGGCAAATTATTAGTAACACAGCAGCATTAGTAATCCTGAAGACATTGATTTGCTTGTTTTATTATTATTAGTTTGACAAGTTAGGATATTAAAAGGATATAAAAAGTTTGACAAGGTAGGATATTGTAGCACAAAACCCTGACATGTATTAAACATAATACATATTCAAAATAACTTATATGTACCTGATTTAAAATAAAAATATAACAAAATATAACAAAATAACAGCAACAAAAAAAAAAACAGGTGGAATAAAATAATAATAATAATAATAATAATAATAATAATAACATTGATCCATCACAGGGAACCAAACAGTAACCGGAGACGTTCCCTTTCGAGAGTGGTCACTTCAACATTGCGTCAGCTTGATGCTGCTGGAACTGTATATAATCCTGCCGTGAGAGGTGAAGATCAGGTACGGTAGGAAATGAAAGAGGCGAGAGGCGTCTAAGCTTACGATACTCCTAAGTCATACACACGTCATGGGTTACTCTTGTGGCGCAAGTCCACTTGCGTAGTATGCGTACGGTCGTCTGGCGGAAGCTAGTTATTTTAGATTATAAAGTTATAAACATGGGTATTTTTCGTACAAAAACTCATGGCTTCACTTCAGAAGGCCTTTATTAATCCTCCTCATAGAATGCAGTGTGTGTTTGTTATATTAATCAGAGTATAACTGCCACAAACTGCCAGACCTGTTCTAACCATGCTTCAAAACCTCCCAACAGAGGAATTTCACCTTTCTCATTGGTCAAGCCAACCCTGAAAGGTGTGACTTAGGCTTAATAGAGCATCCACACAAGTTCCTCCCTCTCTTCCTGCTTCTGCTGGTCGCTGTGCGTGTGTGAGACCAGAAACCCGGTCCAACTACGCGGTTGCGGGCCGGCAGGCCCAACACATCAAGCCATGTGCAACTTCCTCGACCATGACGGAGTCGAACTAACCATGCAAGTTTATCTTCTTCATTCAATGCAGAATAAATCGATTGCAACTTCAACGCCATCGACTCACGGAACCATCAAATCAGGAACTTTACGAAACTGCTTCAACTCCAACGGCAATGCAAGTATTGTACAATTAACTGACTAAACAGAGGTTTTGAATCTTTTCCATAGCTTCATTCCCTCTTTCTGTTTCCGGTTTCATTCTGTCACTTACCATTTTACCCATGTCTGTGTGATTGTGTGTATGTGTTTAGATTAGTTGTTTTCGTTATTTAGTTAATAAAACTTGTGCACAATATATGTTTGGTTTTGATTCTCTGCTTGCCGCAAAGTCAATTTAACGATTTCTGGTCTCGTTACATGCTCTAAGCGCTGTACATGTTAAGAATAATTTTTCTGTGGCCATGAAAAATACCCTTTTCTTTCAATTAAGCCAAAACGAGTCTCTGCGAGTCAGTGAGAGAGTCTCTGCTTAGAAACTGCATATCCCTTAGTACAGCCACTGTAGCACACAAAGAGCTGGTACGACTGTCAAAAGGTGGTCGAGCAATCTATATAACCCCGCAAAGCCCTGACAAGGCAAAACAGCCAAATCATGCGAGGTTGACGCATCGGAAGACAAAGTGGGTAGAGAAATGACCGGCACTTTAAAGGAAGTACAAAGAGACTTAGGCAAATTAACCCGGTCTCGGCCGGAGAGTGACACTGCTGTCGCGGGGTCCAAATATGATTGTAATCGCTGTCCGCCAAGAACGCATGTAAATCTCTTTTGTGCTTAGCTAAAGCAAGGGCAAAAAGCAAGAGAGAGCTCCTTAACAGCAATAGATGACAAGGGCTCGAACGGGGGTAGAGAGAGAGCCTTCAGAACCAGCACTAGGTCCCACGGCGGCATGGGGAATCTCCTTGCCCCTCTGAGAAATCTGACCACCAGCGCATGCCTCCTAATCAATTGCTCGTCAACTGGGGAATGAAACGAGGCAATAGCGGCCACATAAACTTTTAGCTTGGACGGTAGGCTCCCGTTATCCAACCTGTGCTGTAGGAAAGACCCCCCTAAGACCCCTGAAGTAGCATGAAGGCTCCACAACTCCAGGCTGGAGTGCCATATCACGCCGTTAGCTTGAGACAGCAGGTGCCTCCTGAGAGGAACCCGCCAAGGGGGAGCCACAAGCATCTCTCTCAGGTCCAGTCACCAAGGCTGATTTGGCCAGTTCAGGGCAACGAGGATCACCAATGCTCTCTACACCATGATTTTGCATAACACCAGAGGCAAAATCGTCACAGGAGGGAATGCATAAAGTCTGGCTCTCGGCCAACGCAATGTCAGAGCGTTCCCCGCTAGCGGAGAATGAGACAGCGAAAAGAACAGTGGGCAGTGTGTGTTCTCGCTCATCGCAAATAAATCCACCTCTGCCCTCCTGAAGTTGTCCCAAATCATCCGTACTTACCCGGGGTGAAGCCCCCACTCTCTGTGGGGAATCCCTCTCCTTGAAAGACCTGCAGCACTGCCATCACGTTCAGCGCGAATGCTGTTTCCCCAGCGGAGGTGTAAGCCTTGTCAGGGAGATGCGGTCAGTCTGCACGGCTTGGGCGGCAGGCTGAGATCCACATCAATCGTGGCCAAGGAAGGGCATAAATACGTGGTGATGGTCTCCTCGACGGGGGGCATGTGCACGTAACCATGGGCTTCCAGACCTCGTCCACATGGGAGAAAATGGCCTTTGTAGTGTGTGGACGTGCACGGACTGGGGTGCAGACCACGATTTCACCAGGTGCTCATGGACATCAGGAAAGAACGGGGTCCTTCTCCTCAAAGCACCCTGGTGGCGGCCTGACTGGAAGTACCAGGGGTCGAGCTTACTCCTAGTGGGCTCTTCTGGAGCACTCCATGTGTAGTCGAGCTCCATAAAGGGATAGTTCACCCAAAAATGAAAATCACCCCATGATTTACTCACCCTCAAGCCATCCTAGATGTATATGACATTCTTATTTCAGACGAATACAATCGGAGTTTGTATTTATATTTACAAAGCTTTATAATGGCAGTGAATGGCCATTTCTGTTTTGAAATCCATAAAAGTGCATCCATCCATGATAAAAGTAAACCACACGGCTCCGGGAGGGTTAATGAAGTCCTTCTGAAGCAAAACGATGCGTTAGTGCCCGCGCAAAGTCGGCAGAAGGAAGCCATTGGATGCGGTGAAGAAGTTTGTTATGTTGTGTCTTCTTCTGTTGCATCTTTGACAGCGTGAAGGAAAAAAGATTATGACACAATTGTTGCTTCTCCACATTTTATACTGCCTGAAGGCTCGTCAGTATTTGCATGCGATTCGCATATTTCGCAACAATTGGCCAGTTGTTTTACTGGCGTTATCCTATAAGGTTTCAAGAATTTTGGAGAAGGGGAAGAGTTCCCGCAGCGTCAAGCTGACACAATGTTGAAGTGACACAAAACTGGTACGTCGTGTGTTAGCTGGAAAGGATTTGCATGCAGATATGATGTTCATTTTATTCAGAAGCAGTTTCCATGTTTCATTAACAGTTCATGTTAGTATTGTGTATTCACCCTGATAACTGTTGTTTCCATAACCCCAAACCATGTCATTTCCACTTTGTGTCATTTTGTATATTTATAAAAGACTGTGGTGGCTCATACCTTAATTGTATTAACATAAACTAGTTTGGGACTGCTTTTCAATAGCCTTATCCTATAGGCCTACTGTTTATTCATCAGTATTAGTCATATTCTTACCATTTACGTGTATGTTAAAGTGGGACGGTACTTGTGTGTGGGACGGTACAATCTTTGTGAAATAAATTAGTTTTTTTAAAACAATTGTACATATGTATATATATATATAGCCTTAAAAAGTAGGTCGCGGCTTGATGACCATGGGAAAATATGGGTCCCATGGCCAAACCAGTTGAGAACCACTGCTGTAGTGAAGACAAAACTAATGAGGATGTACTTCTGCATTGAGCAGTAGGCTATTTACCAAGGAATGAGAGGAGTTGATTAAGAAATTGAAAGATATAGGTTTAATCAATTTCAATCTATCAAATCTATTAAGTTGCCTCGACAGTCAATAATACAGAGAGAAATACTTACTTATCTCAAAATAACAGAATTTGAAAGTAGAATTTAAAGGGCATTTCCATGGCACAAATGTAAGTTTTTTTTTTTCTCTCTCATGATTGTTTTGTTTTTCCTTCCGTCGATGCTTCACTCCAGTCCAGTTGGTGGCGGTAATACACCAAAAGTTGGATTATCAACCGCCCTTAAACCATACAAGAAAAAAGGCAGTGCCAGTTTTCTTTACTTGAAGAAGAGTAGGATGGTGTCAGCAGGTGAGACTATCGTGTATGCTGTCCAAAGGTTTAGAGCTGAATTCGGAACTGCATACTAGTAACTTACACTACTCGTACTACGTTTACCATCTCTTTCAATGGCGGAATGCGATTCCGAATTCAGCAGTAGTATATCTGTCTTCCACAAGTGTGTATGCATACATTTATATGGAATCACTATGTTCCGTCTTGCTTATATTATAGAAATGTGTTGAATTCTCCATTTAAAAATATCGCATAAACGTTCTCTCTAGGTGAAGTGCTTTGTCTGTTGTTGGTCTCGATCTTGTGGGGAGGAACAAACCCCTTCCTGAAAAAAGGCTCAGAGGGCATTGAAGGAGTTCAGAGGGACAACAAACTCCTCCAGTTTTTGGCCGAGATCAAATTCCTTTTTCTTAATCTCAAGGTGTGTAATTATTTTATGCATGTAGTCTGTACCAGAATTTTTGTATACTTTATATAATTTGTATATATTATTTATGTTTTAGTATTTGGTGCCATTCTTGTTAAACCAAAGTGGATCAGTAGTTTTCTATTTCACTCTCGCTTCTACAGGTGAGAAATTTCTAGGTATTGACAACTTTTGTTAGGAATAGCATAATCTTACTATTTCTTCAGTGTATATATGATTCTCAATCATGATGAGAGAATATTATTGTATTGTTGAGTTTTTAAGTGCTGTTTGTTTTGTAGATCTATCTCTGGCCGTGCCCATGGTGAATTCCCTCACATTTCTGTTCACATTACTAATGGGGAAATTGCTTGGAGAAGAGTTTGGAGGAAAGGGTAAGGTATTAAAGTACCTTTAATAACATCACTCACTCTATACAGGTTTTTCACTCTCTGTCTCTCTGCTCATGTAGGAGCTCTGCTGGGAATGTTACTCATCATGTCTGGAGTGACCCTGTGCGTCCTGAGCTCTGTCTCTGAGACAGACGGCACAGGGCTCCGTAACACAAGTGACCACTAAAACATGCCACTGGACTGGAAGGTGAATGAGGAGATCGCTTGGACCTATGATCTGCTCCAGCCATGTTGTCAAACCAATTCTTCTCATTGAAAACTGACACAATATCTGTGCAGCTTCCTTTTCTGTATATACTGTGAACCTTTATCAGGAGAAAACGATTTATAACTTAAAATCTTTACTTGAACTGTGTTGGTGAAATCCAAATGTTTTGCACTTTAATTGCAACTGTGGGAAGAGTCACTTTTAAGCGCATGTGGATTGTGGAACATACAAAATGTGTATACATATTGTATTATTATCGGAAGTTTATATGGATTTGTACTAATAATGTGAAAGTGGCTAGTGTTAGAAATACCTTTATTTTAAATATTTTTATATTCAGAGGTCATATTTGGTTAAACATAAGAAATAAAAAAGCATATTTTCACTGAATCTCTGCATGCTGAGATCACTGTTACTTTGAAGGGTACATTATTTTAAATGCTCTTTAAAAATGCTCTCCTGTTCAGAGCATGTGTGTGGATTGGGAAGGTGTGTCTCTGTGTCCTGCATCATCTTCAGCCTGGAGAGGGCGCTCAGCATCCCTGTCTGTCTGTTCCTCATGGGATCCCAAAGTCTGATACATACACAAAGAGAGCAAGACAAGGTATATAAATTATTAATGTTTACACATAATTCTAATAATTTCTAAATACGTAATCCGACATTAGACTATAAAAAGATGCATTGAGTATTATTGGCTACCACAAGCAATTAGATACCAGGTCTTTACTAGAGATGGCACTACACTACATAATTTACATTGAAATATTATGCATTAAATATATTGTTTACAACTCATAAACTGACTGACTTGGTGTGTTTCTTCACTTTGTGGGGAATGTTCAGAGACCCTGAGTGATGATGATGAAGATCTGAAATGCTGTGTGTCTGACTCCTAAATAGGAACGAAATGAAAGAATTATGCTGACCTAAAGAAAATCTGCATCATTTTATGAGATTATAAAATAATCCCTTTTAAAGATGATTTAGTTCCATGTAAGCCTAAGTGAAAACACAATTAAGAGGTAAAACTACAAAAAAGAAGTCCATGTTCAATGCACAGTGTCTTACAATGTCATGTTTATTCGCCTCAGGCTGAGACTCTATGCTGGATGTGTATCCCTGCTGTGTTTCTCTCCGCAAAGCTGACGTATCGTCCCATGCTTCCTTCTCGGACACTACAAACTCTTTATCTCTGTTTTCACTGGAAAGATCAGCTGATGGACTGTGTATTTCACCAGAATGCATCTTAATTGGAACAAATAGTGTTATTTCATGATTGAGTTGTCATTACTATCATGTGCATTTTACACACTCACATGATTTGTACTGGCTGGGTCAAACAGATCTCTTTCAGGAGGCTCTTCATCCTCCACGATATCTGCTTCTCTCTGAAATGAAAACAATTTTAGAAAAGGCTAGATGAGATGAGATGGGACAAAAGAGGGGAGAGGTGTACCTGGTCAATGGGAAGCTCTACAGTTGTGTTTTCATCCTCTGCGACCTCTTCAGCACCTCGAACCTCCTCTCTCATGCTGTTCTCAGAGGCCTTAAACACACTGTGCTCATCTAACACAATTACACAATATTACAAGAGAGACTGCAACAGGTTAATACTAAAAAAAGTTACATTTTATTTATTAAGTATATTTTTCAGCATTCACCTGTCGTAGCTTTAGGTGGGGGTCTGTGTGTGTGTGGGTGTCTGCGGACCCTCACAGGTCTGGCGTAGAAAACAGAGTTCTCCTCTCTTTCTCCTCTCCTTCCCCTCCTCTTAACCAGCTGAGGGGAACTCTCTCGCTCCACCTCATCTCCTGTGGACTTCACACGCCTGCCTTCCCTCTGAAAGCAGACACCATTTATTTACACAAGATATGTTCAATATAGTGAGTGAACAATCTGAAGCCTTTTTGGGTTCGGTTGAACGATGACGCTCTACTTTAAAGCACCAATAAAGAAATGTGGATTTTAAAAAGTGCATTGTTTACGGCAGTGGTTCCCAAACCTGTCCTGCCGGCACCCCAACACTGCACATTTTCTTTGTCTCCCTAATCAAACACACCTGATTCAACTCATCAGCTCATTATCACATGGGTTAATGAGCTGATGAGTTGAATCAGGTGTGTTTGATTAGGGAGACAAAGAAAATGTGCAGTGTTGGGGTGCCGGCAGGACAGGTTTGGGAACCACTGGTTTACGGTGTATAACAGAGGGGAAAAAAAGGAGAATTAGAAAAACTGAGTATTTGGTTTTTACCTCAGGTGAATTCAGGAGGGTGGAGTCACTGTGGCTGTCCTGAGGAATAATCTTTCTACTCTTGAGTCGGATCATCATAAAAGAACATTCACGAACTTCAATAGAACAGTTTGTCTTATGAAAATGTATTAATCATAAACATACAGCGGGGCTCCATACGTAAGTCTGAGACTAAAAAGTTAAAATCTAATTTAAACCTCAAAATATATTTATTATATGATTTTGTAATGATTTGTAATATATTTTTTAATAAAAAAGAAATATTTAAGATATATTTATTTTAACTCCACTGTATATTAGTGTAAATAGTACCTTAATTCTTCTCTGTAATCCTCTGTCTCCTGCAAAATGTCTAGAGTGAAGACAAATAGATCCTATTTAACATGATTTCATTTATACTTGCACTACAAGTCAAATGTATGGGATCAATAAAATTGTAATAATTTTGAAAATAAAGAAATAATACTTTTATTCAGTAAGAATGCATTCATTGATCAAAATAAAAAGTAAAGACATGTATAATGTTACACAGCATTTCTATTTCAAACACTGTTCTTTTGAATGTTCTATATCAAAGAATTCACAGCTGTTTTCAACACTGATAATAGGAAATGTGTCCTGAGCACAAAATATTATATTAGAATGATTTCTGAAGGATCATGTGACACTGAAGACTGGAGTAATGGCAGCTTTGCAATCACCGGAATAACTTACACTTACACAAATATATTAAAATAGACAATAGTTATTTCAAATTGTAATAATATATCACAATATTACTTTTTACTGAATTTTGATCAAATAAATGCAACCTTGGTGAGCATGACTCCTTTCAAAAATATAATATAAAATATAAATTATTTTTTTTATTCAGTAGTGTATGTGCAAAAAAATGAGAGTATTGTTCATCTCAATTATCCACCCTCATCACCTGTCCGCGCTGCTGCCTGTCGCTTTGTTTAGCAGTATCTCCACATATGGGAGTTTCTTGAACCTCTCTGTTCCAACAGCAACATAGCTTTGCCCAGACTCCAGCTCCTCTGTGGAGGTCACTGTGAAGCCCTCCAGAGTACAGAGCCTGAGAGGTCAACAAAGTGAAATGATTGCAGGAATCAAAACAATCTCACCATGTATGAGGACTCGCTTCATACGCTCATCGTAACACATACTCTACAGTAAGTATATTTTTATCACCTGCGCACAGCTCCTGTGCGAAGCATGGCCTTTTCCGAAATGAGCCTCAGGATCTGCTCTAGATTTTTCTGCATGGGTCTGGGAATGATCAGACGCAGGGCAGGACTGAGGATGTCCCCGTTCCTAAATACACTATATATGAGAGGGAAAAGGAAGAATAAGTTTGAATTTCTCTGAAAGCGTGATAAAAAGTGGTTTAACAGAGTTAAAGCATTATGTTTGTGACTTTAAATGTCTGAGTTCTCACTGTATGATCCAGGGTAGAGTGATGACTTTCCTCCATTTTGCAGACACATTAGGCCTGACCAGTCCTTTAGCCTGTAAAAAGAGTACTTGTATTGTATTATTTTGTCTATAACAATAAGAATACTATACAAACAATAATTTTTGTATAGTGACCGTTAAACTGTAAACTAATTCTCAGGAAACTAATTTCCCACACAGTCTCTCATCATGTCTCTCATATCACGTTGCATCCTCTTAATTCTCACATAATACAAAAATTGCAAATCAATATTAAATGTCCATTTATTTATTTGGCAAGTACGTAGCTGTCTAATAAGCAGGATAATGTGCAGTCAGTGATTTTCCACCAAAGTAAATCAAATATGTTGTTGATGCTGAGTCAGTGTCCCTTGCTCTCAAGGCTATTATTAACAGTGGTTTTAGCAGCTCTGTGCGCTGCATTAAGGGGTCAGGCTCTTAAACATGTCCTAACAAGCTTTCTGATCCGATAACACTAACAGCGTGTCTCCCCTGGCCTTCTATTGTTGGAAGGGACAATAACACCCCTTTCTCCCTCTCCTCCTCTTTATGACACAATTCAGCTAAACATCCACAGCAACAAAACAACAACAAAAAAAACCACAACATAACACGCCAGTACACAGACAAACAGGTTTGATTTTTGATGCATAATTACATATATCAACTTAAGAATATTGTAAAAAAAAATATTTATAGCTTTATTAGATTTAAAAAGCAACAAATCAGTAAGTACACAATTGATGTACCTGTGTTGGTTCCACAGCTCTGAACATTGGACCCTTCTTCTGTCCTGTACTCAGATAACTAAACACATACAGAAAAGACAAACAAATACTATGCAGGTTTTAGCCATTTATAATATCAAGTATGGAATCTAGTTTATTGATGCACGATCCTACTCTAACTCATAAAGTATTCATGAATTTTTTTTTTAAAGATATTTTCATCTTAATTTTGGTTTTAAAGTCCCCCTGTAGTCAATAATTGTATCCCTTAAAACTCATATTTGATCACCAAAATGACAAATTTAAAAGTTGTTTCCTTCATGCCTTAAAATAGCTTGAATGTAACTCTACACCCTTGCCTCATTTACTATACGCAGTTCAATGAATATTCACACTCACACCAGCGATTTCAAACCGCGATTTTGAGATGGTCTTATATGGTTTGTCTTAAAGCACATAAAAAACACCACATAGACATATAAACAACATTAAAAGCTTGATTTTCACCACAGGGGGACTTTAATATTTTTGTTATGTGTTATTAATTAATTTGTTAAGTAGTTATTAATTTGTATATATTTTTTGTATTTTAGTACTTCAACTTATTTAAAGGAGAACAGTGTTCAATTTTAACACTGAGCTCATTTTTTTGTAAATTTGGAGTGCTGTCAATACAGAGAACAACGACAAAAATCGGTGTTGCCTACACCGTGTTATCCTCTTTTTAAAATTTGCACCCTGCTGACTTCTATGGGGCAAGTTTTAAACCTGCTTTTAGCCTCTTAACATCCTTGATGTGTCATTACAAGTGCACAGCCATGTGAGTGATTCCTTTAGAGTGAGCACGGGTGAATCTGACTGCAGTAGATGTGAAAGATATGAATAAAAATGATGTTAATTCAGCCAGCGCACATACCTGTATTTTCTTCCTGTTTTCGGTTGAAGTCCACAGTAGTCGAATGTCGAGTTCATGTGCGTGATAACCTATGCGCGTGAACTCGACAATCGACTACTGTGGACTTCTTATGCTTATGCCACGTCTTTTAAATTCGAACACATTATTCTCTATTAGAGTACACACACTGGCGGCGCCTTTCGGCGTCTGTCCGCCCCGCCCAGCAACGGCTCAGGACCGTGTTCAAAATCCTGCCGCGCCACAGAGCGCCATTTACATAGTTTTATATTAAATTTACATTTATGTGTTTCAAATCGTAGTTAATGTATATACGGACTTCACCCTGTGCTGCAATATACATTTAGTTTTATATTTATTTACAGAAATCAGAAAATTGCTGATGTTATCGGATTTTCAGGTGAGAGTTGTCCTAGACGTGGCACGGCGCTGAGCTGCGCGTCCGGTGTGCGACCCGCTTAAAGGAACACTCCGACTTTTTGGGACTTTAGCTTATTCACAGTATCCCCCAGAGTTAGATAAGTCCATACATACCTTTTTCATTTCTGTGCGTTCTGTAAGTGTTATTTGACGCACCCACCGCTAGCCTAGCTTAGCACAAAGACTGGATGTAAATGGATAAGGTAGCATACTAATCCCAATAAGTGACAAAATAATGCAAACATTTTCCTATTTACATGTTGTGATCTGTATAGTCACAGCGTGTACAAATAACAAGGCTATATGAGACAGAGACCATTTTTAATCGTATAAATACTGGGAACTATATTCTCACTAGGCGTAGGAGCACAGCTACTTGGGCGGAGTGATTAGCGCAGCACACAAGACGCCCTGTGGTGAGGAGCAGAGAGTTCGCTCAGAGTTGGAGTAATAGAGTCAGCAATTACTAGATAGTAAATTTATAGTTTACAATCATGGGTGTTCGCTGTATCTTGTCTTACAGCTTCCAAAGTTTGTAACTCCTCGTCTGTGTATTCTGGCTCAAAACTATATGGTTCTGGATCTTGGTTTGATACCCAGTAAAATTCCTCTGACAATTCCTCAAAGTCAGCCATGATCACGAGTCACGTTCGCTACTAGCTAGTTAGTCACGTTTGTTTTGTTTACGGAACCATCAACAGGGCGTCTCGTGTGCTGCGCTAATCACTCCGCCCAAGTAGCTGTGCTCCTACGCCTAGTGAGAATATAGTTCCCAGTATTTATACGATTATCCATTTACATCCAGTCTTTGTGCTAAGCTAGGCTAGCGGTGGGTGCGTCAAATAACACTTACAGAACGCACAGAAATGAAAAAGGTATGTATGGACTTATCTAACTCTGGGGGATACTGTGAATAAGCTAAAGTCCCAAAAAGTCGGAGTGTTCCTTTAAAGGAATCACTCACATGCCTCGGAACTTGAAATGACACATCAAGGATGTTAAGAAGCTAAAA